>NC_134644.1:159593942-159898469 GCF_030463565.1 Pelecanus crispus | reverse complement strand
TTTTTCCAGGCCTCTACAATGGTAAATCAGGAAAAAAAAAAATCCACCTTCAGCTGGTGTCTCAGGGGCTGGCCCCATGCAGAGCCTGTGTGCTGTAGGAGTTGAACCCCCTGGGGCAGGGTGGTCTCAATTAGCTGGGCAGCGGCGAGGCGTCGCAGGGTTTGAGCAGTTGGGTATTGAACCAGGGTTTGCTCAGCAAATGTGGCTTGGAGTCCGCAGCGTCTGCGTGCACAGACCTCTGCCAGGGACAGGATAGCTCTCCTGGGTCGTGGCGGCGTAGCTTGCGTGCGGGCATGTCGCAGCAACCCCTGGTACGTGTCTCCTCTTGCCTCTGTCTTGGGAAAAAGGCTCAAGTTGCCCATCCGCTTGAAAGGGGTCTGCAGAAATGATTTGAAACCAGCTGTGAGAGTTTCATTTTGGGGAAAGTCGGGGTGTGGGAGAAGAGGTGGCTGTGAACAGGGGGAGTGGGGTGGGAGAGGGAAGCAGGCCAGTGTGTGTATGTGTGTATGTGTGTGTAGCCCCAGTTTGGAACTGAGTGGGCTACGAGTGCTTGTGGGAGGAGTAGAGCAATAAGGGCTTCAGTATCTCTGAAATGAGAAAAGAAAGAGTCTGGTGTATTGTGCTCATGTTCCTGAATGAAACTATTTTACAGTGGTTCTGCTAAAAGGTTTTAGCACCAGAGAGAAAATGGGAATGTTTCAGTTCTCTTTACAAGGATAGTCTATTTGCATTAATTCTTTTGTGTTACATTGAAGGGAATGTCCTAGCAAAATGTCATTTGAAGGGATTATTTTAGAGTTTGAATGTGTCTTGCCAATCCCTTCTTTCTTTTCTTCACCTCCAAGAAGAGCAGGGAAGTGTATGCTAAAATAATTTTTGGCTTCATAGCTATTTAGGGGCATATGAGTAAAAATTAATTCAGAAGAACTTAAGGCTTACAGAAGGGAAAACATTTGCTCCTGCAGTTCATTGCAGCTGAAGAAATTTGTTATATTGACATCTCTGCTTTTCAGTTTTGGTTTGAGGTGCTAGGACACAGGTTTACAGCTGGAAAAAGGTAGAAGCTTGGCTTAGATGGTTGTGTTTATTATACAGTCTTGTCCAGGTCTCACTTCTCTCCTTGTCTACAACCCCTGTGAAGCTGTTTTTATTGAGATTTCGATGTATGTAAATTCTGCAAAGCAGTGATGAATTGGAAGTTAATAATAATTTAGCACTTGATTTTGAGTAGTACTCTTGACACAGTGAAATTAGACTTCTATTGCATTCTATTTTTAATATATTTTAAAAAGAAAGGAAGATAATTGACTGTTTCTCACTGAATTTTATAAATAGCTTTATAACTGCTAGTGGTTCCAAAAAGAAATAAACTTGAGTGAGGCATAACAGGATCTGCTCTATGACTTTTGGCAGAAGATAAGCAATACTGCGAGATGTACTTTTCACAGATGCTGCAGTCTGAACAAAACTTTGTCATAGGCCATTCCTAATTCCTCATCTGCTTGTGACCATATTGTGTTCTTGTTGTAATTACTTATGAAGGGATGGAACAGTCAAGAATATTAGCATTTTCTACTATGACTTAGCAGCTAATCTTCATGGGGATTGTATACCACCTAACCTGCTCTGTAAACCTAAAGCTATGGTTTGGGAGCTGTGTATTCACTGTCAACTGGGTTTCCATTTTCTCCTTGTACCCCTGCTGGTCTTGCAAAATTGATTGTTGGTTTTGCCACAGCCCTCTTTTGCTATAGTCAGTAATCAAACATTGAGGGCATGCTTGTGTAGCACATTTGGTTCTTAAAAAATATTTTAAGCTTGTTTCATTATTGATCTTCACCTCTGAAAACTTTTGACCTTACAGTGGAGATGCAGCAGGGGCCAACAGCAATTCTGATGAGAGAAGTGGTAGCAGAGAACCCTTGCACTAATAAGGTCACAGGGTCCTTCAAACAGAGGTGAAGCTCCTGCCCTACCGAAAAAGATCCCCTGGTGGGTAAGCGTGCTGTTCTCACCCAAGCAAAACGTATACTCTACTCTGTCTGTCCATGCTCATAAAAGACTTTCCTTGTGGGAAACTGCCCGAGAATTTACATCTGGTCCTGTCATTCAGGTAAGGTGTCTCATGCAGCACGGCCAGGCCTCTAATTGCCAAAATAGATGACTTTGGGACTTTAAGTCAGTTGACAGAGCAGTTATTTTGGATATTTTCTTTAAAAAAAGTGTTTTCTTCTGATGCAATATATCATAATTTCCTCCCCAAAATAAGGACATCAGCACAAATACAAAAATGCACTCTTTACTGACACAGACATGGGACTATTATGCTGTCTATTTTGCTTGCGATGTTCAGGAAATACTTCCTCAGCACAAGGAAGGAGGGTAAAAATGTAGCTTGGAAAGCCTAAAAACCATCCCGACATGCTACTGGTCCAGCAGCCCCCTTGCCTAAGCACAAGGCCAAGATTTCTCAGCTCCCAGGTCAGGTCTGTGCGGAGTGGTGCTGGGATCCATGAATCAAGGTTATTCAGTAACATGGTGGCTGTTAAACTGCATTTGCCTTTCATTCTGCGTTTATCAGAAAAAGCCATATAGAACTGAATAAACAAACAAAAAAATCCTTAATTTTAGGAGCAATTATTCTGAAAAAGAAAAAAAGGGCAAACCAAAGGAAACTGTGCAAAATACATTTTTGTTTCCAAGGGAAACAGTAATGAGAAAGAGTTAGGTCATTGTGGAAAAAAAACCCACATAGAAAATCTTTTTTTGCAAGGACATGGAAACAGAGCTTATCTTTTTGGGCAGCTTTGCCTAATAGATAAGGCCCTGGGCTGGAAGTGGGTTCAAATCCCAGCTCTGCTGGAGAATTTTTGTCAACTTGGACCTATCAGTTTGTGCCCTTGTAATTTCTTTTCGCAAAGTGAAGATAATAAGTTTGTCCTCTGAGAAATGTTCAGAGTAAAAGATGAGGTGCTTGTGTGGCCCCCTGGTATGGTACAATGTTTGTACCCACCTATGCAGGTACTTAGGATTTGAGGGTTGCAGTTGTGTGTGACAAGTTGTCCTGCTTGCTTTCACATTCTGGCTGAGATACCACTTTATTTTTCACCCTTCCTTAAAGAGACTGTTGTTACCAATCAATGGCAGCGCTCTCATAGACCCTGTATGTGTAAATGGTGTAAAGGTGTAATATGCCTCCCCTCCTCACCCCCAACTTCAGAGAACCCAAGTGACTGTATTGGTCACATAAGTACCTTTGAGCCAAGGCCCATATGCTAATTAATTAAGCCTTGCAGCAGACTTTTAGAGTGTTTAAGCATTATCCCAGTTTTTCAGGTGATGGATGAAGCATGGGGAGGTTGACGGGCATGCTCGGAATTATAGAGCCATATGCACAGCCGAATACAACCCCAAACGCAATTTCTTTGGTATTCCTTCCTCTGTCTGAGGATGAGGTTTAGTGTATTTCACGCTACCAAACCAACCTGTGAGGGCTGGGTCAGTGTTAGAATAAGGGTTATCAAAGAGCTGGAGAACTGGAAGAGATACCGAGGCTTTACTTTCTGAATCAGATGTCTTCAAGGCCACAGAAGATGACATCCTGTGTGCTTGGTGTTACAAAACCTAGACTTGCTAACCCAGTGCTGAGCCAAACCCAAAGTGATGACTCGCAATGCTTGCTTGTTTTTCAGTTTTCAATATAATGCTGCAGTCTTTGTTTCCTCTTTTTCTGGTATGCAGTGTTTTCTATAAGCTGCAGAACAGCTATGGTGTTATGGCACAGCGATGCCAGAAATCCCCATGCTGACATTGTCATGGGTACAAGTCCTTGAAGTCCATGGCAACATTGGGAGATGCAGTGGAGAACATCTGTTAGAAACAGGCCAGGCACATGCTGGCGGACCTAACTTGTTACCAGAATTGCAAACGATGGGAGGGTAAAAGCAGTTGAATAAGAGCGTCTAAGCTTTTGTAAAGCCCATTTAAATTCAGCATCTAATGAATTTTCACAAGGAGTGAGCCCAAAGAAATGCAACACCTCAAAGCCTTCAGTTAAAAAGAAGGTGTCTTTAAGACTCATGTTTCAGTATCCCACTGGGGAATACCAGATTTCTTGTATCTTAGAGCGCTAAGGTAAAAATTAACTGAGACACCCAGCGCTGCTCCCCTACCCCCGAAGTCTTCCAGGCCTATTTTAATCTCCTAAAGGAGCAGAGAAGTATAAGCAAATTATTGGGGGGGGGGGGGGGACGGGGGGGACGACACAACCTAAACAGTTGCTAGAAAAATAAACTTCCTTTCCAGGTATCTTTAAGGTGGTCGTTGGGTCCACCAGTATTTGTAGCACCTACCACAGGGTTATCACTGACCCTACAGCCCCGCATTCACTTCATTCATATCTGCTTAAGAAGCTGGAAACCTTTAAAGGGTGCCCAGGTTCCTCCTGCAGTTTTGACTGTGGTAAATTAAAGCCAAGCAGAGGCTTTGTGAGTCCTTCTATTTCAGCATCTTTTAATCTTCAAATAGCGGTGCTAGATTGTTGATAGTTATTTTTTGCTGATAGATTTTTTTTTTTAAGTGTAATCATTATTTAATTAGTTTCTAAGTGACAGAAGTAGTTGAAATCTGCCTGTTCTGAAGAGAAGAGGGAAAATATTGCGGGTTCATCTGTCAGTGAAAACCAGCGAAAATGGATGTAGGTCCATTTAAGAGCCTGTTAACTCCTCGGTTAACCAGCACAGTCCCAAACAGAACATGACCACAACCTGTATGTTTATATTGGCCACAGCTTTTGGTATCATCAGAGTAGGGGAAAAAATATTTCATATTGACCCTTGTGCAAAAGACAATGGTTAAGTTGCAGGCAACTTCAAAATGCAGTTACTGCCTACATAAAAAATGTACAGTGGAAAATTGCAGCTCAACCATGTGTAGAAATAAAGCCAGAAGAGAGAGTATATTTTCAGTAGCAATTTAGTGCATGATTGATCTTACTGATAGCAGTAGTGTAGTGTTCATAGCTGAGTAAGCCCACCAGCAACAACTTGCTTGTAATGTGTGTGTTGGAAAAAATGCAAAGAAAATAAATTAGGTTTTAAGTAAAATTTACATTTGTATTAGAAAATCAACATGTTAGAGTTTAGCATGCTTAACAATTTATGAGAGCTAATTCCCTTTCCAAAGTTGCTCTGTTTATGTGTTTGTTTTGCCATTTCCTCTTACTCTCTTCTGTGTCTGTCGTGATATCTCTAGTATATTGGGTTTTTTAAGACTTAACACCTGAAAGGCAAAACCAGTGATTTCAGATGCAGTTAACTTTGCCCCTGTGTGTTTGTTTTCTTATTAAATTCCCTGTAATGCTTCCTGCCTTCCCACCAACCTCTCTGATAAGACAGCTGATGAAGTCACGCATCGTTTTTACCTGGGGGTGTCCCAAAGCAGTTGTCGCCTGCCTGGGTTATGTGGCCAAGAAACCATTTGAAGGAGCAAAGGCAAAGCATGGAGTGGCGTGAAAGACTGGTCACACCTACAAAGACGTGGTGCCTCTGCGGCGGGGACAGCTCTGAAGGGAGGTGTTGGTTTAAAGGGCTGCAGCCACGCAACATTGGCTGGGTACCCGGGGCATAGTTTTGCTCTAGTCATGCTTTGTGGTTGAGTTCTATGAGCACAAGCTGGTGGTTGAGTGGAATGAGTACAAGCTCATTCTCCCTGATGATATGAAGGGAAGCTTTTAAGCTGAAGTCTTTTACCCTGTGGAAATTTGAATATGAAAGCCGTCAAAACCACCTGGCAGTGGGTGAGAGAGATTTCTCTTCTCGCCCTGACCTCTCTTTTACAATAACTGCACTTTCACATACGCTTCTGAACAGCCACGGTAATCGTAAGGACGGTGTTCAGAAAGTGTCTGGCAGCAGTGGGCAGCCTCGATGGATGCCTTCACTTTTCCAGCTCTCCCTTGAGTGCTTCCCTTTGTAATGAGGGTGCTCAGAGTAACAGACATCCTTGAGCATTGTCAAATCAGCATCTTTATATTGCTATCCTTTTTCCAGCGCACAGCTTTTTTTGCCATCCAAAACAAAGCAGCAGCTCTTACCTTCCTTCCCATTCCCTGTAAAGAGGAGATTTGAAAACAGTTCTGGTAATAGCACTGAGTCCTGCATTGAGGCAGCAGTGATCCACTGTCATGGCCAGCACTGACCCTCTCCCTCAAGCTCCTCGTGCTGCGCTGGCAGTTCTGCGCTCCTTTTCTGCAGACCTTCAGAAGTCAGGCCACTGGGCTAAATTTCAGGTCCTAGCTGTTGGCACCTGTATTCACAAACCTTAACATGGTCTGGCAGGTTGATGTCTGCAAAATCTGGCTTCTCCTTTGGTATATCAGTGGTTCTTGTTTGGCAGAAGGCATGCTGGTGGTTATCTCTTCCTCCCTCTTTGGGCTTTTGTGCACCACTGAGACCTGATACATCTTGCTGCAGCCTTTGAAGGCGCTGCTGCTGTCAGCTCTTTATAGCTCTGTTGGAAGATTGGCTTGTAGCAGAGTTGGTGAACCCCTTGTATGCACCTGTATGTCAGCTGGGCTTCTGGGTTATTGTCCTAAATATTAGTGTAACCTGCTAGTAAAAATAGGTCTGCCCCCAAATCCAGACAGTAGGATGGAGAGGCTAAGGTGCAGCCTGCCTTCCCTTCTGTTGGGAGTGCGCATGTGTTCAGGTGTGGAGTTTGGCTCAGCTCTGAAGCTGCTCCTAGAAAAAGACATGCTGCTGCCTTGTAGGTCTTCATGGGATCTGGCAGAGGTGCGACTGAGCAAGCTGCAGCCCTCAGCGAGGAGCTCACATGGATTGAGCTCTTCCTAAGCAATGTGACTGGTACGAACCTGATCTGTGGCTGGGGTACAGCAGGCAACGAGGGAGAGAAGGTGTTCAGGTCACTGGATGGAGGACATGCTTGAGCCTAATCCTTATTTGTAGGTACAACAAAAATTCAAAGGTTGAAGTAATAATGACAGTATCTTGGAGCACAGAATGGACTCAGTGTTACCTGGATCCAGACAGCCTTAACTTTGAAACAACCTTCTGTTTAGTGGTGGACTTAGGTTAATGGTTGAACTGGATGATCTTAAAGGTCTTTCCAACCTAAACGATTCTATGATTCTATGATTCTATTTTCCCTTTTTGGTTATACCCAGGTATTGTTTATCTTACTGAACTTTAGTTTTGATCTGTTTTATGCCAGGGCTGCGGGTGTTTTTTTTTGAGTGCCTGCAGTAGTTGTGCTGGGATCTCTAGATTAATAATACTGCTTCAGTATTTGCATAAGGTCCTTATATGTTTCAGTTCCACTTGGGAGGACGTAGATATCTAGATTTTGAGCGTGTATTAGAATATCATTGTGGGTTATAAATTGTTGCTATAGGCTGTTCACGTAGTGCCTTAAGATTTGCACGCCCTAGACTGATAAATAAAATGATTGATCATGTTCTGAGTAAATTCAGGCTCTCTCTTACTGCTCTTCCTTTGTGGAAAGGCAGGCCTGATGTTGCATGTTGGATTTTGCATGCATGGTCTGTGCAGCTAATCTTGTTTCAGAATAATTTCCTTTAGAGCTATTTTATTGTGAGGTGTTAACTTGTGGCCTGGAAACAGCAGGTTGTTTCAGCTTAGTTATCCCAGTGGCAGTAGTTCTTCAAGGCAGCGCTCTCAGGTTGAAAGTCCACGGTTTGCACAATGGGCTTTAGGCTGTGTTCAATTCTTTTTGTGTTATTTCCTCTCCCTTTTACTCATTCATGACTGCCACATCATTTTTGCTCTGTGAAGAAGAAAGTGAGTTATTTCCTTTGGGAGGTATCTTCCTGCGCATACAGAAGTGGCTTTGACTATTTCTGTTTCCTGCTGCTACACTTCCATCATTAGATCAGCTCCTGTTCTGCTTATACACTCCATTTTCAGATGTGCCAAACAGGGCAGTGGTGAGCTTTTCAGAATATTATAGGACATGCTCATATATGCCTGTTCTGGTGTATAAAGTAGACTTAACGCTGCTGCATCTGGCTGACAGAACTGGGTGGGTGGTGGTTGTGTGCCACTGGCATATCACAAAAGTAGGGTGCCCTGGTGCATGCTACTTCCATCAGTAATTTCTTCCAGTATCTGTATACAAGACGTGCTGAGATCTGTACATGAAAGTGTATTACAACTGTCTGAGATGTACAGAGTACCTGCTATTAAAGAGTGGTTTCTATTGCTCTGAATTAGTCTCCTGAAATGTGAACGCCTCGTCCAGGATGGACAACCAAGCTCCTGTTTTGGGCAGTGAAAAGAGAGAGCAGCTCCAGGGGATGGTCATGCCCTCCTCAGGTCGGTATCCACATGGTTTACACCCATGTTGCTGTGGCCATGGACAGATGGAATAAACCAGGTTTTGGGGAAACACATCCCTTTCTCTTGACTCAGAGAGCCTGTAGAGCTTGACGTACGGTGCCTGGCTTTCAGATGGCTGAAGTTCGGTGTCAGGAGACCCATCCTGAATGTCTCACTCCAGCAGTGGATCCCTAATGAAGTTCCAGAACTTTACTTAACAAATTTGTCTCTCATCATATTATTTTCAAGTATAAGCTGTGGATATTGTGTTTTATTTATTGTAATTGTGTTTTATTTTGAGGCAATTTTAAGTACCGTTCCTCTTGCCTAGCCTAGTTGCGTCTACATGCATTTGCCCTGTTCAGTGGAGCTTTTCTTAGAGAAGCACATCTAGAATGTGTGGAGCTTCTCAGAAAATGAACAGAAGGAGATTCCTGAAATGTCTGTTGTGAAGGGAAAGAGGAGCGTTTTCTGTGAAGAATGTAGCAAAAATTAACAGACCTAAAGCAAATTTCCATCTGAAATGTGCTGCTTTTGGGAGGTTTCAAAAGACCAAAGGAGATCATGGAAAACAAATCATTCTGCTAATGTAGGACACATCTTAGTCCATGAAAGTTATTAGTTTTTGGAAACTTCTTGTAATCATGTCAAACTCCTTACTAAACCATCTGGACCTTTTTTCCTTTTTTGGCTTGGTTACTATGTGTAGCCTCTTTTATTTGCTGTGAATAGCACGGGGGCTGAAAGAAAAGACTTGCTCCAGAGAAGGCAAAGGACACCAAAGATCAATTTCATGAAGAGATCATGGGAGACAGTTTTTCCCCACTTTGGAAAACTGCAGAATCTCAAGGAGGCAATGTGGCAAGTTGCAAAGGAGCAAGAAACAGTCATGCTAAATCAGATGCAGGTGCAAGGAGATAGCTGAACTTTGCCCAGAGAGTCATTTCTATGAGTCATATGTATGTGTCTGCCTCCTAGCAGCCTGAATGAAAGAACTTTTAAAACTCTATTATCTAATTAAGATAGCAAGGCATTTGAGGAAGGATCTTTCCAATCTGGATGATTTTATTGGATCAGCTAAATTGTATGACTTTGTTAGCTGTAGTCTGCCTCGATTGAAAGCTGCAGCTGGTGGGAGAAGATGGAGGAGGTGGCCTGGAGTGAGCTCCAAGTTGCAAAATTAAAATCCAGATCTCTTGCACCTCTGAAATTACAGGAGTCTGGGCACAAGTCTGATCAAGGTGTTTTGCTTATTTGAAAATGTGACTTTCTTTTTCCTCCAGTGTTGTTAACTTGTTAAGATTCATCTCGCTTTGAAGTGGCTGGGCTCTCTTTTGCAGTTGTCAAATTTCAGGGTAAGAATAATGGAGGGGAAGTTATGGTGTCTTGAGCTTATAGGGATCAAAGGTGTGTGTATGTATACGAGTGTACGTGTTCTTCATTTTCTCCTGAGGAGAAGTCCGATTTCATGTCACGTGGCATGGGAGTGGGGAAGACGTACCAGTCGGGGATGAGAGGCAGCATGTATCAATATGCCCAAATATATATTGACAAATGCATTCGATGTGCCTGTCAGAATAGAGTCTTCTCCCTGAGATAGAGGGCAGCTGTCTGCTGCTGACTTGAGAGGTATTTATGAGCAAATAAATCTTTGTCGTCTTTCCATCTGCTAATGTGGATGTGCTAAATCAGTGGAAAGAAGTAGGAGAAAGGTGCAGGAGTCTACCTGCCAGTGACAGTGTTTCACCCAGATCCTTTCCTCTTCAAAAAGCTACCATCAGAACTGTTTTTCTTACCACTTCTAAAATGTCATTAAAGTACCAGGAAAGGGAGGAGTTGTATTTCTGGATACTGAGGCAAAGTATGATCTATGTAGAATATTTTTAAAGTAATAAACCTAGTATGGTTCTAGACACCAATGGGAAGGCAAACACACTTGCCAAGGAAGCTTTTCCCTTGTTTGTCCTGTGGTTTGTGGTCTGCTAATTAGGTCAGTTGGTTTATTTGAACGATAAAGAGATTTGTTGAAGTCCATACTTACAAAAGAAGGCATGGCCATCTCCCTGCAACAAGATGGCAATTCTGAGTTAAGTGTTGTTTTTTCCTGACTCCTGATTGTATTTTTACAAGGCGACGTGATGCATGCCAGTTCCCTTTGTAGAAACCTGTGTTACTTTTGATAAATGCCAGAAGTCAGGTGTAGAAGATGGGAAATGAAAATATTCACAGGTTTGCAACTGTTTGTGGATGGAATGCGGATCATTGCTTTCAATCAGAGAAAGACTGGATATTTAATTTATAAGGGATGATTCCAATTAAAATGCTTATTGTTTTGCTTTTCCTTTTGTATTAGAAAATGCAGAGCCTGTGCTGTAAAAGTTCCCCACGGCTACTTCAGCACAAATGTATCTATAGTTTTTCCTTCTTCGTAGCTCCTTACCACTAATTATAAATCCCTGGATCACCAATGTTTGACTCTACTTGCAGTTAAGAATTTATCTGCATTATTCTGGAACTTCTTTTTTCCCCTAAGGTCCAAACTGGCCATGGCTTCATCAGATTAGATAAGAAAACTTATAGTCATTAGCTAGGTCTCTTTTTAAGTTGACCAGGGGCCATGGTCTGGCTATGTTCTCTTACTCCTTTTTCACCCCTACACCTAAATCAAAAATTGGCGCATTCTTGCCGACAGGCAAATTTAATTCCTTGGCATTCCACAAGGTTCCTTCCTCCCATTGCCAGCTGTTCAGAAAGTAGCCTGCTATTAAGAATGGTCATGCTGTTAAGGATGTTCATGTTATATGGTCCTTACTGTGTTACTAATTTCCCATGATCTCTTAAGGACCAGTGTTGTCTGGTTTGGGGTGCATTGCTTAAAACATTAAGTAGCCGTTCCCTCCAGGGCTGCACAAGAGGGACAGTGCCATGCCCAGCGGTTAGGATTTATAGGATTGATACTTTGCTGTCTGTGCAAAGGTTTGAAAGTTCCTTTTGTGCATTTATTGTGCTTCATATTTTACTATTTGAATCCCTCTATTATTCTTAAAAACATGTAAAGAATTTCTCTTATGCTAATTAAAAACATATTACATGGTTTTAGACCAAGCCAACTGATGCAAGATTTTTTAAATTGAATATTTTAAAAATGATTTTCAGCTGTTTGCAGAAAAGAAAATGGGTAGAAAGGAACTATTCTTTTTTTGTTGCTTTTTTCCCCTCTCGTAGCTTTGACTACAGATTTTTAAGTTGGTTTTTTTTTTTAAGAAAAAAAATCTGGTTTTCTCTTGTTACAAAAGATTAGTCTATTGTAATTCCTAGCCAGAAGTTTATACAGCAAAGATGTTAACCCGTGAGATAATCTGTTTGGAGATGCTGGAAAGGAATTTGCCTTGTTCTACATCTTCTAGAAAGTAACGACAGTAGTGAGGGTTGTTTGGTGCCTCTTAACTTGTTTTCACAGACCTTAATTTAAACTTAATTCTTTATCTTCTGTTGGTACCTTTAAGATGGATTTAATTGTACCATTTTGATACATTTGTAAAAAGCCCACCAAATTTTGTAGTATTGATGGTAGATTGCAGATAGGCTGTTAAATAGAAATGCATAATGATATTTTTGCTTTGTGGCTGGTTTGTTTTTCTGATTACAGTAGTGCCAAATGCCGAAGTTGATGGAAGTTTAAAGTTCCTGTCACCCCTTAGCCCTTGATAAATTTTAATTTATATTCAAACAGTGCCGTATATCCTTGTTTCAAATGAATTTCTGGAGCATAAATTTTTCTAGGCCATCCATTTGAGTCTCTTCTGGCTTTCTGAGGGTTCCGCCCTGAGTGAAGTGACCGTGACAAAATCCATCCTCTGGGGTTGGGGGTGGGAAGGAGCCTGGACTCCTTGTGCAATGAAAGGGAATTCAGTGAGAGGTTCCGATTTATCTCCAAAGAGTTTGTTACATTTCCTGCAAAGGCCAGATACTTGTTCCTACAAACTGTTAATTGGATTGAATATGCTTGCAAACAGTCATGGGGATAGTAACAAAGAACTGGTGGAGCAGATGGACAATGCCTTGTTCTGAGCTTCAGGGTAAATGACAGTCCCATGCTCATTATGAACTGATGGGGTGTTTCTCCATAGTTAAGGTTGCAACTAGTTTCCCATTGTATTCTGTTTCATCAGGTTATTTGTTTTGTTGTATGAGAAAAAGTTAGCTGACAAAAGACATCTTCGAATCCAAGTTATTTTTAACAAAGCTTTTCTTGTGTGTTTTCAGTGCTAATTGAGGTCCATCAGTGGCTATATGATTTAATGGTATTAACAGGAATCTGTGAGCACAAACAAAACAGAACGCTATAAATCACAGCATGTGCAGAGAAATGTAATTCGCTTTCTGTGGAGAGGTAAAGAGCACAATTACTGAGCTGTATTGTATTCCTTACCCTGCAGGTCATGCAAAGAACTGGGATTTCAGATTTATCCAGTTTTGTAGAATTAATACCGCATAAACAGAGTAAAGTATAAATATTAGTGACTTCTTTGTTTCCTTTGTGTGGCCATAACCAGTGCTGCTGTTGTCAGGGAGTTATAGCTGCTTACCATGCTTCCGCATGCTCACGCACAGGTGTAGAATCATAGAATTTTTTAGGTTGGAAAAGACCTTTAAGATCATTGAGTCCAACCGTTAACCTAGCACTGCCAAGTCCACCACTAAACCATGTCCCTAAGCACCATGTCTATGCCTTTTAAATACCTCCAGGGATACTGACAGTAATTTAGTTGAGCACATTTGGTGGCAAATATTGTTGTAAAATAATTGAAGGTAAGTTGTTTTTCAACTGTCCACCTGCCTGTGAGTCTGGTAACCAAGGTAACTTGCCCACGATATTATATGGAGATGCCTTACTTTTATTGGGACAACCTACTTTTTATTTCATTGTCAAGTAGGTGGCAACTGTGCAGAAATTTTTACATGAAGATGGTGAGAACTGCTATGCAATTACTGGTCTTGCTGGGACATGTGGAATATTGTTCTATAATCTGTTTTTCAACATGCTATATTTGAGCATATGGACTATAAAATCAATCTTTTTCTCCTTTTGCTAGCAAGATGAGTTTTAAATTTAAAAAAGAAATACAGGAAACATATTCACAGACATATGCCAGTAATGATTGCAGTTGAATAGGTGTTACTTCCCATCTTTTCTCTTTTGACCTTGTTAGCTAGAAAATCTAGGATGTCATCTCAGACTAATTGTACTGCTGGAATGTATGCATTCTACCTAGCTGAGGGATGTCTTTTGATGTATATGGAGATTTAATTATCAATATATCTCTTGACAGCATTTCAAGAATGGTAGAACAAATGTGCTATTTTTTGAGCTATCACTGACATCTTCAAAGTCCATAGGATGTTGACAATGCATAATGTTATATAAAATTCCATGGTGTGATATTGAGAGCTACTATCAAGATTCAGAATAAGAAAAAAAATTTGCAGAAGGAAGGAAAGAAGCTGTGGATGGCAGGTTATTTCTTCTTGGAATAATGTGTCAAGGAATGTGTATTTTATTGCTGCTCATTGCAAACTCCTGTTACCTTGTACGCACTACCTACTGTATCTTTGTTACCCCTTCCTGACATAAGCCTGTGCCTTGTGTGAAGATCAGTTGCTGAAGCTGGTAAGCTGCTAACCCATGTTAGTCCACGTGCTGTTTCCTACTCTACACTCGGGATTTATGGAAGAGGAAGGCAATTAGTTGCTCTAATGGGAAGCATGCAGAGAGTACCCAGTGTGGGGTGGATGCAACCAAATGTCTAAAGAGCAGAGCAGTTCTGGCTGCTGACTGGTATCAGCTCCGGAGAGCGTACAGGAAGTGAGCAGGGCTTTCTTCTGAAAAAAAAAAAAAAAAAAACCAACCCAAAGAACACTTTATCTTCATGTAGATTGCAAGTTGTTTCCTTGGGTTTGTATTTGTAGTAGGAAGAAGTGAAATTTCATATTAATGACATTATGAATTCATATTTGGAATAGTTGGGATGGGGAGGTGGCAAAGAAACAAGTTAAAAAAACACCAACAAAGTAAACTAGGACTCTTCTAGTTACAGATGCAAACCCAGAACCTAACATTTGAAAACAAAAGAATCACAACTGTACTTGCTTAAGTGCTCTTAACTTTTGATATGTTGTAATGCCACATGTACAGTCCTTGAAACAAAATGTAATAAACCTTCTGCCTTGTTTCTTTTGTTCCGATTAACGTTGTAAACCATTTAGGATTAACAATTGTAATCTGGTGCTACTTCCTGGATCAAAGTGTCACCGTGTAAAGCGTACATGTGTGTTTACTATCATTCCTCATTACTTACATGCAGATGGCAGTTCTGAGTTGTTTGCATGCAGCTCTGCCTTGCTCATGCTGCCTTGGCATGGACAGGAAGGTCCTCTGGTTGAGTTGCAAATATTTCAGTTTTATACCATAAAAGCATAACCCATTTTTTTTCACTGAAATGCTTTGATATGGTAATGATCAAAATATGGTGTGATTCCAAATGAGGTATACAAACTTTCTTGTTCTTGGCATGAAAATATTACTCTCTGGAAACACCTTCTGTGTCAAATGATGGATATGTTCCTGTGATTTATGTAAGTGATTGTCAGGAGGTTTTGTGGCTCATCCAATTTTAGCAGTTAAGTACTCTTTCCTTGTCACTTATGACATACTTGATGAATTTTCATGATTAGCTAATGTGGTTTGTAATTGTCAAAACTTTGCAATGGTATTCCTTAGAAATATTCGGAAGGGGAAGTCCGCTCTACCTCCCAGTTTTTCTGTACAGCCACTCAGTTTTTCAGTTCTCTTTTATTTACCCTGTCTAGTAGCCTTTTGCAAACCTCTCAGTTTGCTTTGGTTAACTCTCTCTCAGATTCATGCTTTGTTTGTTCTCTAGCAAACAACTCTGCTCTTCTTGACTCGGGTACAGTAATACCTTAGTGCAGGAATACTCCAGTTGTATTTAACGGGACTGTTTTGGTAGTAAGACACTATGCTGCTGAGAATGCGACACTGGTATTTTCCATCTCGTGTTTTATCAGTAGGTTTTTCTAGAGAAATGCTGATAAAAAGTGGTTTTTTTTCCTCCTACACACAACCTTTTTCAGATGCCCTTGACCTCCATTTTGAGTCGGCATGCACCTTGTTCCCTTGCTGTCCCCGTCGTCGGCGTGGACACTCCAGAGACCTGTCGAGTACGTCCTTCCTGTCACCAGAGAGATGGAGTTGTTTATGGTGCATTTTATAAATCTCTAAATTGCGATTCAGTAATTTCTGGCTTCGTGACTGGTGAAGCCCGTAATGGCCAACGTCCGCCCCATGCGGTGCGGCACTGGGGAAGGACCCCACCATTACTGGCAGCAAGGCCGGCACCCCCCTGCTGCTCTCTCTCCCCGCTGTCACTTATCTGTCTGCCATGGCCAGCGTTAATTACGGTGCAGGAAACCGGGAAGGAAGGGAAAATGCAAAGGAGCCTCACAGCCCCGCTTTGGGTGTCCGGCGCTTTGGGGTAAGGCAGACGGGGCACAGTAAGGCTCCTCTGGCCTGCTCCAGGGCCAGCAGTGGCCGAGGGGGCAGGCGGCCATGCCGGTGGTGATGAGCGCCTGTTGTTTCGCCTCTCTGGGGAGAGAAGGGCCCCAGCTCGTGCCAGCGGTGCGAGGGTTGCTCCTGCCTCTGAGGTGGAGAAACCTCTGTGCCTGTTCCTTAAGCAGAGCCCCCTCCAAGAGCGCAGGATTACTCCCTAAAAGGCAGAGCGATCCAGTTTATCTGCTGTGTCCCCGGGCTGGCCAGGCGCGCCTGCCGGGTACGCCTGGGCGTCCCTCGCCGGCTGGGTGAGCGGGGCCATGGTGCTCCTCCGCCGGGCTCTGACGACTGCCGCGCGTTAGCCTGGCTGTCGCTCAGAGCTCCTGCGGCCAGATTTGAGAGATCCCCGTTTGATGTATGGCTCGCGTTTGAGGCGCAAATACATACACTGCACCCTGTAAGGCTCTGGGGATGTATTTTATCAGTCGTTTTCCCTCCTACCTTCCATTTCAAACCTTTCTGTGAACTCCAGTCCTCCCGTTAATTTGCCCGAAGGAAATGCGAGCCCGCTATTCTTGTATCTCATTATTGGCTCCTTGTTGCAGCAGGAGCATTTTATCTTCTGGAGGCAGCGGCTCCGGGTGCCTGGGGGAGGATGCCACGTGGCGCAGGCAGCGCCGCGTCCGTCACGAGCGCGGCGGACGTGAGACCGAGCGGCAGGCGCTGCCGTCGTAACGTGTTCGACCCGTTTGGCCTTGTGTGTGCCAGGGACACAGCTTGTCGCTGAAATAGCGTTACGGGGTTTTCATCTCTTTCGCTTTTTCTTTTCCTGGGTAAATTTTGGAATTGAAGCCTTTGTCCTTGAAAAGTCCCCACAAACATAAAACCTCTCTGAGATGAGAAACCGGTGGATGTGCTTTCTGAATTGCTTACATAAATAACTAGAAAACTCATTTTCTTGTCTCTTCAAAGTATCGCAGCTCAGTATATCAGATGCGGTGCAGTGTTCCAGCTTTCCCCCGGGGCTCTGCAAAGGCCGGTGTGTAATTATACCAGTCCATTTGCAGGCAAGTTGTGATGGTGAGACCTATTAAAACTTTTTGTGAATGAAAGAAAATATTTCTTCTGCCGGGTTCTCCACTACTTCTCCCTTTCTGCAAAGTTTAGCCTGCTTCTCTGCATCTTCTTCCCCAGAAAACACTGGCTGTTGGCACCTTGAAAAGCAGACCCACCACAGCCCGTGAATCTTGTGGTGAAGTTGCTTGCTTTGTGGAGAAGGGGCACTGAAATGTTTTTAAAACTTTGAAAATGAATACTCAGAACGAAATTTGAAAATGAATATTCGTAGGGAAAGTTCCTCAGTACTGCTGATTTCTGGACGACTGCTGATCAAAGGCTTTGACGTTTTTACTGTGGGTTTAAGCAGGGATGAATTCATGCCAGAGCTGGCTCCTTCTGAAAATCCAGCCCAGGTGTAGGTACGACATTATAGGAGGCATAATTTAAAAGTGAAGAGGGATGAGGAGTATTTTAAAGAATGCAAAGCAGATACCAGTGCACAGATAGTAAAGGTTTTCTAAAACGCCATATATTGAACCCTGCTTTTCGTATACCTTACTGCAGATGCCATTTTAAAAGCTGTCATTTTAGCAAGGGAAGGAGCAAACCCGCACCCCCCCCCCCCCCCCCCCCCCCCGTAGGTGAGTTCAGCATCAAAAGTGGTTTGAGAAGAACTTGAAATTAAAAAAATAAAATAAATGAATATTAAAGACAATTTCTCATTTTTCTATTTAAAAGCTTGGCTGCATTAACAAAGTGGTCTGACAGCTCTGTAGCATTCAGTAGACACCCACTGAAGTATATACCCATGCACTGCATCAAAGCCTTTCTGGTTTTCCCTGCCCGTGAGCCCCTCCAAGGCCAGGAGGAGAGGACGGGCTCCCTGACGCAGGCATCCGTCACCTTGGCATTTAGGCAGGTCACTCCCTGCGGTGAGACTTCAGAGGGAGCTTTCTGGTTGCCTCCGCATTCCTGGATAATTCCTAAAAAGCCGACTACCCTGAGCATTTGATCGCAGAGCCGCTATCAAGCGAATTCCTGGATGGCACCCAGTGTCAGGTTCCATCTGCGTTTCCTCTTTCTGCCCCAGCACAAAGGTGTCCAGGGCTGCGCGTGTGCGGGCACGCCGAGCTCCGTCTGCAGCCGGTCCCTCCGGGCCGGGGGGAGCGGGTGACCCGTGGCTGTCATGTGGCTCATTGCTAACGTGGAGCTGACAGTAATAATGACGAGCGGTGGTTGCATCGAGCTGGAATAGCGGAGACGGGTAATATTTATGGCTGCATTAAACCCCGCAGCCTGAAGCAGCCTGCCCGCTCTGCTCTCCGTGCTGCGTTTCCACCTGCTTCAGATGTGTTTCCAGCAGTGCATTTCCGATGCGTTAGTGCATGTGTGTGTGCATGTGCACGTATTAATCTCCAGAGTGGTAATTTCTAGTGGAGTTTTAATCTCCAGTTTTCTTTATAAGGAGCTGTCTGTCTGGAGAGTAAATCTGAGCCTTTATTCCGGCAGGTCACATGCAGGGCAGCCAGGCAGTGTGGATTTTCCTAGTCCTGCTCTGCAGGTGACCTAAATCTTTTTACCTGGCTGGGTTTTCCTTCTCACCAGTGACACATCTGTGATCCTCCCATGCTTAAGCCTAGATTTCTCTCTTGAACAGACATTACCAAATTTGTCTGTGTAGTAGCTTTTGCATTTTTATGCTAGACCTGTTCTGTGGCCTGGGCCTTATAGCTCCTCAAGGACTGAGCTGAGATCAGCAGTTCTATGTTTATTTATTGTCCTCCCTCCAGCAAAGCACTGTAGATGGTGTTTAATCTACAGCTGTTACTCCACTTGGCCGTCCCCGTTCTCCTCCCATTCCTTACCCAGTTTGATCTTGTATTACATGAATTGCAATGTATATTAAAATAATCTAAATGCTTTATGCTGGCAAGCATTACATTATGGGCTGTGACCATACGGGAAGTTGGAAGTTTCCCTGAATGTTCCTAATGGTGAAATTGGCCCTGGAGTGTGGTTTTGCCTGTCATGGCCACCACAGCAGCTGATAAAAGTCTTGTGTAAAATTTCATGAAGATGATAGCATTGTGAAAAGTAGGGCTTTTACAGAATATTCTTTTTCTCAATTACATGATACAAAGTGAGATTAAAGCTAAGTGAAATTTCTGGCCAGTACAAGAAAAATGTCAATCACGCAAAAGTCAGTGACCAGCTTTTAAGAGCAAGGTTCATTGCTGGAAAATCTGGATAATCAAAGCCAGTTAGCACTTGTGAAAGAAATAAATTAGATTTTTGTAATGTAGATGAAATTAATTTGATTTTTCTAATGCTTATGAAGTCAGCTTCCTAAATGTTATTAATTGACATTGCATAGGAGAATCATTCAGTTTTCCCAGTAACTAGAGCAGCTGTGACCTGGGCCACAGCACCAAGGACTCCAGTTAGGGAGATGGGATGTGAAGAAAGATGAGGGCAGTGTCGCACTCTTCTAGGTGAGATAGTTACGTTCTTTGTTGGGAGATGAGCTTGAAGGGGTGAGATATCTTCTTCTGAGAATACTTGTAAGCAATGTCAGGGGTTTATTGGTAATTATAGTTCCTTCCCTTCCCTCACTTTCTGGTATCTCTGAGTTATATACCTGCGTGCAGGTGTAGAGGGCTGATGTAAAAGCTGTGATGCACACAACTTGCTGTCCATATTTTGAAGAACTGTTGTGTTCAAAAAGTAGAATTTTTCTCTCCTGTTTATTATTCAGCTGGCTTGGAGGAATCTTTTGGACTTCTTTTACACTGAAGCATGGGGTTTTTCCCTGGGTATGTTGATAAGGTCTGTTAAAGTGACATTGTCTTGTCTTCAGAACAAGTTCTGAATTCTGTCCTTCCATCTAGTTTTCAACATCTCTGTCTTTTGGCCTTCCTGGCTAACGGGAAGGTGTCACCTGGATTTGGCCTGGGGATCCTTGCATGTGAAAGGATCCTTGCTGGGTCCATTGCTGAGCAGTGTCAATGTGCCTTAGGACTTCTCCAGGTGGAGCAGCCAGGAAAGTGGAGGCAAATCAGCATCCCCCAGTGAAGTCAAAGCACATACATTAAAATGTGAATGGTTTCATCTGGGTGTGAAATGGCCTTAAGAAGTACAGGCAGAGAAAGAAGTCTTGGGAATTTGGTTTCACATTTTGGAGTGTCATCAGCTTGTGACTTTTAGAAATCTCTCTTAGATATTGTTTTCCGTGAAGACAGTTGAAATCTTAACAGGCAATCATTGGCATCCATAAGCTTAATAAATACCTATTTACATCACCAAGCTAAATGTATGAGCTGAAGAACATGCACTAGAGAAAAATCTGAATAATAACGAAAGAGATCTTGGGTCTCTCTGCTGATGGTTGTTCAGTGGTTCAGCTTGGAGCCCCTTGATGAGGTGCTGAAATGCTGAATTTCAGGCTGGGAGCTGCCACGATGGGCTGGGTCCCCTGGGTGGTGAAGGTGGTCTGTGCTGCTGAACCGGCTGCAGAGGGCTTGAGCCAGCGGGGAGGCTCTGGCCCATCAGC
Organism: Pelecanus crispus; assembly: GCF_030463565.1. Taxonomy (NCBI): domain Eukaryota; kingdom Metazoa; phylum Chordata; class Aves; order Pelecaniformes; family Pelecanidae; genus Pelecanus; species Pelecanus crispus. The sequence goes on along the minus strand of NC_134644.1, from coordinate 159,877,939 downwards.
GGCATCGCCGAGGCGGTGCAGCAGAGCCGGAGGATTTGGGCAGTCGATGTGCCCATCCTGCCAGAAGTTAACAACCATCTGCTACAAGGAAGGCTCAAGAGGTGGTATCCAGAGTGACAGTTTACATTCAGGAAGTTCTCACCAATTAAGGGCTTTCTTTTTAATGAAAGTTTGCTTTTGCACAGTGAATGATTTATGGCAGGATTTAAAATGCATTGCTTTGACTATGCCTACACACTTTGAACACTCTAAATAAAATCCGAAACCTTTGAAACAAACTCATAAATATTGTCTGAGCATTCAGAATATATTGCCTTCTGGAGAATGTGTAATGTAGTTTATCACCAAGCAGTTACAGGAAGATATTTAAACTATGTAGACGTTGTTGCTTAAACCCCTAGTAATATAATTATTCCATTAGTTTCTGAATCCTGAAATAACCTCAAGCCCCTGAGATCTGAAGTAGTTAATGCCAGGGGGCATATGTTGTATTTTAAACAAAGCAAGCTATTTTAAAAAAGGATTAGTTACTTGTCTTTTGTCTAACACTTTGCAGTTGTATATTTGAAAAAAAGATTCACATTTTCTGTCTGCTCAGATAATACAGTGAAGTTTTCCTATTGGATTTTGGAACCATAATATTTCCTAATGGAACACAGATAAGGAGAGGCTTCCCCCCACAAGGCATTTGAAGTCCTCAGCCGTTTTGTCACAGAGATATGTTACCCTAAACCAAATTGGGCATGCAGATGCTCTCTGGGTTAGAAAACCAGCGCTGATCACCTAACTGGTGGACCAGTAGATAGCAAATTATCAGGAGCATCCACAGTGAAAACAGATTTATGTATGTAAAATGGATTACTGGGTTGGAGGATATGCGCCCTGCAAAGCCAGGTTCTTGGGATGTTGAGGTAATTTTTTTTTTTTTTTTTTTTTAAACAGATGGAGAAAGTCAGGTAAGGTTGTCGGTATAGGAGGAGCGGGTGAATACTCTGTCGCTGTAACTGCTGGTGGGTGGCTATTCGGAGCTGTCACAAATGTTTCCTGTGTGGAGCAGGGGTCGGTAGCTGGGGAGCCTGCGCAGGCGTTCCTGTTCATAGCATCGGTGTCGCAGCACTACCAGCGAGTGTGACATCCACGGACACCCACGTGGGTCCCCTGTGTGGTTTTGATAATTAAACATATAGGTGCTTAAATCCTGATTTGTGTCCCTGGGAGAGTTTGGGCACACAGCAGCCGCTGGCTGGAACACATCGGACCAGCTTGTGGTCGCTGGCCTGCTCTGGCCCTGGGGTGGTTGCGTGACCCCTGATTTTTGATCCTGTTCTACTGTGTCTGTACACGCTGCAGAATTGGGCCCTCCGGACTTGGCTGCTTCTCTTTTGACTACACAGCGGCATGCGATTGGGGCAGAAAACAGCCTGGAAATAGTAACTGGCTGATGTCCTTAGTTCCCCTTTGACTTGATCCCTCCATTTCCATGCTGGTCCTTTTTTGAAATTTTTTAAGCCATGTAACAGCAGTGAAGGTATAAATATGCCAGAGGACTTGATCAAAAGCTTGGGACTGAACTGTTTTCAGGCTTGTATTTAATAGATACACTTTACACTGGGTAATGACAAAACAGCATCCCGCATGGGAGTCCTTACATTGTTTTGTCCTCTAGCCCAAATTAATTATCGATGTGAAAGAAGGGGCAAGAGTAAGAGAGGGCTTATTTCAGACAAGTTATCATCTTCTTAAATATTCTCATTGTAGACTGTAATTTCCTTTTATTTTGAGCACTAAGTAACCTTATATCAAGCATTGATCCTGTTTCGTTGAAACATTTGCATGGTCCATTGCTTTTGATGTATTAAATAGCACATCTGAAGTCCTGTGAAGCACACCCATTCAGGAAAGCCGTGCCAGCCAGCCATAATTTTACTTGATATTAAATTGTACATGTCGGCTTTGAAAAAAGCAGCTTGTAGGACTGTGTTCTCTGTGTTTCTTTTGAGTCTCTTCCAGAACTACAGTTTAAAGGTATTTCTGGTTCTACCTGAAATTTTAACTCCATGACATTTGTGTTCAAAAGTCTTTTTGGTGAGGAGAGGGTCCATGTACTACTGAACATCCTGAAACTAAAGAGTTAATAGTACAGCTCTGTTTCCCTCTAAACTTAGGTTTCTTTGGGTATTTGCATACATTTTTCTTAATCAGTACTGACAGGAGATTGAAAACTTCCCAGTAGCCTAGGAGTTAGCTTCAGTAATTAAAATTTCTGTGTGACTAAGTAAACTGATGTTTTGGGTTTTTTTTTTTTAATTTTCAAAGAGAAACAATCTGATAAGCAGAGTATAAAAAAGTGCCCAGATGGAAGACAGCTATTTTCTTGTGTTCTTGCCTTCTTCTCGGGGATTGAGAGCAAAATTCACATGCCTCCAATGTCAGGTTTTAGAACATGTATGTGCAAGATACCGTTGGAGGAGACGAACCAAATCAAGACTGGGAACTGCTGCATTGCCAATTAATTCTTCCTTTGATTCTTTTCTGTCTCTCGCTATGTAGACCGAGACATCACTAAATTAAGATCTTGGAGATAAATATTTCTTCGGCAAGTTTAGAGAAATTAATTTTAAACTTAGAACTGAAACATTCCTATTATACAAATTTCTCTTTATTCGTATTCCACGCTGTGGTCTGTGCCTGTCTTTTGAACCGCATGATTTTTGTTTTCGGGGTATTTTTATTTTTGCAGTTAGTGCAGCTACTGCAGCTGTGTGATACCAGTTTTGCATACAACCAGAATCTGGCCTTAGTTAGCAAGTGCTTCACACTCAGTGGTGATGATTTCCTTTCTACCAGCCCAAACTCTTCAAGTGCACAATTGCCACATTTTCTGTGCAATCGGAAACCTTTTCTAGACTAAAGTGCTTGTGGGCGGAGGTTATGTTTTATCCTGGACTTGTCTGGAGTTGTTGTTAAACACTTTCATTTCCTTTAGGTGTAGAGGACTAAACCACAACAGAACCACAGTCCTATAGGGATTAACAGATCTTTTCCCAAAGTGCTTCTTGTCTTAGTCTCAAAATTTAAAGCTTTTTTTTTTAGAGAGAGGAATCTTTCCTTCCTCCTCCACCCTACTCTGGGCACTGTCCTTTTTTTTTTTTTTTTTGGTTAACCTTAGTAAACTGTAATTACAGTACAGTCCTGTCCTTAATAATGCAGTTTTTCTTTCTTTCTGTGAAATATTTCTGCCTCTTGTAACAAAGCACACGGTGGCTTGATTTCTTTTTTTTTTTTCAAGATGAGATGGCAATTCTGATTTCAAGGCTCGACGCATCTGCCCATATGAGGGAGTGGGCATGGCTGCCCACACCGGCTGGTTTTCCATGGCTTAACATTGTGTGTGCGAATAATTAAGTATTTCACCAAATTCAGCTTTCAGGATGGCTGGCTACCTGTACTGCTTTGCCTGTTGTGTTGCAATATGCAGCATGTAGTCATAATCCTTGGTTTGAGAGGCAGTAATTATTGAGCAGATGTAGCATACGATGATAGTGAGGCTTTTAAGCAGCTTACTAATATAGCAGTTTAAAGATTGTTTACCAGCTATAGTAACATTACTTCTGGTTGCCTGTCTTAATTCATTTCAGATTAATCTGTCTTACAGTCAGAAGGAAAATGAATCTAGTCAGTAACTTCAAGAGTTATGTAAAATCTGTACAGGACTAAATAATTGTGCGGTTTTATGTATGCTGCCGAAATTGGAATGTCAATTTGACACAAATTCACCAAAACAGAATGCTGGATGATCTGATCTCTTCCTCAAATAAAAGCCTTGAAACCTCTCTTTATGTACTGCTCAGGAGTTTACCAATCTCCTTGTCTTCTTTCACAGGATGTCTTGGGCATATTTGTTTTTCCATATGGCAATTAACTAAATCTGCCCTCATTTGTGTGTGGGAGCGTGGGGGAGTCCGTGCATGTGTGTGTTTTGGAGAATGATGGTCGGAGGTGTATGTGAATGTGCACACAAACAGCATACCCCATTCCCAAACGCTCATGTTGAACAAATATCAAACTGAATCAGATAAGGATATGACAAACCAGAAACCTATAATTGTATCAAAAGCAAACAGACTAAAAGTGACTAAATATTTTGGCAGTGAGCCCTACTGAGGAAACTAGATTAAGCCTTTCTGTTACATTACATGGGAAGGAAGAGAGGGTCTGGGTTCTCCCCTGCTCTAAAACTCTTAAGCCTAAAATATGATTCTCTTTGACTGTTCAGAGCTGTTAAAAAATCGGTAAGAGGCAAGCCAGAACAGGATGAAGGATGCCAGTGCCAGCTATTAGAATTTGTCATCTGGAACCCCTGGCTAAATCCTTTTGCTTGTTGAACTTTCTGTAGTTTGTGACTGTTAGTTAGTTTTTCCTATTTATTTTAGAAAAGGGCCAATGGGAAAAGTCTGAGCTCCCCGCCCTAAACAAAATAAATTGTGATTTCATCATGTTTTGGCCTTATCTCTGTTGTTCTTTATTCATCGCAGGCATTCAAATCTGTCCTGATTCTTGGTTCTGCTCTTTCACCGCATCCAACTGGAGCTTTGCAAATGTGGCTTAGGGCTTATTTCAACGGATATTATCAGCTGCTCTATATCAAAGTTCATCCAATTTCTTTAGTTGCTTAGTTCCTCTTAAATGTCTGGCTTTGTAGGTTACTTACGCAAGAATCTCCTTTTTTCTTTTGATTTTTTCCCCCCTTTGTGGTTAGTGCTAGGAACAATAAATATAGACAATAAATACAGACAATCTGAAATCAGAGGTATTGGTAATCTTTTGAGCCCACTGCAGACATAGGGTTTTGTGTCCATCACCTCACTGCTGAGCGTGGCTTCAGCATGGACAAAGGTTTGTGCCTGATTGCTGAATGAAAGACAAGTTACTCGATAAATTAGGTTTCGGTATGCACAGAATTGTGTTGCACATAATTATGACCTCTGGATTTTTAACATCAGTTTCTTCGATTCTTTTTCGGGAGAGCATTCATTTGAAGTCTATGTATCTGTTAGTCTTCTTCACTGCCATTTAGATTAAACGAAAAGGCAAGCTTCAGTGCAGTACATCTAACCCAACGTGTTACGTAGTATCGTCAGCAAAGAGTAAATGACCGCTTTGTCATTCACCTCTTACTAGTGACAGTTCACGAGAAAAATTCCTTTACCTCAAAGGCCAAACATGTGACTTAATTCTGTGTGCCTTGGGACAATGTTTTTCTGTGGTAACTGGATACACAGACACTATTTTGGTCTTAAGAGCTGAATAATTTTGGTAAATGATGCTTATAATTGTTTTACTCCATTGTCTGGTGTGTAGCTTACTGCCTTAACCCTAGTTTGTAAAATGAGATGAACGGCACAAACCCTGTTGTTACCTGTCTCTAGATGTGTGTCCTGCATCCCGAGATGGAGCCCCGAGCTGCTTTGCCTGTGGCAGCGCAGAGTGAACGGTGTGGGAGACCCAGCCATCAGGTTTAGGGGTACTCTGAGAGTAAGGGGGGGATGAAGCGGGGAGAGGAAGAAGCTGTCTGATTTTAATACCGATCTTGGGATAGAGGAGGTCAGAGAGCACGAAGAGGAAACCTGCTCCTTTGGGAATCCTGGCTCAGTGCAAATGGCTGTTTCAGCGTGAACCTGCCTCAAGACCTGACTCTGCCCCCCTCCTTGGTTTTTGACGAAACTTGCCGCTTCCACAGCTCCTTCTTCCGTGACCTTGACCTCTGCAAAGATCTTTGCAGAATGAAAAGAAATAACCATCCTGCTGATTCTTGCCAAAGCTGGATGTTTGCTTGCTTGCAAAAGAAGAAGTGTTGAATAACATGTGCCACCTGGAAAAGAACAGATAGTTTTTTCTTTCTCTCTAAGTATGTGCTTGTGAACACAAATAACATGTATTATGATAATAATACATCACCCAGAAAGCAACACTTAAGTGCTTCTCTGTATCTGCTAGGATGTGCATTAAAGCGAAGCAACAAAGATTGGGGGGGGGGGGGGGCATCCTGTGGGAGGGAAAATACAGGGCTTTCTGCCTTTTCACAGGAGAATTGAGATTTACATTTGAAAACATTCAGTTCATCAGCTTTTGTGTCCTCATTTTGCCATTGCAAAAGTAGGTGAAATGGGATAGGTTGGCTGTGAAAAAGCAGAACTACAGAAACGGAGCACAGCCAGCGTTTGTTTCTGGTTTGTTGAAACAGGCTGTGCAGATGTCTCTACAAGAAGACCAAAAGACTAACTCTCAGCAAAGTTTAAGATTTTCAAACTTTCTGACAAACCCTAGCACTGATTTGATATTACCTTAAGAGGGAAAATTCACTTTAATGAAGCATTGGTGACGTTCCCTGTAGCACTTTGTAACTTTTGTAAAAGCCTTCAGTCTGAAGGCTTGACCTATCCTGAACCTGCGGAGCTTGTGAGCCCTAATGAGAATGGATGCACTTGGGATGTTTGAACATGGGAGCGATCAGACGGGCGGCGGGTAGGGAGTACGGGGGTGATATTTGAGCTTCTCAAAGATACAATTTTTTTGTGTTTCTTGGCGATTAGGTCATGAAATTGCCATTAGTGCTAATGTGAATTTGTGTGGCTTAATCTTCATAAACAGCATTAACATTGCACCCCCGCAATACTTAATGTGTTAACGTATATGAAAACTGGCTTTCAGCTAGCACATTTGAACGAGGCAAGATGGGGTTTTGGAGGTCATTATTACCACACATTAAAGTAAAATTTATGTTGCACAACTCAAAACTCTCAAGCAGATGGAGCTGGAATTGCTCCCAGCATCTGGTCAGAATGCCAGAGCTTCCTCGGGAAGGGGGAGAAGCAGAATAGGAATTCAAACCAGCCCTCTGCTCCTTTTAAGTAAGCCCCAACCATGCGAAGTGAGGAAGCTGTGGTACAAAAAGCTTTCTTTGCTACCTGGCACATCCGATTTTGTCTTTCCTGGGGGATTTAAAATGAACAGGACAGGCTCCAGGCCGCTTGCTGCTGGGTTGAGGGTTTGCAGGAAAGCCGGCGTGCGGTCTGCTCTTGTGGGGAGGGGGAGGCGAACCCTCCCGCCTTGCACTTGCTGTCTGCTGGCATCTCCCACCTGCCAGAGGAGCAATGGTGAAGTGTAAGGAAATGCAAGACTTGAGTTCTTTACTGAATAGCAGAAAAGCAGCGTCTTGGGCCGCGTTGAAGGTGGAGAGGTGCGGAAGGACTGTAGTTTCAGCTGTAAATCCGAAATGTTGTCATTCCTTGCCTGACCCCCAAAGGAAGAGGGGCTTTGAGGCAAGGTGCTTGCACAGGAGTTCTCCAGGCTTTTTTTCCCCTCACCTGAAAGATGTGCTGAGTACTGTAAGTGGTGTGCAAACTGCTGCTAACCGGGGAAGTTGTGAGTTTCTGCCATGGGTTGATACCAAAGGTGTCCGGCTGACTTTTCTTCCGACAAAGGATGTCGAAGTCACCTTTCTATGCAAACTCTTGCTTCAGTACCGTCTCCGTCTTGATACCTACGTATAGCTTTCATGTGGTAAACCCTCCATGTGAACATAAAAACATGGGAAGAATTATGCCTGTGGCATTTTTTAACTTAGAGGTGAGATTACCTTAGCCTTTGCTACATGTGATTTAAAATCTTGCTCTTTATGTCTTGATATACATTTTAACGCTGTTACATTCCCCTGCTTGTAGACAGGATCCTCACGAGGAAGGGCCACAAACATTACCTACTACGCCAGGAATTTTCGTAGTCTGTAAACCACACCGTAAATTTTAACCTGACCATTTAAACAGAAAAAGGCCCACTACCCCATAATTAGCACTGTATTCGAAGCCTGTGCTGCTTGCATATTGTTTAAAGAATTTAAGAGAAATTAATTTCATCTGTGAGGCTTTCTTTGTAAGTAAAGGGTAAACCAAAAGGAATTTCCTGGGATTGTTGCATGTATTAGATCTGAAGAGCATTTGGGGTGGTGGTGTGTTCAAAATACTGTGAAAAGTGAAGCTTAGGCACAAAAGTTGAGGTCATTAGGATTTCTTTGTGCTGAGAAATGATTGCATATGGACCAAAGCAAGGAATTCATCTGGATATCTGCCACTGTCTCCTACCTCACTCTTCATAGAAAGCATTTTCTTCCAAACATAGCAGAATGGAACTCACAGCTCTAAAGAGCTCGTGGTTTAGATGCCTTTGCAATCACCATGCAGACAGGGGAAAAAAATGTTTAAAATTCTTAGGTTTTGACCAAGATCCTGTTACGTAATTCAGGGGCTCCTGTGTACAGAAAATGTGAAACAAAGTTTAAAAAAAAAAAATTCAGCTGCCACAGACTGTGTTGTAGTTTAGTCAGGAATGGTACTCTATTCGTGAGGGTGAAGGCTAGGAAAGAAACTTTTGGATTAACACAGATTTAATTTGTGATTTTTTTTTTTTTTTTTTTTTGTAAAGGAAGTCTCTCAGACAAGTAGAAGAGGAGCCTGAACTAAGGCCTGTACTGCTCGTTATATCAAGATGCAGGACTTACTGTAACGACAGAAACGATGGCTCTTTTTGTTGAAGTGGCCCATTGCTCTTCCCACTAGTGCAATTTTAATGGCATGGGAGGAACTGTATGTACTAGTAGCCTTGGGGTCTTGTTAATTCTGATCTGTGGTGTACTATAAAATATACTTCCATGGGTTATAATTAGTGGAAGGCCCCCCCCCCCCCCCCCAGTAATTAAACAGCATCTGCTTTTCATCAGAATAGTGGCTTATTAACCCCAGAGCCATCGTTTTCCACAGGCTCTCCACAGACTCCTAGGATGCTCGGACGTGACTGTTTGAATTGCTTGCTGTGGCCCATCATTGCCCAAGAAGATTAACGGAAATAGAGAGTCCTGAGTTGTCCGGTTTGGCAGTCAAGATGTGGGAAGTGCCATCTGCATAGCAGCTGCTGTTTCTCTGGCCTTGATTAATTTATCTCATATTGCGTAATAGCCAACATTTTTTTCCTTTGTGCGGTATTTGACCTTCTGGGGCCATCATTTTCCACTGGCATGCGTGGGTGTTTTTCTCCCTTACCTCTTCTTTAACAAGCCTCATTTCAGGCCATGCTTTTAGGTCCTTTTGCAACATTCTGCCACCTTGATCTGGTTTTGCACAATCTGGATGAGTGTGGGCTCGCGGGGAGAGAGGGCTCATGCAGCGCCCTCCTGCACGTGCCTGTGCGAGTCCCCGGTGCCCTGCTCCTCTTTTCTCACCTCCATCCCCAGGAGCTTGTTAGATCCCAACCCTCGGATGGATTAAGAGAGAAGGTCTGCCTGAGGCTTCTTTTGAGACACATACGAGGGAGGGAAGTAGAAAGCAGCTGTTGATGAATTTATCTTGGCAGTGCAACTGGTCAGTCTTGTTGCTTTCAGGCAATCTTGCAAGTTCGTTCACTGAAACTCCTACAAATTTCACGTGGCCTCAGTGGTTTTGCTCTTATCGGCTTTGTTCCCTAATCAAACAAAAAATCCCAAACCAACTCATTTGGACAGAATTACAATGCAACATCTGTCTGAAAAGCAAACAGTGTTTGTGAATATTATGGTTATGAAATGGTTGCTCCAAAACAAAGACCAAACACAGAATGAAGCAAAAAGCCCAGCTTCTGCAGTTTTGCTCCATAAGTATAGTGTATTGTGGGGAAGAGAAGAAGGCGGTAAATCCAGAAGGAAAGGAATGCAGCCTGAAAGTAGCCCACTTCTTCAGTTGAGGGGTTTTTCTCATTACTGTTGCCTAGCTGGAAATAGCTTTGAGGATTACGTTCACATGATCTACACCAGGTTCATTCAAACTACTTTTTCTAACCAGGTATTTCTTTTCCCTGGAAATGAAGTTTATGTTGCTGTTTTCTTGTAACAGGTAACCATTTTACACATGGAATATTTGACTGGAATTTAATGAGGGATGCTTTTGGCTTTCTTCCCTCCAGATATGAATGTGGGTCTGTCCCATTCCCCCCTCCATCTTCTTTGGTTTTTTCCTCTTGGTGGGGCGGAATTACTTAAATGACTTAAACTTTTATTGTACCATGGAACAGATTCTCCTTCACTGCTCACTCCCAAGACTGCTCGGAAGGCGGAGCACCATACTCGAAGCACTAAAAGCAGAAGGCAGATAAAAGCTCAATCTTTTGGATTCTTCTGTATCTGCTGAAGAATTGTCACAATTTTTGCCACAGTTGAGAACCTGTTCCAGCTCCAGAGCCCTCTGCCAGTCCTGATCTGTTGCATGAAAAAAATGAGTATATAGATAGGGAGATTTTACTCTGGTTTCCTAGGGTTTTTTTCCATTCATAGGTTATAGGTATTTGTAGCTGGCTTTGAAATAAAAAAAAAATATTTTTACTTTGGATCAGAAGAAGGCTATACATCCTGTCATTTTAAATACACTAGGGAAATTACATTAAAGTAACATTTCCACGCAGAAAAAAAAATCCATCAGGTTATTGATGGATTCTTCAAATGTGCCAAATACTTTTAGATGCTGCTGCTGACTTCAGTAGCACTCGAATGCTCTGTAGGTTTGGCAATTAATCCCATTTGTACTTTACCTTTAGCGCCGGTTTTAGAGTTTATTGGCTTGTTTGCGTAATTTTAGCAAATAGCCCTGTTCTCCTGCAAGGCACATGTGGAGGCCGAAGAAAGGCAGTCCCGTGCTTTGGAGAGCTAGGGCGGCTGAAGCTCATTTGGGCAGCTACTTTGGGGTGCGCCTGCCGTGCCTGTGCGGCTCCGTCCAGGGAGCCTGCGAGAGGTGGGGAGCTTTGCGGGGCCCGAGCGTCCTGCCGGTGAGGGGGTGGGAAATACGCAGTAAAGACTTGCTCTGAGTTAATGCTAAATGCCCATGCGATGCATCTCATTAGAGCAGGCTGACAGGAAGCCTCCTTTTGTTAAGCCCCGGATAAAGCATAGCAGCGGTTTGCTCGCTTTGTCTCTCCCCAGAGGTTTTTGGAGGGGGTCGTGCCATTCCAACCACCGAGGCGTATGGCTCCCTCCCCCAAGGGAGGGGGGAGCGGAGGTTGGGGTGCTTTCAGTATTAGACAGGCTGTTGCTTTTCGGATGAAAAAACGTGATTTGGAAAGATTATTTTGTGCAGTGTGCTGCTTGACAAGTGCAGGGCAAGAGTCGCGGCCGAGCCCCGCTTATCGACTCCCTCAGTCCCTGTTCGGCTGCCTGTTCCCCCCCGGGGGGACGAGCGAGCGGCTGGGCCGTGGGGATCCCCTCTGCCCTCCGGCAGCCCTGGGAAGGAGGGCCCTGGCATCTCCACACTCACTGCTTGCCTCGACCTCCAGCTGCTGCCTGACATTAGGTAAAAATGACCCAAAAAGTCAGACAAAGCTAGGATGGCAGCAGCAGTGTAGCAGGGGAAAAACCCGCGACGTCCAGGGTGCCTGACTCATCCCCCCACCTGTAGCAAAGCAACACGGGGTGGTAGGATTAAACCCCCAGTGAAAACCCAAGGTCCTCCCACCTGTAGCCTTCGATTTAATCGCTGTATTTTAAATGCACCTTTTGCTCCGTGGTTTTGAGCCTAGACCTTTTGATAGGAAGGCAAGGGAATAAAAATATCTTTGCGTGCAGGTTGTGTTTGCAAAATCAAACACTTCCTCTCCCACACTCTCTTAAACCAAACAGATCCCTCCCACGAGAAAACTGGCAAATCTCAGAGCTGATCCCAACCCTGTTACAAGTGTCAGACCAAAATAAAGACTCCCAAAGCAAGTGATAGCGCGAAGAAGGGAGGGAGAAGGAAAACCCCCAACTTCCATATGAAGCTCTGCTTGCCTTGAGGGAAGTAGATGTCAGCTTTCACTGGAGACCCAGTTTCTTTGCCCTGTTCTCACCATGAATGTCTGTGCCCTTGATTAAGTGACTTAATTTTTTGCCTGTATTTTTTCTCATTTGCAAGAATATATTTCTTAATATGTACTCCAATGCTTTGGTATTAAACACTGGTTTTAGCGCCATGGAAAACTACAAATAACGAAGAATTAAGTGGGGGATGTTTATGTTGTGGTTGTTCTATTTGCCATTCTAGGAGAAACAGGTCGAAGAGAAGGGAGGTACTACTTCATATAAACTAAGTCCAACCAGCCAATTGGTCTCAAAGTCTATTTCTAAACTGGTGTAATCAGTGAATTACCCTGAAACTGTTATTTGCAGGTGTGGAGATCATCTCCTCCTCTTTCCCTTTGATCAACAAGGAAAATGGAGACAATTTCTCAAAGCAAACCTAAAATGTAATGTAATTCCTGCTGCGTTACTTTTTCCCAAGGTTTTGTATTTGGGGGCCAGGGGAAGATCAAATCAAAGGGGAGAGGGAGAAATGAATTGATGCCAACAGGAATGAGTCAGAAATTAAGTACAGTTGCTGGGAGTTTGGGCTTTCCACATTAGCCACTGATGCCTCTGTTCTGCTGGGAGAACAACTCCGTTTTGGAGCCATCTCAGATGCTGGTTAGTCATGTTTTCCAGCAGCAGAGGAAAATTTTCCCATTCTGCTCCGTGTGACTCTATATGCAACTGCGTGGAGCAGTTTTCCATCCTGGAAAACTTGAAATCAGTGTGGAGAGTGTGTGTGTATGGAGGGAGGAGAGGGGGAAGGTGGACAGGAGAATCGGCCGCTCCATCATTTGTAGGCAACGTTGGCACCTAGGAAGATGATGCTCCCTTCTGACCAGAGGGCTAGAAGGAAACTGCATGTTTACAAAATGTTATCCAAATGCAAAACAAAATTAGGGATTTGATCTAATGCGGGTCAGAAGGCTTAAATATGTTTCAGATGGGAACAAATTGTCGAACTTAATTATTTGTATTGGGCAGCTGTCAAAAGCAAAAAACTCAACCCTCTGTGAACTTTCAAAAAATAAACCAGCTTTCTGAGTATTTCAGTGGATGTGGGGGAAAACCTGATTTGCAAGACGAAGAGATCTTCTCTGCAGTGCTACTGGCACAGGCTTGCGCCTCGTGTAGGTGCTTCTATTTATTTTTTCCTTTATGTATCTTCTGTCATGTAGCATATTTTTAGACAGGCTCTTTCTCTCTCTGAGCCCTGCACAAAAACATTTAATTGAAAATGAATGTAGAAACATCTGATGTTCAGTGGTGTTCAAATTTTGGATTCAGCTCGTCTGCTGAGCTCTGCGTTATGCCAGTGGAAAAATGCTGGCTGTGTTTCATCACATCTGACTGTTGACTAAGTTAGATGCATTTTAGCCGTTGCCAGATGTACAAGATACAGTAAAATGAGCATTTCCTGTAGCAAATTAAGACTTGTTGGCTCTGTGAGGATATTGGCAAAAACTGCTTGTTTGCACTGGGGATTTGGCCAGATTGTGCCGGTCAATACAGACAATAAACTGAGTTAGCAGAGGAGATCTCCTGATCCAGCCTGAATTCGTCTTATTCTTCTAATTAGTTAAGATTGGGAATTGCAGGCGTCTATTGTGACTGCTGTCTGTGATAGCGGTTCTAGATACACCCACTGTTAAGCAAAGCCAAACGTCTTGCGGCATTTCTTAGCCAGACTGAACCGGTGAAGATAAGCCTCTCTGGAGGTGGGGGATGCTGGATGAAATGACTGAATGGGCCTGTTTCCTGGGCCAAATCCCGAGCTGTCACGAACTGAGACGCTGTGGAGTCAGGAACACATCGTATGGCTTGGGCAAAGCATCTGGCTCCTCACCTGAAGGCTTGCTGGTTTGCAGATAAACTGCCCCCAGGTACCGACAGGCAGAAGATCCGTGCCTGACTGCCTCCCGCACCCAACCTGCTGAAGGCTGGGATGCCTACTGGGCTGGATTTTAGGGTCATATATAATTCTTCATAGTGCTCATTGATTCCCAGGAGTGGGAGCTATCTGGCCTGGGGGATGTTGTATTGCAGCTGCTGCTGTTGTGCGTTAGCAGATCTGGGCTCTCGCAGGGAGCTGCGGTTCGCCCTTCTGCGTCCCTGCAAGTGCTTACCAAAGAGATGCTGCCTGTCCTAAGCAGCAGATGAGCGGCTGTGGTAGATACAAGAAGTAAACCGGGAGAACTGCCATGTTAACATGAGGTCGCTGGTGAAGAGTAAGCAAGGATCACAGGGAGAGCAAAGGAGCTGGGTTAAGGCAATTCTGCCTCTTGTCCTGTAGCTGACTTGCAATTTACTACTTAAAGAGCTTTTAAGTGCTGTTAGGGCAGGCAAATTAAAAAAAAAAAAAAGTTTCTTGTGTACGAGCCGTGATTATAGTTGAGTATCTGTATCAGAGAAGCCTCAGAAACCTGAGAGGAGCAATGGCACTGTAAATACCCGACATTTGCTGAGCTTTAAAGGGGAAGGTTATCTGCCTCTGGGAAAAAAAACTACTCACAGAGCCAGCCAGCTATGAGAGCTGGGGCAAAGGGACTTTTTTTTTGAGCTGGTGCAACATTTAGGACACTTAAAAATGTTGCCAACCTGGAAAAGGTTTAAAAAAAGTCCCACCCATTCTGTTGGACACAGAAAGTTGACCTCAGCGGTGTCTGGGAGTGAATAAGGCCAGAAAATGCCGTACTCCTGGCCTGGCCTGAGGGAGAGGATGGGTCACAGCAAGACCGGGATAATCTCGCTTTAGTTTAGATATCCAAGAGAGAAACATCCATGTTAATATCCCTGAATCTACTACAGTCAGTGCAGAAACACAGTGGTCTTTGAGGGAACAGTTTAATCCGTGACACTTGTTTTGAGACGGAAGAGCCCTAGAGCTGCATGGGACCTGTGAGACCTCGGGCAGTGGGAGACCCATCCAGGGATGAAGGATTTTGCTGCTAAGACAGCAAGTGCACACATGTATGCGTGTAAGAGAAAGGCAAGGATCCAACAAGCTGTGGTGTGTCCCCCCCCAGCCAATGCAGCAGTTGCTAAAGATGAAGCTGCTGTAGATGCGAAGTGTTGAGCTTCACAGCATGACAGGAGAGACGCTGAATGCCCCTTTCCCTCTCTGCCAGCACCGGCGCTGTCATGTAACGGGGGAATTCCAGAAAGTTGAAATTCAGAGATTGGAGGTCTACAGCTGTCTCTCCTCAGGCCATCTTCAGTCTTGTTGCTGTTGAAGGTAGAGTACCTTGCGCTAGAGCAACCTTAGCCGCTACATGGAAGGAAGGTACCTGCCTCACACTGATTATCTTAAGACAACGGGGCTACAAAGTAGGTGCATGTGAAGTGTCAAGAGCGACTCTGCAGGGAGCTGAGAGCTTGGAAAGCCCGGGCAGAAAATGCTGTGCTAATAATGTATGCAGCGTATAAGCTATGCCTTGTTTAAAAAGGATGCATGGGTCCCTGCGGAGGGGAGTAGATGGGGCAAAGGGAAGGTTTTGGGCCAAGTTGCAGTATTGCTTTATCTGTCTCCTTCAAAAATGCAAACTGGTCTGAAGAAAGTAGTCCCTTTGGGAATACCCTAAAAGAAAAAAAATTACATTTATCTGCTATTACCAGATCCCTTGGCTATTCAAAGCAAAGCTTAAGATTTACAATAGTAAACCAAACCTGTTATTTTAAAAAAAAGAAAAAAAAAAAAGTTGTATTGTGTCGGGCTGGTGGAGGGAGGGTATCTCTCTATCACATTTGGTGACCTGTATTAACACAATGTAAAAGACACTCAAAATTCATCCAACTGGGGACTTCATCGATATCTCACCCAAAAGCCCCAAATCCTTAGGGCCAGTCTAGATCCCGTTTACCCCTGTAAATAATCCCATGCAAATCAATTTACTTTCATGAGTAAACTAAACAGGATTTGTCTGTAATTAGCATGAAGTGGAACAGATTGCAGGCATGCTTATCTTCTAATATGGAGGTGCAGCCAGCGGAGGTTGGACACTGTGCCACTTCATCTGCAGAGCAGGGACGGCAGGACTGGTGGCTACCGGGAAGCTTTGGCCGAATGGAGGACCTTGGCCCCTTGTCGTCATTCTCTAGTAAATGCTGTGAAAACAAGCAAACGTCAAAGTAAGTTTGCCAGATCAAAACAGTGCAAGATAAAACCTCGTGTGGGATTAAAGTCCTTCCGTTTTATTTTTCCCCATCACAGCACTGACTTCAGAGATTAAGGCCGTCTCAGTTGTTCTTAGTTATGTTGCATTTTTTCAGATTAAAGCCAGTGGTACTTCTGACTCAAATTGTAAAGCACGTTTCATCTCTAATTTATTAGTTCTAATACATTATTATTTAATACTTGATCTTGCAATTGGCTTTAAGTAGCTTCTTTCTACTACTTGAATCCCCCAAGTTGTAACAGTTTACTTATTGGATTATTCTTCATTTGTGTTTCTTATGCTGTCAGGATGAGGACAACTTTATTTCATGGTTTGTGACAACAGACCCTCTTTCAAAGTTTTCTTTAGACGGGGCTATTCTTCTGCCTGTTGGGTAAGTGTTAAGCAATGATGGCCCCATATACGTATCATCACACCGAGTGGGTTATTTTTAACATGCCGGTGTACGTCAGCTCCGGATGATGCCCCCAGATGCGTTTGGATGGGTCTCTCTGCCTGCGGTGAAAGTCGTTTGTGTCCATAGGATCTGAGAAGACACATGGGCACCTTGCAGCCATAGCTTATGTGTGAATGCAGTCTTCATCCTTAAGTTGGCTTCCTAATGTTGAATGTTGCATCTGAAGTATATTTAGTTACACTCCCTCAAAATGAACGTTTTGTTTTCCTTTGTAGGTTGGATTGGTTCTTCTGGTTCGTTAAGCATCTCTTAGTTTCATGCTTGCTTTGGCAGGGATGATAGCTCCCATGTACAGGGAGGGATTTCCCACTCACCTGATACAGGTTGGAGGTGTGTTGTGGCCCTTTACACTGAAGGTAATAAAATGCTTTATTAATCTTTATTTTTTTATATTTATAATGCTTTAGTCAAGCCTCTTACATGATGGATTCCAGCACTTCCTCTGAGAAGGCCAATGTTTGCAAAAAGTAAATCCTGTGTCTCTGAAGATACCGTGTTGTTGTCCATACGACTTGAACCTGCCTAAGCCAAGTTACAATAGAAGAATAGGAATGAGGTCAGTAGAACAGCATTAAATTTACTCATGCAAAACTAACAGGAAAAGTTGGCCTTTACAAAGGTTAGGTTTTGCTAGCAAATGCACAGGGAGTAGATGGATAATGATAGCATTTTTATGGTGCTTTTCACTTCCAGTGTTTGGTGAAAACTATAGTTTTAGGATTTAACTCGGGACATAGGAAGCCTTGGACTTTCTCTTACCCTAAATGAAATTAGTAGCAAAATAACGTGGAATTTAGCAGGAGTTAAATTTGTTCAGGGATGAGTAAACCTGTTTTTTCATTTCTGACTTGGGAACTGCTAGCTCTAAAGCTGGGGCTTTAAACAAACAAGCAAAAATGGAATGGCAATATTATGAGATTTATTTACACAGTATATGCAGTGAGCTGTTAACTGAGTTGGTTGAAGAAAATAAAATTGGATATGTTTGATATATTGATACAAATAAATAAACCTGAATCTGTTTGATAAGTAAGTTGAGCACTGGTATTTACATTTACTGCATGCACGTAAATAGGGGTCTGGCAGTCTATAACCTGCGCAGGGTTCCCTGCGGGGCAGAAGTCCACCTCATGCTAACCGATGAAATAAGCTCCTGATAACCTCCAATACAGAAAGAAAAAATTCTAATTGATTTGATGTGATAGCAAGTGTTTTGGGGAAGATCTGTCACTGAGGCAGGAAATGACCCAGCACTTAATATCCGGGTTTGACCTTGGGATTGGTTGTTGGTTTTTCAGTTTCAGTAATAATGAGCACTTAATATTTGCAGCTAAACCTGCAAACAACAGAAAGGAAATTACAGGCAGGTTTCAAATCCGTGTGCAGAAATGAGCAAACCAGAAATTTTTCGTGCCTTGTACTGGCTAACATAAATATTTTATTTAGCTTTAAGGAATAACCTTTGAAGTGAAAAGTGACAGCGAGCTGAAAAATGGCTTGGAGCGTGGAACTGAAAGGCTTCTACTTACAGTAGATTTTTAGGGATTTTTTTTTTTTTTTTTTTTTTAAAGTTGGGTCACTTCATATTTTCCAAATACAGGCTCTCCTGGTTACGTTCGCAGGCTCCCAAACACCCGTGTATCTGTATCTGTATGGTGGTGTGAGTAGCGCCTGCCAACAGCGCAGCCTTCGTCTCTTTTCAGTAGTTCGGAAGTACCCAAGCAACGGGGCGGCCTCGCGTCGGCCGCGCCCGGCCCTCGAATCCCCCCAGCGCCCAGGAGAAGCTTTTCTGCCTCGGGGCCGGCCCCCGCCTCTTGCTTCGATTATTCCCTGGGCCGCTCAGCCTGACAAAGGCGATTTGAAGAAAAGTCTGGCGCTGCAACGGAGCGGTCCGACGTGAATGAGGACCGTGGCCGCCGGGCGAGGGGAAGGCAGAAGGCCCCCCGCCACGGGCGGGCAATGCCCCAGCACCCCTCCGGCCCTGGAAACGGGGGGAGCCTGAGCTGAGGGGTGTCTCGGGACTCCTTTGCCTGGCTCTCGTTTTTTACAGCTTCGTGTTGATAATCAGTGACACAGATCTGTCACGGAGGGCTACTGGAGTCCGCCATTTCCAGGGCGGAGATCCCGGCCCGCCGAGGGTGAGCAGCTGGCTGCCGGGCCGGCCGTGCGCCCCGGGGTGCGGACCCCTGCCCAAAGCGCGTGAGGAGCAGGCACGGCGGAGCAGCGGCTGTGAGGCGAGGTGGGGGTGCGTGCGTGTGTGTCTAAAGAAAGGGGAGGGAAAGGAAGCCAATGTTTCTCTCTCCAGCCATCAGATGGGAAGAGCAGCCAGCGGGTAAGACTGGACAATCCGGAGGATTGCATTTAAAACATACACGGCTTGCTCCGGTGGTCACCAGCTCGGAGTGGTTTTCAGGCACACGGCCCCTTGTGATGAGAGCTGCCATCTTGAGAGGCACCGGGGTGCCGCCTGCATCCGTGAGGATTGCCTGCCTGCACCTCTGCCTGCGCCCCTGCCTGCGCCCCTGTCCGCAGGAGCATGGGGGCCGTCAGCAAACTCAGCAGCCATGCTGAGCACCTCCCTTGTCTTGGGTGTTAGCAATACACACTTTCATTCCAATTATTAATGTCTTCACTGCCATACAAACGTCAAGGCTGCGGCACTCAGCAGCAGCTGAATGACAGGCCTGCTGTGACATTTGATCCACGGATCAAGAAATCGTGCTTGTCCTGGTGCATGTTTTGGCATATCTGTCAGGACTAGGTTAATTTTATAATTGTTACTGTAGGGTTCAAAACTGCTGCTTCTTTTAATTGTATTGAGACAGTTGTAAACTTCATCAAGACAGCTGTAAAACTGTGGCTAAGGCTAGCACTGCTCAGGCTTAGCAAAGGAATGGATTTATTTACCGACATATCTATTTCTGTTGACAGTGCTTGCCAAATTTGTCCTGTTTTGCCCAAATCCAAAACAGAACAGCAAATGAGAAAATTTACACTTCCACTGTTTCCTCTTGCCGTGTTTCTTGTAGCACATAGATATGAACACCACAGTTTGCTGTTGCAGCTGGCGACCAAAAGTCAGTTTGCATAAGAGCAGAGGCGAGGGGTCGGAGAGGATTGGGCTGAGGGAGCCAGCGCCCTGGATCCGTAAGCGTCCATCGACAGGGCACCACGTATTGCTGCACAAGCAGGGCTTGGCGTGTGGTGATTCAATCCGTAACGAATTTTCCCATCCAGGTTTACAAACCCTTGGAACAGGGCTTAAAAATGGAATTTCTAAACAGCCCCAGCACTGTATGAACGGCGGCTCTGTTATAATAAGAAACGAGCAGACAACTGCTCCTTCTGCTGTTGTGTGCCTCTCTGCATGGGGCTGCCCTCGCAGCAGGACCATGTGTCTGTGCAGGCTATAATGAGACCGAGCTCTGGCTGGTTTTGTTTATGAGTGAAGGGCAGGGCTTGGCAAAAAAAAAGTCCACTTGCTAGCAGTGAGTAAAGCTATGTTGTTTGACCAGAGGGAGATTAAGGCATAAATTCACCCTGCTTTTTTTTGTTTTAAGTTTTAATTAAAAAGAGGAAGGTCTGGCCTTTCTGTGCCAAGACAGCCTTTCAAATTAATTTAAAAGGCATTAGTGAGTTCTGCTGGGGTCTACAAGTAGGTGACTCTTCTGTCACCACTGCTACTCATTCCTTTCCCAAGAAGCAAGAAAGCTGAACTGATAAAACACTGCCACCTGATATAGCTTTGAAACCTGGAATTGAACAGGACGTGTATTGGGCAAGCCAAAAAAAAGAAAAAAGAAGTCTTGTTAAAACGACGAGATAAACAGCAATTTGGAATGTGTGTAGGAGCTGTGTGAAGGGTCGGAGGAATAGGAGGACTGCAGCTCAAGCTGGGTTTCCACAGTGGTCACCCAGAAGTTGCTCTAAAGAAATTGAAGACCAGTGATGCAATTCTGGCCTTGATTTACATCTCGTTTTTAAAAAGCGAATCTAGTTGAGATATTTAAAGCAATTTCCGTGCCATGGGAGTAGCTCCCAGATCTCTCTTTCTTCCCAGCAGCTGGATAAAGAGTCATTTTACAAAGACCTTTTCCCTAATAAATAGCAAAGCAATCTCATAAAGAAAGTAATGTGCTTTTTAGGCTCAGTAACCATATTGAATTAAATGTTATGCACACTGTAATTACATTTGCCTGTCAGTTGTATTAATGTGAATTTCCTTGATTAATTTTTCAAGTTAGTTGGTATTAAGTAGGTGGGAAGTTTAAGATCCCCCTAGACCTCCTCTGTCAGCCCCGCTCAGTTAGCGGACGGAGGTTGAAGCTCAGTGTTACTTCATTAACTCGACCACTTTAATAAGCACCTTGGATCTTGGTCTTTCCAGTCATTTGCAGTCGCCCCATACAATACGGTACAGTGTGAATCCCTGAGCTGCCAGGAGCGGTCCCATCAGGTGTGGGGCGCAGCACTCAAGCAGCGTGAATGCCCAAATCCACGTGTGTTGTAGAGTTTTTACACCCCAGTGCTGGCAGGGGGGTGAGCCTGTGGGGCGCAGCTTTGGCCGCGCTGCCTGTGCCATGTTCAGAGCGGCACAGTGAGTGCGCAAGTGCAGTCATCTCTCTGAAACTGTGGCGTGTGTGATTCCCAAGGATATGGGACAGCAGTTTGTGAGAGCAGGCATTACAGAAGACTTCCCAAGGTGAGGTAACACCCTGCTCACACAGACTTCCTAGTTGAAAGCTGATCTGTTCCAGGTATCATCCTAAATGTCAGCTCACTGCCTTTACCAAAAGCTTTCAGTTCATTGTGCTGTACAGGCTCAGTTTACCTTTTGAGGAATGGAAATCTGGTCTCGGCCATGTGGAGAGTATTCATTCCTCAGACAGATACCTGGATAGCCGGTTACTGTACCCAGAGATCTCACAACATGCAGCACAGACCATCTTGAAACCAGTGGATGTTGATATGTAAGTCTGACCTTCTCTGAATTAATAAAATACTTGAAGCTATTTTAGAGAGGAAGCTGGAGTCATTTGCACAGCGGGGGTCTGCGCATTACAGCTGTGCTTCTTTTTGCTTGGTGTCTGCAAACTTTATATTAAGTCTCTGTTCCTGATTCATCTCTCAAACATCTGTGTTAACTCATGGGGCTGGGGGAGTCCTGGTGTAAGTGTGAAGTAGGAATGAACTGCAGCAAGCTCACTTAAATAGGGACCCTTCTTGTGTAAATTAGTCTGGATTATAGTGATCCAAATAAACAATCATTTGGATGCATACATCCTGCAGCACTCTGTTTCTGTTACACAGCTCTTGGGAGATGAAAAAAGTCTGTTTAGTATCTACTCCAAAGGAAGAAATGGGAGCAGGGCTGTGGAAAAATTTTTCAAGACTGGGAGTCTGTTTCATGTTACAGTGGCTTGCCAAAACTGATACAAAATTTCTGAAATATTGGTGCCCGTACACAACCGGTTAGCAGTTAACAACTGTAAAGCCGTGGGATGCACTGTACTTTTCTTTCCAACGCACGTAGCTTTTGCTCTTTAATCCTATTCTTAAAGAACAGTGTTTTAAAGCAGTTTGGAAAAACATACAAAACCAGATACACGTGATCAAGTAAGAAGAGATTTGGGAACAGTTGGAAGCACTGTATAGGCAGGTCCAACATATACAAGCTTATTGCCTTAGGAGGATGTTTTTTACTCTTACCCTCTTGTTCCCCTTCTGGTTTTGGTACGCTATGAAGCATGTTCGGTAGCAAACCATACGCTGCAGGCAACGTTCAAAGTCCCCTGCTGGGCTGCAAGGCAATACGGACAGGAACGGGTTCTCTGTGCTGTGCTTTCTTGCACTTCCGAGTAGTTGGCACATACGCCAATTTTTAGTTTATTCTTATTTAAAACCAAAAAAAAGAACCCCCCCAACTAACAGTAATTGGAAGATGAAAGATCACCACCAGTCAGGCCCTTGTCTTCGCTCTGCTTTTAGAGCAAGTGAGAAGAATACAGTGCTTCAGCTGCATTTCAATTGCAGCTCCCTCGTAGCTGGACTGAGTCCTTGCCGTGCCGTACACTAGCTGTTTGGTTTGTTGTCAGCAAGTGCTGCTTTTTCCCTGTGACCAGTGGCTCATCAAGTAAGAGAAAGTGAGATCCTGGCCTGATTAAATAATACTGTGAAAGTTGCTGGTGAGTTCAGTGGAGCCGTGTTTGTACGTGGAGTTAAAGATTACAGAGAACGAACATGGGTAGGGAAACCCGAATCATTGCACTTAGTTACTGTATGCTCCAGGGTACAAGAAACAAAAAGTAGCAGACCCCAAATTTCTTACCTGATCTGTTGTTGACCTGTAGCAAATGAGGCAGTACGTTTTGTCTTTCTACAGAAGTCTTATCTTCTGTGAAGTGGGAGTGTTCGTAAATGTTGCACGAGTACTGCGAGGACAAATTAATTCCTTATTGCCTGAACATTGACCAAACTTGTATTTTCTTGGTTCAGTCATGTTGATGCCTAACGATGTGAGCAAAAGTTTCAGTAACCACAGTGTCGAATGGGATGCTAAGGAAGAGCATGCGCTAAGCAGTGGATACGTAGAAAGCCTGGATAATGAGGGGAGCAGTTACATATTTAAAGTTATAGCAGACTTACTTTCACATTTCTAAATAACCTGCATCTCTTCTGTTCTTTGGATCAGCTTCTGTCTTTTCTCTATAGGGCAGAAAAGAAATTGGCCCTGTTCCACTTTGCAGGGGAAGAAACAGTTTTGTGGGGAAATCCACTTGCCCTAGGGATCTAATGAGTTGAAAATATTTCGAAATACTTGTGATTTAGATCATAATGAATAATACTAATGTTTCAAGTTACAACTCCTTTTAATACTTTAAGGAGGTAGGGGTATCGGTATGTGTTGCAGGTAGCGCTAAGTCGTGGTTGGCAGTCTTCACAGAGATTTTCGGTGTGCCTGGAGCACCTAAATGCTGCTTGGGGAACGGCAGAGAACAGGCTGGGACTGTTGCAAGCAGCCGAAACCTCTGGCACTGTCTCAGCAGTCACTCAGGACCGGGGCAGGGACTGAAGCAGCGTGCTGTGAAAGACCTCTCGGTTTTCTGTAGGCGTTGTCTAGATGGCACTTGATAACCTTCTCCGGATCAGACCCAGACCATACCTCTTGTGTTCTCTTCATGTAAATAAAGGCTGTTAAAGCAGGCCCACTGTAGGAAAACCTGAGGTATTCAGGCAGCAGCGTGCCTTAGGAAAAGAGCTGCAGCATTTTCTTGGGGAAAGTCTGATTCATCACTTGTCTGCATGCCTGGACAAGAAAAGGGTCATATTTCTGCTAGACACCAAAGCGAGGGGGGGAGGGTGTTTCTGACTTGATTTATCAACTAGTGGAGATGAATTAGAACCCTCGGGGGAGGGAAAACTTCACAGAAACCGAAATATTTTTACATTGCAGATGATTGTGGCCTCCAGACTTTTTCTTGTATGGCATTTATGCAAGCACACATTCCAAAACAAAATTAAACAAACAGTCCCTTGAAGACTCCTAATTAGCCACTTTGCTCGATACTCAATTAGAATAACCGTGTAGGTAAAATATGACTGCAGTGCAGAGAATTTCATTTGAAGTTGCAGTCCGTAAGTAATGTTTAGGAACAAGTAATAGAGTTCATCAATGAATGCATTTTGCTTGGAGCAAATTCGGCACTGCAAACGATTGGTGGGAGGGGAAGGCGAGATGCTATAAAAGTGATGAAGTCTTGTAATTTAAAGCAGGGGCCTAGAGTTCAGAAGATTCGGAAAGATCGTGCCTCTGCCAGAAACCTTGATGTGACCTCAGGCAAGTCACTTCACCTTTCTGTGCCTTATCTGAATAAATATCTGTTTCCTATCTGTAAAATGAAGATAATGCCTCATACGTGTTCTGAAACTCGAGTGTTAATAATGTACACAGAAATCATCAGATAGGAAGTCCTCCAGAAGAACAAATGCTGAGTTATATACGTTTGTGCAGCACTCAATAGCTAAGTTTTTTTTTTTCCTTAGGCCACTTGCAAATACGTACTCTATTGAGACTTATTTGGCTTATCTTCCTTGTGAGGAGGATAGACCTGAACAAGACACTTGGATTCAAACCCTCTGAATACTTGAGGGACAAAAAGCAGCTGGTTTCTCTATCCAAACTTAGCTAGGAAGTGCAATTTTGGATGTAGTTGTCAGCTGCACAGTGAGTAAAACTTCACTTTGGAGCCTGACACCAGAGCCCAGAGAGGAGGTGGATTTTGTGGCTGGAACCTGTTTCTATCAAAGCATGGTAACTATCAAAACACAATAAATAGCATTAAACAAATTCCGCTACTTGGAAATTACCATTTCTGCATGTCTCTCAGTTTCATTTCCGCAAAAGGGCACAACTCTCACAACTAGTAAACTGTATACTTTCTATTGACACCATCTATACTGTGCTAGTAGCTAGTGGTTTTAGCTGACTAGTCTGGTTTTTGTAGTACAGAGAGAATTACCTAGAAGTGCTAACACCGTAGGTTTGTTTTCTCCCCACTCGACATATCCAGCCCCTCTTGTGGTCACATTAAAGAGTCTGCTTTATACTTGCTCACACTTTGCTAACTGTTAGGAAAATGTAAGACCTTACCGAAGGATGCCTCCTCAGAAAGACATTTTGTCAAGAGATAATCATGCTTCTGAAATGTTATGTCCCAGGTGAGGTAAAATGCAGAACATTCAAGAAGCGATTAGAGAGGAAAGCCTGGATGCTTTTGGAAAAAGGTAGGCAAAATTTGATGCACTTTTAATAAGAGGTGTTAAAGTCATGGCTTAGCTTTGGTATTAAAGTATTAATACCATAGTATTAAAAGAGCTATCATTTAAAGAAGTGCTTTGCCTAAACTGAAAAAGTGATGTAGTGATTTATTAAAAACCCAAAGGTTTGAAAAAACTTTTTTTTAAAAGCCTGGGGAAATTTTAAATCTAGCTCAGGTGCTCACTTCAGTTAGTTAGAGGAAACATCTTTTAGCTATATTCCTAGGCAACTGTAATTCACAGGGCACTGTGAAGACTAAGATCTTCTTCAAAATAACTTGTAGTCCAGCTCGTGACTTCGATCACGCAGTTCTGCATGTGAACTGACCAACCAAAATCAAAGGCTGCAGAAGTAGCTGCAGGACTGAAGCCACAAAGACTGGAAACGTGAGTTTGCATGGGTGGATGTCCACAGCAGCACAGGCTGCATGAATGAACGCTGTCAGATTTTTGTGTTGTTTACAGTGTAAGAACATTTGATAGTTCCTAAAATCCTTTTGCTTAAATTCAAAAGCAGTGTTATGATTCTTGAAGACTCCTTTGGGCAGTTCTAAAAGATTTCGCTTTCCCAAGGTTGTATGCGCAGGATTTGAGAAGCTGAGTTGCTTTATAGTTTCCTGAGATTGGGACAACCAAAAAGAAAAGAAAAAAAGCAGTCATGGAGTATGTGAAAACGTAGCCCTTTACCCGTTCCTTATGGTAGACAGAAAAGGAGAGGTCACAACTGGTAACAGTGTGAAGTAAAACTATTTAAATATTTTGTACTTTTCCTACCTCTATTCGTAAAATTCAAATCAGGTATTCTACCTGCAGGGACGTTCAAACAGGTCATCAAAAACAACCCAGCAGTTATGAATCAATTTATTCTAAATTTTAATTTAAAATTGCACTTGCATAATTTTCCAAAAAGGTTGGAGCCTTTGTAAAACTTACTTCAATCCTTTTTATTTTTATTTTTCAAAAGAAGTCAGGTGATATATCTTTACTTGTCTTCCTGATTAAATCTTTCTGTACTGGAGAGAATTATCATTTCCTTCCCAACCTTCCCTTGTCTTTTGAAAATACCAATAGATAATTTTACCAACTTAGATAAGGAATTCCATTATAACTGGGAGGCCAATTATCTGTCAAGAAATTATTGCAATATTATTAGAAAACTGGATACTTAAGCAGCAGGTAATTTTTTTTGTATTTCCTGCATAACTATCATGCACTCTGTTTTGATTAGATCCTAATGATACCAAGAACGTTTTAAACAAATACTCAGCCCATGCAAATGGAAAAACATTTTGCTCCTTCAGTTGCACTTGTGCGGCAATGATAATTAATACATCTTGGGATATTCAAACTACATTTGATTAAATCACAGCGCACCAAAGAGGGCTTTATAAAGAATATTTCCATGAACCCTGCTGAGAGGTCTGGAAGAAAAAAAAGAAATGTGTTAAACAGCATCATTGTGCTTAAAGGTGTCTGCCAGCCGTGGAGTCGCACCTATAGATTCCCTTGCCCATAACGCAGCTCCTGCCCTGGACCACCCGTGGTGAATGGGACCAACTTGATTTTTCATAATTCTCATGATGATAGCAGGCTTTGCAGTTGTGGGCCCACCAGAGCGGCCGATTCCCGTTGAACAGTAACTCTGTTAGTTGCTTTACCCTGCCATTATGTACCTTGTCCTGGTAGAGGACAACCTCTCCAGAAGAGCAGTCCCAACACCAAAGCATGTGCAGTGCAAGCTGTCTCTCCCTGGTATGACCCTCACGGGTTGGTATTAGTCCTGGACTCTGGTACAAATTTGTTGGCATGAAGGATATGCCAAGCAGTATCTGCTTGGAATAAGCTACCATGATGAGTTGTCCCTTGAGGACCATCGCCAAGCTTACATGCAAGTAGCTTCCAGGATAAAAGAACCTTAAATGCACTAGTTAATTAATACTATTGCCAATCCCTTACCTCAGTGATGTAATATTGCAAGCCAGAAAGAGAAGTTTGTTTTGGTGTTGAATTAAACATGTTTTAACTTCGCCAGCACCCTTTCTGAAGGCTGAGATTAAGGCCCCCGTCAAGGAAGGGATACATTTTTCAAGGAGCACTGCCAACCTAACAGCAAAAAAAAAGAGCCCTTGTATTATTTTGCATGAGATCTGTTTTTTCTCCGTTCCTTTTACAGGAATTTGTTGTAACTACATGAATTTAGAGGAAAGAGATTGCCGTTTTTCAGAGGATTTATTTCACGTTTCTTAGGCAACGTCACTCTTTCCCCTGTGTCGTCAGCTTCCCCTTGTTGTTTGCTTGGCTCTTTGCTGTAGCTACAGGAAGCAGGTCTGTAAAAATAGGAAACTGTGGTGTTAAAACAGAAAAAAAATAGGCAGGATAGCTAATGGGCAGGGGACACTAGTCAGATTTTAAGGTTTCCAGTGTCTCTGTATTTGTGTAAGAGCCATCCTCTGTTGCTGTCCATATTAGTTCTTGACTGGATGGTAAGCAAGTGCTAGCCTTGAACACTGTGGCATTTGCAAAACCTCATTTTCTAGTCTGTGTTTGGGCATGTCAGCAGGCCTTTGAAGATTTATTAATAACAGATTATACTCTTTTTAAGAGGTGTTTTCAGTTCCTGGCTTAGATGAGGGAGTGGCCCATTTACCTCTGCAACCACCCATATCTAACTGTCTAAACCACATCATGCCAAACTCCTTTTATAACATAACCGCCAAAAACTGGCACAGAATCCCTCCTCAGTGAAAGGTTGTGCGGAAGTGCGTGCATCACGCTCCTCGGGATGGCTGAGTGGTCTCCGTGGCGGGTTGCACACGAGCTGATGCACGCAGTCTGGGAGGACCCGCAAACCCGCCTGCTCGGTGCTTGCTGCAGAGCTGAAGCTCAGCCATGTGAAAAAGCTTTCAGCTTGGAGATCATGGGAGGCAATGCCCTGGTGTTTTGGCTCTGCTAGGCTTTTCTACCTGCCTGCCTGGAGCACCAGAATGAACACCTTGTGTTTTGTGTGGGTTTTTTTTCCCCCTTTGAAAACTAGAAGGCATTTTGTAAGGGCAAAACGTTGGAGTAAGTCAACGTGAGTTGTACCAGAAGGTCCTCCAGTAGACTAGACAGGCAACGGAAGAGACTTGATTCAATTTAGTAGATTCATTTTAGATGTAGTTTGCTAATTTATTGTTCAAGCTAACCGTGTAGGATCAGTACTCCTGAATACTCATCCTTCATGAAAAACAGAGGAAAAAGGAGAAACAGAGTAAGACCGAGATGTGCTGAAATACCACAGAAGTACTGGGGAACCAGCCTCCATTTTGCTCTTCCTGAGTTGTACCTTCTCAGTGCTGGTGCCTGTTTTAATGTTTGCCACAGAGCATACAAATCTTGGATCTCTCTGTGGATTTGCTGTGGGAAAATACTTGGGACCTCTAACATTGACAATTTTTTTAATTATAGCCCTTGGCAGTCCCAGCTTACGGAAGGAATTTCACCGGGAGGTTTGGCTGGAAGTGGCATTTCTGTCCGTCAGTGTACTTCATTTACATTTTTTAAAATATTTTGATTGTGGTTAAATAACTGGTAATCATGTGCAGGTGGTAGATTTTTAGTATGATCTTCATTACTTCTGGCAGGGAAGGAGAAAGCTATCTTTATGAATAAATACTTCTTTCCTGAACTTAAATACTGAGATTCCATCTTTGTGGGAAAGAGAGTTTCTTTTCTCAGCCCATGTTTCAGATCTATGACTTGCCCTTTTTGGGACACACATGCTAAATACACTTTTAATCTCACAATATGCCCAGGTGTTCATTTTCTTCTTTTTCTTTCAGCTCTGGAGCTGTAAGTAATTCTGGACTCATTCCATCCACCTGGTTGAGTGGCTTTTTTCTAGTCTTGATTTCTATTTTTCTCCTTCTCTTTCCCCATCTCTCTCATGTTTCATTTCCTAAGCTTTTCTGCCAGAACAGCTTTTTATTTCTATCACCTCTGGGAATGGAGTGGACATAATGAATTGGGTATTTTATATGGGCTCCATGGGGGAATCAGGTGTGGCAAGAAGTGATATTAGGCACCGCTGAAGCAGCGCTCCGAGCCGGTGCCAGCGGGTGCAGGGCGGCTGGCTGGCAGCGCGGTGCAGCCAAGGGGTGGGAACCTGTGACTTGTTTGCAATTGCTTCTGGTCCATAAAGCAAGCACGGGCCCATCACACAACTTCCCTGCAGTGTGGCTGGGGAGTATTCTCGGGAACAGAAACCTAACTGCAGCGGAGATCTGTACTCTTCCATCCTTGCCAATCGAGATTGCTGATGAAACATTTATTGGTCAGGGTTGGATGTTTAGCTAAATATAGGAATACACTTCTGCAGTGTGAAGATGAGCATCAAGGATTTTGGCACGGAATAATGTCAGTGAAATGCAGATGCAATGAATGTCTCTTGTCAAACTATTATTCTCCCCATGATCTGAAGAGGTGCTGGATGGGTGGGATTCATTTCTGCTGTTTGTTTGTTCTGTCCTAGGTTGTTGCTGCCTGTATTACGGTTTCACCCTCAGCCTCAGGCATGGAGCAGGACTCCATTTTCATAAGAATTGTGAAGCAATGACACATATTTGCAAGAAATGATCCAGTTTCTGGCACTGGGACAAGAAAAAGTCTTGCCCTGATCTCATTTGTCTAAGCTGCTGTTGAAAATTTCCATGAGGTTGATATCACAGCAGATTTAGGAAGCCTTGTTCCAGTGTTTCACTACCCTTACTATTGAATTATTTTTCCCTTGGTACGCAACTATAATGCATTTTGTTGCAATTTGAGATTTTTTTGTCCATCCGCCATTGGACATAGTCATCTTCAACTTTATTTTTTACATTTTAAATTCAGTTTTTATTCAGTTTTACTGTTTATGTTTTTAGTTTGTAATCCTCTCTTATTTTAGACTTTGTACATCTAACTCTATCATCCTTAAGCCATTGGTTAAATTTCTTAAATCTCTTCTGACTTTTGTTCCTCTAGTCAAGAGCTGGGCTGTTATAAATTTGTCGGCTGCTGTAGCTGTCTTAAAATGCATTGTACGAGCCTGGGCACAGGAATGTGGCTGAGGTCTCGCAAGGGCTGAATAAACAGAGCAATTATCTCCCATTTCTTATGTATGCCACTCCTCTTCCTAAAAATCAAGGTTTTGGGTTTTTTGTAACAGCATTACTTTGTTGACTCATGTTTATGTTCTGATTTGCCATGACCCTCAGATTCTTATTCCTTGTTTTGCATCATCATTTGCTTCCAAAATATATTATTTAGTCTGTTAATTAGCTCTTCTGAGTGTACTAAGTTCTTTGGATTCAAGAGTAGCTCATATTTTCCCGTGTGAAGGGGTTTTTTTCCCCTTTATCCTTATTCTTTCTTCTGTTGCTATGTGAAAGACAACACACGGAAAACAAAGAAACTGCCAGATATTCAGAAGAAACAGAGAAGCTGAGAATACACAGAATAAACAGGGTGGAAAAAGAGAAAATTATTTTTCTTTTTCAGCGGTGGTAATTTTAACTGCATTCTTAGGAATAGCAGGGAAAACAGATACCAAACATACAATTTTAAAGAAATGAAGGATAAATTGAAAGAGCACATTAAAAAAAAAAAAGTAAAAACTGAGCCACAAGAAGATGGAAGGAACTATTAGATATATTGCTTAGTATTTCTAGGGACGATGTTATGATTTTAGCCAGCTAGAAATGGCCATAGCAGCTTTTGTAAATATGATGGATAGTGGAATAATTCATGGTTTACTTTCATTTTTCAATTCAAATATGTTTGCACATGAATTACCATTTGTCCTGGGTATATTAAAACATCATCTTACTGGATAAATAGATAGATCAATGCATTCAATGTTAATCATGTCTTCAAATTTATTTTAACTGGGAATCATGAAGCTGAAGCCTTCTAAACAAAGGCATTTTTCTGTAATTTGGGGTTTTAATTCAGCCAGGAAATGGGGAATTAAAGTGGATTGCCAATACCATTTTATTGGGAAGGGAAAAAGTGGGGTAGGATGAGCTGATTCAAGTCCAAATGTTTTGAAATTCACCAAATGGATGGTGAGCCCTCAGTTTGCACCATCTGATACCACAGCGTCAGTGTTCTTGGCCAATATAAGCTCTCCAAACGTCCTGTAATGCAAATAAATTCCTTTTACTGGGAAAATTTGGGGAAAGAATAGCTCGGGCTTTCGTGCCAAGGTAAATGTTTCACTTCTGTGCTAAATTTGTAATGAGAACCTTTGTGCTGCTCGTAGGTGCTGCTCTCAAACCACTGAACTTTCCTCTTAAAATACAGACCTCCGTGTGACCATCAGGCGGGAGGGAGCGCTTGCATTTTGGGAGGGTTTATCTTCCTGACGTCCCACCAGAAAGGATCCTGCTTTACGGAGCAGAACACACCCGGCACCTCCCCTGCCCCGGCAGGAGGAAGGCAGGAGATCTTGGAGTTTGGGCTTATCTAGTCTTGATTCCTTTTTCTCTCCCCGCCTGGGGCAGTGGGGTAAGCCCAGGGATTAGGAAGATGCAAGGGGGTACACAGGGACACACAACCATTGGCGGATGGTGGAGTCCTTCATGGGCTGGCAGAGCCTTTGCCGGAGATGGGGTATGGCGTGAAAAGTTTGCCGGCCTCGGGGTGGAGGGAAGGGGCCGGAGCCAGCTGCTGGGTATCTGGTACCTTAGCTCCTGTATCTTCAGCCAGTCCTTCCCTTTTTATGCCGGTGGCGGAGGGCTACCAAACGAAAGCTTGTGTTTTGACCCTTAGTTGCCGTTGCGATTCACCCTTTTGTTACCCTTCATCCTTTCTCTTTGCACCAAGGAAAGAATTTATGGGTGCTCATGGGCTGCAACAGCAAGCATCGAGAAGAGAGGTCATCTAAAGTTTGGAGGGTTGCTAATTAGCTTTCTTCTTCATGAATTAGTCAAAGCTAATTAGTGTCTGTCTTTGCAGAGGTTCTGATGCAAACACAAGAAGAGAGTAGTTAAGTCAGGAATTTTAAAGCACCCTTGTGTTATTAACAGCGCCAGCAGACGTTAAACCCCCTCTCCTTTTCAGTTTTTCGGACTTTCCCATGGTGGGTAAGATTTACCTGTTGCCAGACAATGCCTTTGCAATGCTCTGAAGTCAAATAAGGCGTCTAAATCACCAGCCGAGCCAGACACGAGAGCAATTCCTTCTGTTTACATCTTGGAGGCAACTTTGCATCTGGAGGAAGGAGTTTGAGGCTCACTGGGGGCTCGCTTTGAACACTGCCCGCTCTCCCCCTGCCCTTTCGCCTCCTGGGCTGACCTAGCTGTAAAAGTGTCAGCCTGGCTGGAGATCCGCAACCAGCCAGACATGATGCATAGCTCCTCCGGCTCCGTTGTGTGCCGGTGGCCCGTCGGGCTCAGGGAAGCTTTTCACTGGATTGCTGTTGCAGAACAGAGGCGTTGCACTCCTGCTGCCAGCCCCCATGCTTATTTTGGGGGGAACGTGGACAGAAAATGAGTCCATTTCCAGACACTCCTGTTCCATAGAGCAAGGCTCTATCGTTGCTCATCAGTGTAAAAGGAAATGAGGACTTACAGCATTACCTGTTAAATTTACAGAGGAAAAAAGATTGCTGTAATTTAAAATTACCCTGTCGGGAATATTTTTCTGTCTTTAATTATAAACTAGTATGCAAATAGTCCAAAGTCACTTCGACTGATGTTGTAAACTGCAACGCATGGAAAAAGCTCTGCACGATAGCTTAAGTGATGAAAGCAGCATGTAGAAAATGCTTGGTAACTGCTAAATGAGGAGTAGAAGGGGAAGAGGGCAGAGGATCGAGCTTGTTCACAGCTCGGAGGTCTTACGACACAGCACACGTCCTCTGTGTTTGATTGTCTGGGCCCTTGGGGGAGCCTGCTGCTCAGCATGGTCGGCATCAGTTTGCCGTGCCGCCGCTGCCGCCGCCGCTGCTCGCGCCGGGGGAAATGTCGTGTGCAGCTGGAGTCCAGGCGTGGTTCACCGGTGAGGATGCCGGTGTCCTTCGTGGCGGGCAGTCAGAAATATTTCCATCCCCGCGCTGGTTAACCTCCAGGTACCCAATGGGAGACGTGCTAGCCGGAGTGGAAAATGACTCTATGTTGCTCCGTGAAGCAGGGATGCGGTGTGATCTAATGTACTAAATATTGGTGCAAGAAACTCCCAGTTCAGGATCCCTGTGTATCCTTGTGCAGACCTCCAGGTGTGTTATCACATTTCTGCTGTGAACCGGGCCTGACTTGACCGAAATCTCCAGAAGTGATCTTGGTTTACCTCAGTGTATCCAAGATGAGAGTCTGACCTCTTTGTTTAGCACATGGATATAGCAACCCTCCCCTCTTCCAGGATTAATTATTGATCACAGAAACCTTTTTTTTTTTTTTTACGCAGAGAGCATTATATAATTACTATTACTTTTATATACTGCTCTCTTCCATCTTACTCTTGGCTTCTAGACTGTCGCTGTCACAGAGGTTGTCACATCAGGAAGGTGGCTGTCTACAGCTGTCACCTGAGAGAAACCATTTTAATTACATTTTTTTTCATTTCAGATTCAAGTCACAGTTTTAGCCATGTTCAGATTGGCTTCTCAGCACGTGAACTTGGAGATGGCTTCTGCTGAGCCCAGTGGGGAGCCCCGTCCCTTCTGTCCCTCTGTTTCCCTCCCCACTAGCGCTGTGTAAGGAGCGGGTATTGTCCTTTTGATATGCATGATATTAAGAATTAACTTGGAGTATTCAATACCTGATACTCCTGAAACTTTCTAACGAACTCTTTACTGCCTGGCGTTTGTGGAGTTTGTACCTATCTATAAAAGGTCTTTTTGTTGGGAACAGCCAATTCTTAATGAGCAAAAAGTTTGGGAACGTTAACCTAAGCACCAGATGATCAAGAATACCAGCCTTTCAAGTTCCTCTGCTGACTGAATATGCACAACAGTCTCTTAGAAACTTCCTTCAGGTTATTTATTTAATTGAATAGTGTCGTTTCTTGTTGGACATTTACCGACTGGGAGGGGGATTGGACTGGATCTGAAACGTTCGGTGTGGCATGCTTACAATTTATCACGTATGGGAGCTGGTAATTCAGGTGCAGCAGAGTACAGGCGTCAGGAGAAGAGGCGGTGGTGGGGACCGCAAGCTCGGCCATTCCAACACCGTGCTTGGCTCCGTGCTAGCTGTGCTGCTCGGTGTCCTGTCCGCCTACGGTCGCACCGCTGGCTTACAGCTCAGTACCCCTGGGACTGGCGCTTACCCTTTTCTTTTTCACGTTTTGCTCGCATGTCGGGCTGGAGGTAAAAGTGCAGGTGCTGCTCTCTGAGCCCAGTGTAAATCTGGCGTGGTGTTCCCTTTGAAGTCAGCGGTGTTTCCTCTGCATTTGCATCTGTGCGACTGAGATCCGGATCCGGTACAAGGTGATGGGAGCTATTTTTTCCCTTTTTTGTGGTTTTTGTTACCGGAGTGCTGCTACTTAAAGAACGTTTGGTTTCAGTGATACCTAAATCAACGCAGATGTTTTCTTGAACAGAAATTTCCATTATGGGCTGAAGCTAACACGATTTCGTAAGTCAGATATCTCTGAATCATTCTAAGTTTTTCTGTTTACAAGGGATTGTTATAAAATCATACAAAAAATCCCCAGCCACCCCTCCAAAAGACTTTAATACAGCTGCTTTGTAATATGCTGCCAAGCTTCACCAACCCTCCTCCTTGCCCACCGATTCCAAGATCTTAAAACAAGCTCAAGAGCTCTTGATACCTGTTGAAATAGTTACTGGTAGGATTTTCTAGTAAGGGATTTTCTCTATGTGTGTGCTTTTCCTCTTCCTGCCCTGATGAGCTCTCACCGCTCGGTCTGCTGTGCTAGAAGGGGACAAGCATCTGCAGGAAAATGGACATTTTGGAGCCGGTGCTGTGGAGGGTAAGGTCCGATGAAGAGGCTGCTCTGCGCTGGTCTGCTCTGGCTGCTTTCTGGCCACGTGTTTAGAAAAGCTATTGCTAATAGCTGGTAAATGGATAAGATCACTTTGGTAATCTAATCCCAATAGCCTTATCTTACCGAGACCGGTTTGCAATCACAACGAAACACATTTCAGTGGAAACGCGGCTGAGCGCGTTAAACCGCTCCGATGCTGTAGGCCCGGAGTGGGAATCCTCTCGGGGTGAGCGTGGAACCGGCAGCGCGCCCCTGCCCCGCGCCCCGCGCACCCCCCCGCAGGCAGGGCGGCCGCTTCACCCCGAGGAGAAGCCAACAGCTCGGAAGATGAGGTGGGAGCGGGGGGATTTGCCCTGATTGAGTGACGTGCGTGGACCCTGCCAGGAGGGACGGCCAGCTTGCTTCTCTTAATCCCAGTTTTGACCTTTTTTGTACCAAAGCAGCCCTGCTGTAGACTCATAGAATCGTTTAGGTTGGAAAAGACCTTTAAGATCACCCAGTCCAACCATAGTTTCATCCAAGGAAGGAGTTACAGCGGTGGGGAAGGCAGGCCAGCTGGGTGTCCCCTAGCAGAGCGGACGCAGAGCCACACAGCACAGCTCACTGTTTTAAACAGGGCTCGTGCCCCTGCGGGGACCGTAGAGCCGCGGCTCTGCATCCCCCTCCGCCACCGGCATCGCTTGGCTGGCAGGGATGGTTCACAGCTTGGGCAAAAGGAGCTGATTAATCCCTTCGGCTGCCTAAGTCTAGACAGGAGCAGAAGCATTTTAGGCATGTTCTGCTTTGTTTTCGTTTGGTGTTTTTTTTTTTTTTTTCTTTCCTGGGGAGCGTAAGATGAGGCTGCATTCTTTGCTATAAAGTTATTGCTGGCTCGCGCTGTCCAAGCAGAGCAGGACGTGAATTCCTTCATCTCCTTTCGGCTTGCAGCAAGTGCCTGCAGTTAGCTGTGAGAGCCTGGGAGTCACTTTGGAAGGCTTGCGGTTTCATGCCCCTTCAGCCCCACGTGGCTTTCAGAAACATGCACCTGACACCATTTTTCAGATTGGTTTTTTTTTTTTTTTTTTGCAATAGAGCTTTTTGCGTGTTCCAGAGTTTTGTTCTATTTTGGGGTTTTTTACCTTTTTGTCTTTGTTTAATGCTTGCATGTCAGACTATAATAGAGAAGACTTAGGAGCACTTCACATCCAGCCTTCCTGAGAAGTAGACACTTTTGGGCTGGAACACCGTAAACTGATAGGACGGAAGAAGGGAATCTTAAGCCAAAACCAAGGACCCCAAAATAAATGGCAATGTTCACTGTCCCAGAATGGAGGCACGTCATGCCCTTAAACATTTGTTTAGCTGAGACTTCTGGAGGACATTGTTGAGCTTCAAAATAGACTAGAGGATAAACTGTTGGGAATGTCATTACCAAAATATCTAGAGAATCCAACGTTTTCAGCTACAAACTACTGGGTTCTGTTTCTCGAGCGAAAGAGGAGCCTCTGGGAGGTCCCCGGCTGTGGATCTGGCTCTGCCACCGGAGGACAATGGCGCATTTAGGCATTAACCATCGGTTTGAAGCATCAGACAGCTCTCAAGTGCTGTTTCAGCAGATGCAATGAAGGGGAACAGCAGCCGAGCTGGAGGGAGGCAGGACCAGCAGCGGCGGCTCTAAGGCACAAGTTCAGCTCCTGAATATTCCTGGTTTCATCCTCTCCCTGCCCCATCCCTTTACCATGGGTCTTGGGTGCATAAGTGGCCTTTGTGCTTTTGAAATTATCCCTCTTAATCTTTTCCAGTGCAGATCGCCTTATTTAAAGTGCCTTGCATTCCTATTTGAAAGGCAAATAAGGACCAAATAATGGAGGGCCTTTTTTTAAATTAAAAAAGAAAGAAGCCGGGACTTGTGCGCATGAAAGAAATGACAATGCAGCCTGCCTTGTGGTGTTTATACAACCTGGGTTTAGATCTAAACACTACCCGAGAAGTGTCAGTGACCATAAATGGGGAGGGCTAACGCACAGCTGGTTTATATGGGTAGGTTAAAGCAGAGATCACTGAAGCGAGTCTCATAATCCTGGAAGAATTTAATGACTAGCAGCTGCTTAAGGCATTATTCCTATTCATAATGCCCATGCAAGTGCACTTGAAGTTGGTTACTCTTTTTGGAGACACGAGGCAGAAAATGCATAAACAACTGAGCCGGGGAGGAAAATCAGGGAGCTTGTTCCCAGTCTCTTGGTTGAAGTTCAAGTCTGATTGCCTCAAAACCGAGCGAGTTAAAATCTAATTCAGGGAGGGTGCCTGCCCCTCGCGTGAAGCCGGCGCTGGGGGGCCGCACGGCAGCACTGCTCAGTAGCTGTCTTCTCAGAGGTCAGGTCAGATTTGTAGCAGAAATGAGCGCCCAGTCTTCTGGAGACTGAATGCACGTTTTTCTGAATACTTTGCAGTCTTTAGGATTTTAATCCTCCTCGGGTAGGAAGAGCTGTGCTCCACAGGGACTGGAGGCAGAGTCCCGGCTGGGAGAGCTTCAGGCATAGGTTATGCTGCTGGGTCTGCAGAGCCTGCCGCTGGCGGGCCCCTTCCCGGGGAAATCTGGGATGGGGAATGGCACTTCGGGAAGGGTCCTGCCTGGCAGGGAAGGACGTTAGCGCGGGGGGGTGCAGAGATGTCATGGAGCAGACGGAGCATCTCCACCTACTAGTGCTGTTGCGGCATTCCTGCTGTTCTCCCTTACGCTGCAGAAAGGTCAATGCTTTCTTTTATATTCTCTTTTTTTTTAGTGTTTTTTTTAACAGTATTAACTACAAGAAGGAGAAAAGAAAATTTATATGAACCCAGGGTTAAAAATAAAGGGGAACAGGATATTTAAGGTCACATTGCACCATAAAAAGCACAGAAGAGTTTGAAATTGCACTGGTTCTGTAGGTGTGGAAATGCAGGTTTTTGTGCATGTATGTAGATAATTTCTCACATGGATTTGTGCATGTCTTTCTTGTGCAATGTTGGTAGTGTTCCTATTTCAGAGAACAACAAATGTCTTTAATGAACCTGTTTCTTTCCCTATAAAAAAAAAATCTTTGTGTTAGCTTTCCTTATGTCTAGGTTTCTAACAGAGGAACTGTGCTGAACACAATTTAGCCAAATTAAAAAGTAAGCTTTGCTTAAGAATGGGGAACTGATGGAGGGCTCAACTCTCTTCTTGCTGGGGGTGATGTAAATCATGAGTAAGTTTATTGGAGTTGATTAAATTATAGTGGCGTAAGGAAACTGTATAATGAGATGTGCGTCAGGCCCAGAAAGTCCCATGCAGAGATGCCAAATGGCAGCAAGGGATCATCAGAAAACCCCACAGAGCAACTTGAAAGTTAATTATTAGGGACATTTTCTCTTCTGGAGCTAAGTCTGTTGTTTACTGAAGCAGGTTACGAACCTGCACAAATCCTGCTATGCTTATTTGGCCAAGATCACATCACACCATGGAAAAAGTGTGTTTTCTTTCTCCCGTTTGTTAGTCTTATGTGCTATCCTGTTTTATGCCTTGTGTTTCCCTTGTGCTTTCCGATCTGGCAGCTTCCACTCTGTGTATCTTTTCAAATAAGGAAGAGGGTAGAAAAGGAAGGTTTTCCCTGGGGATATGGGGGGCAACGGGAACACCCCCCGAGTCCTTTCTGCTTGCAAGTAGATAAATAGTTTAGTCCATAAGCACCTTCACAGAGCATCTTCAGAGTATGTAGCGTATTTGTGCTGCTGCACATGGGAAAAGGCTCCCTTGGCTCACATCTTTACGTCAGTTAGTAGCAAGAGGAGCAGAAGAGAGTGATACCATCTTATCTGACTTCAGCAATAGCTTCAGCCTTCAGTCAGGGGAGGATTTCCCATTACAAGGCTGGGGGGGGGGGGGGGAGGAGATGCTTCAGTTGAACCTCATTGGTGCTATTTCTAATTAATAAGCAAAATTATACCCCAGAGAGACATTCTGGTATGTTCTTTATAAATTCACACTTCCTCGTGAGTAAGAAATCATTGTGGTTAAAATTGATTGGAGGAAACTGTTACAAGGACTGCAGGATGCTCGTGCGGTGGAGGTTGTAGGTGTCCTTCAGCTTGCGTGTGAGTAATGCTAGAAGAGCGGGAAGGACAAAGAAAAGATCATTAAGGGCCAGTGCTGTCCCAAGAAGGAAACAGTAAAATGTGGAGGAGAATCAGACGTGACTGCTGTATGTGAGAGCCTATTTCAGGGCTTCCTGCAGAAGACTGAGCATTCAGGGGTCAGTGGGTGCGGGAAGGGTCACCGTCACCAGAATAAATGTGTGTTGCTCTGAGGCTGGAAGCTCTGGTTGCAAGAGCATTGCCATGGAAATGTTTTGGAACAGGGAAAATAAAATGTTTCTGCAGG
This sequence comes from Pelecanus crispus, assembly GCF_030463565.1. NCBI lineage: Eukaryota > Metazoa > Chordata > Aves > Pelecaniformes > Pelecanidae > Pelecanus > Pelecanus crispus. The sequence continues at coordinate 159,838,244 of NC_134644.1, read as the reverse complement.
GGGACAATGAACCAGTCCAGGATATCTCACCAGCTAGCGTGTCTGGAGAGCTAAGGGGGTTTGGGTGCGGATGTACATCCTGGAGGGAAGGGAGTACCGTGATGCTGTAACTCAGACTCCAAGTACAGAAAAAAACTGACGGGGAAGGTGATGCCTGATAGACCAGACCCCAAAAAGGGGTGAAACACAGATGCACAGACCGTGGGAGACTGCTGGCGTGAGCTGCCCTCTCTGGTATGCACTGAGATGTTGCTCTGCCCCGTTTGCTCCCCTCCTCTGTGTTTGATGGTCAAAGAAGCACGCGCCGTTTCCTCCCCACAGCTTCTCCGGGGCATGGGAAGTTTGGGAGTTTTCTTCTTGGCGCAATGGCTGACATCCTTTGCGGTCCAGAAGGGACCTCCCTGGACCGTGTGAGCGGCTCTGCGCTCCCAGCCACAGGGAACGTCGCCCGTGGGGCTGTGGCCCAAGGGGAGCGGGCGTCAGCCAGGTCCTTCGGCACGGGGGGGCGGGAAGCCGAGCACCGGGCGAGCCTGCCCTTCAGCTTTGTTCCTTCTCAACGCTAAAAAGTGGGGCGAAGGCTCTGGCAAGCGCAGCGGTGGTACTCCCTGTGTCTGTACCACTGAAACCGGGCTGGAGCTGTGGATTAGTTGTGTGCTAGGGAGGATGGATGAATTGCGGGGCGGTCGTAGGCAGCGGGCGAGAGCAGCCCTGCTGCATGCACAGCCTCCCCGGGCGAGCCCTGCCTGAGGGGTGCGGAGGAGCTGGGGGGACACAGGGGAAGGGGCTGGGCAGCAGCTGGGCTGTCGGGTGCCTCGGCTTGTGCCACGTTTACTGCTTGTGCTAGCAGGTAATGCAGCTTTGCAGAAAAAACAAAATGGAGGGAAGAGGAGCAGTGTTCTTCCATTTAAAAATATCGTTAATACCTTAAAAAAAAAAAAGTAAAGGTTTTATGAAATCCTCGCTTTGAAGAACGTACAAAAGCGTTGTATTGTGTGAATGCAATTACCAAGAAAAGCATTCACAGGGCCTGTAGCAGCCAACCTCTGCGTGGCGTTAGGTGTAGTATCCTTGGAGCTGGCTCTGGAAGAGACGAGCGTTTTTCAGAGGGGGTAGGAAGATTGCCGTCTGAGTTAGACTGAATGTTTTTCAAGTAAAAAAAAAGTCACAGAATTCCCATGAACTTGCAAACGAGCTGTTCATAGTTTTCGCATTACCTCTTTAGGAGCAATCTGAGCCATCTCTGGCTGTGGATACTGTAGTCATCACAGAGTGACTTCAGAAATGTGAGTCAGATCGTGACACCGGCTTCCTGCTTGCTGAGTAATCAGTCTGTATCCAGCTTGTGGTATGTGCTGCTTTGCTAGCACACCCCAGCCCCTTCCCGCTTCACCACGCGTCATATATTTTTTTCTTTAGGTTTTTTGCTGTGTTTATTTATGGGTTGGTTTGTTGACTGGTTGGCTCGGAGCAAACGCTGCACAGCACACTGGAGCATGCTGCATCCGGAGGTCGATTATTTTATTAATTTTTTTTTTTTTTTTGCAACTGTTATTCTCACGAGCGTCCCGCACGGGAAAGGTTTGAGAAGGCTCTGCGTCGTGCTCCGGTGCCTGGCGGTGTGCCAGCGTATGCGCCCACTCAGGCTCTGCACGGGCAGGCAGCGCTGAAAACTGAGGAGGGGTACGGGGAGGGGCGGGGGGAGCACAGTGGTCAGGCTCAATAAATCAGGGAGATTCAGGGAGATGCCATTCGAATTGACTCCCCGCCAGTTGAACACAGTACATCATGCATCTAGGCTGAGGCTGATGTTTTAATGGTTTGATTAGTTTAAGAAGAATACTTTTATTGTGTGTCTTCGATTGCATTAAATACTGTGTGAAGTTGTTACATTGGGATGAGCTTTTATTGCCTTCCTGTATACAGTACAGTCTTCGCTGTCTATCCAGAATCCTACCAGTAAGCTGGTGGAATCCTCTTAAGTAAGGCGCTGTTAAATTAATAAAGCTGTTAATCACATGGGGAAAAAAAAAAAAAAAGAGAGAGAGAGAGATAACAGAGGAGGAGAAAATCTTGTGTAGAAATGCCAAATCATAGCTTGAAGGTTTCCAGTTGGGATGGTCCTGCAGGGCCGGGTGGAAAGGCTGTTACACAGCTGCTTTTCATATGGTGATTTTTATACAACCTCATTTTCTTAGATATTCTCCATGTCAAAGTTTGAGCCTTGCTCCTAATCAAGCATAACACTGAGATCGCGCTGTGCTTCTTAAATGTTAATCCCAACAGAACCTCTTTATACTCGATAAAACCCTGTTATTATTATCCTCTGCACACAGGCAAAAATTACAGGCAGAGGAGTGAATTGCTGAAGCCCTTCTGCAGAGTTGCCATCAGGGCCAGTTCAGGACTTGACAGCCCGTGCTCAGACCGTGGGACTGTGCTTCCACTTTAAGTACAGTTTTAGGACTACATAAAAGGTAGTTTAGGTGCATTTAGATGTGATGGAATTCACTTAGGTCTTACTGAAGTCAATGGGATCGAGGTGGCTTGCCAGACATTCCAGTTCTTTTGAAATTTTGCGTTGCATCCATTACTCGTCAAAGTTGCATGGAAGAAAAGGCACTGGAATAGAGCATGATAAGTAATTTGCATGCAAAATAATTGAAAATTGACTTTTTCTGTATGATTAGCTATATGCAGCCATTATCCATGCCGATAATGACCTGGGTTTGATTGCTCTTTATTCACCAAGCGTGGCTGTAACACGGTTTGCAGCTGCAGTAGGCACGAATGCACGTGTGTCTGATTGTTCGTGTGTTGGAACAAACAGGGTCCTTGTCAGAGAGTTCGGTGTCAGAGCGGTTTTAATCTTCCATGCTTTTTTTCAGGGAGGAAGTGATTGCTGTGCCTCAGCCTTTCAGCACAGGATGCCCTGCCTCAAGTGCGTATTTTGTTTTAAATGAGCTTGTTCATGTCAGGAAGCAGGCGTGATGGCTCCTTCTTGGTCTAGAAAGGTTCTTGCATGTCAGATGTCCAGCATATGCCGGTAAATGAAAGCAATTCAATTAAAAAAAACAAAAAGAAGAAAAGAAAAGTCTATCTTTGTGGCTCGTTTGAAGAGTGGCACAAGGGAACTGCAGAGCCAGAGCTGCAGTGGTGACTTGTGTAGGGGACAGGTCCACGCCGGGACGTGAGCGGTGTGTGTCACCGGGAAACCTACAGGCAATCTTAAGCCATAATGCGCCAGTGGTTTTGCATTTCTCTTTGAAGTTGGGGGAGTTGTGTTCTCGTAATGTGACCTTTGTATTCTGCTTTGGATCTTATTGTATTGACTGGAGGCCAGCGTGTCATTAACAAAGCGGCAGAAAAGCAGAGCTGTCTGGTGTTTTTTTCTTGTTTTAAGACCCTTTCTGTTACCAACAGGCATGCCTGCGCTTTGCCTGAACAGGCAGGGAGGGAAAGGGAAGCAGCAGTGCTGGCGTACCACTGCCGTCCCCCGGCAGGACCCGCGCGTGGTGCCCCGGCTTTAGCCATGCTGCCCGCCTCGGGGCTTGCTGCGGCTCTCCGCAGGGCTGCTCCTGCCTGGCTTTGTGCCACCGAGCTGCTCCTAGCTGCCGCGGCTGCATGTCCGGATCCACGCGTCTGCGCTCGGGAGCCTCAGCTCTTGTCCTGTGAACGGCTGGCAATGGCGCCTAATACCAGGAGCTGATGGGTTTTGGCATGAAGGGCAGGGTATTTGGCCTCGTCTCCCCTGAATCCCTGCTCTTGGCCTTCTTTCAGGGAGAGGCACTCAGAGCGGATCCAGTTGACTGAGAAAATCTCTTTTTTAGATGATGAGCTGTGTCAGAGGGATAAGGCTTTCGAGGAACGGGGACTCCCAAGCATAACTTTAGCACTTTGGCTCAGTCCGCTGTGGTGTGTACGAGATGCAGCAGGATTAGAAAGGTCAATCAATAGAAGCACTTTTCTGGCAGATGTGGGGCTTGCCAGTGACCTGGAGCTGGTGCCAGCTGTTGGCTACTGGATGGCTCCAGACCATTTTGGGGTGTCTTGCTCCATCGCCACCTGTAGCGGGGCTGGCACATGTACTGGCAGCCTCTCAGTGTTTTGCAGGCAGCCGAGAGCAAGCACCACGTGTGCTCTTAGAGACGAGAGCCCCATCTACGCTGAGACCATGAAGCCACATTATGGAGGTACCGGGTCTGAAGAGCGTGTCCCACTGCCCCTCGAGCACCGCTGGCCGGTGCAGTCTGCCCGCACAGGCGCTGGGACGCACAGCCCTGCCCCAGGCTCCTCGGAATCTCTCTCCAGACCTTGCATATCCCAGCAGGAGGGCACTTGAGCATCTCGTCCCCATCTGATGTTTGGCTCGCGTTGGATCCAAACACACCTACCACCAAACCAAGGGACCTGTGTTACCTCCTGCGAAAGAAGTCGACCAAAACGCCTTGGAGGGCCCTTCGTGTAGAGTCGAGAGAGACGCTTTTGCATCTCAGGAAGAGCGGGTGGTGTTCACCTCAGACCCCAGGCAGAAGCAGTATCTTTAATCTCATGTTTTACTGGATTCTTAATCTCCCTTACATTGCTGTATCTCATTTGCACATATTTTCCTGTGTATGTAGAGATAGGGGCTTTATTCAAATATTAATCAGCCTCACTGATGGTGGAGATTTGTGCATCTGACAACTTGACATCAGTGCTGTGCAAGCCCAGTTGTTTGCAGGGTGTTACACAGCACCTCCCTGAAACGAGTGTTTCACGGGACAAGTTTGGGGTTTTTAGATGTTAGCTTTCTGACTTTTATTTACTGAAAGAGAAGGAGAAGGGACATGATTCTTTGGCACATTAATACCCCTATATGTTGCCATCTCAAATTTTGCTAGGTGCTCGTTGAGGTTTTAAAATTCAATTTGTATCAGATTGCCAAAAGCTGTTAAGATTGCCTTGGGGATAAGTGGCATTGTTGTCTTGCTTTCTCTCCCTCTCCTTCCCTCTCCCCCCCTCTCTCTCTTACACGGTACATTATCTACAGAGGTAAATTTATGAGCAGCCAAAACAGGGCTTGATTGATCATCGTGCAGGAACCAGCGATAAACGACACCCCGCGCCGTTGTTTGGGAGATGTGGGGCGTGCAGCTGCCTTTCTGTTTCCGCCAGCGGATAGATAATCCGCCTTCGGTTACAGAGCGAGGAAGGCGAAATTGGGTTTTGTTTCTTGTTTGTTGAGAGATACCGCTTTTCTTTGTTTTTTAATCCGAAGCAGCGGACAGAAGCCGCTCGCTGCTGCCGGTGGGGCTGGGCTGGGCTCAGCAGGCCAGCGCAGGGCGGTGGGCCGGGGGCAGGATCCAGCCCCTGCCCGGGCTGGGTGCTGGGCAGCGCCGCGGGGGCCCTGGAGGTCCTGGTGTGGGGACCGGCGAGGGGTCGGTGGGACGAGAGGGCGTGCGGCTCCCCGAGTCCTTCGCTCGTGAAGCAACGCCGCTTTAGCCAACAGCTCTGCAACAGCTTGCCATCTGGGAGGCGCAAAAACGTTCTTAAAATGACCTTTTTGGTTTCCTTTTTTTTTCCTTCCAGCCCTTTCTCCGTGAAAGGAGTCGCGTCCTGGCTGTCAATTTAAGAGTTCGTTAAACCATTCCAGACGTGTTCGTAGGGTATCTGCTCTGAGTGTAATCTACACCGTGCTCCCTGGACCCCTCCGCTCTGTCACAGAAAAATAAGCTTAATAGAGTTAGAAGCTAAAATACAATATCCACTGAACTATGAGAATTGACTGCATAAGCCTCCTATGTAAACAGAAAGCACCAATTTGTACAGCTCTGTGGTTAAATACTGCAGATTAATTTTTTCCAAATGTCAAATGTCTGTATTTAAATTGAATATACATGTTAAGCCTTTTCCCTCCTTCCTCAGCCTTTCATTTGTAACAGGAATCACTCCCATGGAGTCAGCTAGAATGACTCCTTTTCGAAAAAAAAGGGCCTAATTTCTGAGCCCTGTGCTAAACATGGAAGAGGTTGCTTCCCTAAACAGGATTTACCCACGCAGCCACGCCGGGCCGGTCTATCGCAGGCTGCACAGAGCCCCTCTCCCCGCAGGGCTGTGCCCAGCTGAGGCAGGCGGCTGCCTCTATGCTGCCCGTACGCTGCCTGCCTGTGCCGTGCCAGCCGGGCTTGCCGGCAGCACCGCTTCCTCCCTCCTCATTCTTGCAGTTAGAATCATAGAACCGTAGAATCGTTTAGGTTGGAAAAGACCTTTAAGATCATCCAGTCCAACCATTAACCTACACTAACAAGTCCACACTAAGCCAGTCAAGGGTAGACTGGACTAAACCATGTCCCCAAGTGCCACATCTACCCGTTTTTTGAACGCTTCCAGGGATGGTGACTCCACCACCTCTCTGGGCAGCCTCTTCCAATTCTTGACTACCCTTTCCGTAAAGAAATTTTTCCTAATTTCCAACCTAAACCTCCCCTGGCGCAGCTAAAGCCCATTTCCTCTCGTCCTATCGCTAACTACTTGGGAGAAGAGACCAACACCCACCTCACTACAAGCTCCTTTCAGGGAGTTGTAGAGAGCGATAAGGTCTCCCCTCAGCCTCCTCTTCTCCAGGCTAAACAACCCCAGTTCCCTCAGCCGCTCCTCATAAGGCCTGTGCTCCAGACCCTTCAGCAGCCTTGTTGCCCTTCTCTGAACACGCTCCAGCACCTCAATGTCTGTCCAAATCAGTTCTTCAGCTCTTCACGTTATTTTGGGAGTGATGGGTGGAAGAAGGAAAACCTCTCCCCCGTCTCTCTTTGCAGTGTCTCCTCGCATCCGTGCATGTTTTAAAAACACAATAAATGTTTTCTGGCCCAGATTCTGTTGCGAGGCTCAAGGTGCTGGGGAGTAATTGTTTGAAATGCTGGGAGAAAGTGTTTGAAAGACGTGTCAAGCGATACAGGTTGTCTGCTGATGTGGGTCTCCAGTAATGTCTTGCTGGGGATTAGGCGTTCGGAGGGGAGCAGCGGTGGCCGCCCCAGCTCCTTGACCTCTGCAGCATCCGTGCTCCCACCCCGCATATGCACGTGCAGCCTCTCCATCGCCTGGTCCTGGCTTTGCTTGCGTAGCACATTGCTTCCAGAATAAAATTACTCTTTCTCATGGGGAAAATAAGTCTCCTTGGCTTTATAGGCAAATTAGTCTCAAGGTGTTCGAGGAGGACTCGCAGGGCAGTAACTTTGTGGATGAAATTGGAAGCAAAATATGAACACCAGTATGTCCTGGGTTTTAGATTTTTTTTGCGTGCCGCTCATTTATTTCATTAACTTATTCCCTTAATTAAGTCAGGTAGGTAACAGTAAAAAATAAAACATCATGCATGCTTTTTAACAATCTCCACAATGTTTCTGACGCTGTATCTTTTGTCATGTATTTATTTTTTAAAAAATATTGAACAGGATACATCTGTTGTTACTTGCTATTATCCTGCTTGCTGTTACCTTTCTGCTCATCTTTATATATTTGAATAATTCCCTTGAATCAACATGATTGGCACAGACAAATATTTATGTGCATAACCGTCTGCAGATCAGGTAATGGGTGGGAATTAAAGCTGAAATTCATGTCAGTGTAGTTCAGGAAAAGGTGGCGAAATAGGAATAAACCTTTTACAAAAGCCATGAAATGTAAAAATGGCCCGTGTTGCAGCATCTGAATAACAGGACTGTGCAAAAGAGAAATGACAGTGACATTGAACCCGGCGGTAAACACTTCACAGCTTTCCTTTGGCATCGCACACCCTTTGAGCTCCGTTCTTCTGGTTTATTCAATGCCAGCGGGACCCCACGATGTGTTTTACAGCCTTGTAATTCTCTTCCCCAGCATATATTCTCTGCATACATTGGTGTGGCGTGACTGTGCTCCCTGGCCTGCTGAAGACAAATGCCCAACCAAACTCAAACCCGTCCATGCCCTGTCTGCATAGCACATAGTCTTGGGAAGGGTCCCCTCGTAATTTTTCGTGTTGGTTGTATTGCTGTAACTCAGGAGAGCTGAACCAGTCTGCAGAGGCAACGATACTTTATCCTCGTGAATGAACAATCTGAATAAAAGGTAACATCTCACCAGCGCTCATTATTTATTTATCGTTACGTTTGTCCCTGTCTCTCATAGAACAAATAAAAGTGCACTGGGTAGTGTGTGATGTGGCTCAGCTGAGGAGCTCAGCTTGGCGCTCTCCTGATGGTATCCTTAGCGCCTTCAAAGCTTCATTTCCTCTTCATCAAGTGCCAGGCATAACCGGCAGGCAGCCGCATCAGTGGGTAGCGAGGGCAGCCCCCAGCTCAGCTCCTTGGCTGAGATTGCTGGAGGTGTCCGCGGGTTTTGCTCCTCACGTGGTGGAAGATGACCTGGGGAGATGCTGGCGCTGGTTGTGTCTGAGCGTATGCTAGGTTAGGTTAGCTACTGGTTACACCTTGGCTGCTCATCCCCAAACGCAAGCGTACAACTGAGCGCAGCAACTTTGTGCGCCATCGACTTTTAAGGCAGTAGGGTCGCAAATGGGGGCACGCAATTTTTAGTAGGTCATGAGAGGTGGTTATTGTACTGTTGCTGAGTTATAACATCTTCATACAAGATATGCTTGTGGCAGTGAAGATTCAATTTAGGGGTGACTGATTTACGAGATTGCACCAGTGATATATGCAGCAATCTACGCACAGGCTGCTCAGAATGGATGCATGGGGAGTACTTCTCTGGGTATAAATGCGCCATATATTATAAATATGTAATGCTTATATAGACCAGTTTGTGCCTTCCAGTACTATGTGGAAGGAGTAGGGGATGGAGAGATACCTGCCTCCACTCAAACATGGAGCATATTACTGGAGGTGGCAATATCTCCAGGATCAGGAGGGGCTTCTTAAGTGCATCCATTATACATAAATCTCGCATGTGTGTGCAAAGATATGTATGTAAATGAGTACTGGGAGATTGAGTTTTGTATTCTGTCTGTATATGTAAATGCCTACTCACGCACTTAAAAGTATAGTGTTAGCTGTAGGTTGCAAGTATAGCGAAACCATATGGCTTAAAAAATAACTTCAGCTCTGTGCTGTGAAATGGATGAGAAATGCAGTGTAATGTGCGGAGCTGCAGTCACTACTTTTACCTCTGGGATTTTGACACATCCATTAACAAGGAGACCTTGGTAGTGCAGTTGTTTTCAATCACTGTGAGTCTCATGGAAAATTCAGGGGAAAAAAATCCACAAATAACTGGCAATATTGTTTAAACTGTAGTATTGAAACTCAGTCATTTTATTTGAGATCCATATGCCCACAGAAATAATATGTTTATATATAAGTGTATATGTGTACATATTAGTCTCATATGTTTTCGTAAATGTTCGTATAGTACCTTCCGTTCTAAAGAGTTAGGTTATGTAACCTAACATAAAAGACCTTAAAATTTGGGGAAAAATTAATTAAACTTATATACAAATATGTTTTATTTCTTTCTGCTAGTTAGTAAAATGACACAACCTCTAAGAGACTAGTTATCTGCTTAACAATATGTAGAAAGGCATCATCCCATTTAGAAGACCCAAGCAGAGTGTAAAGCATCCGACTTAACTGATGACTTGAAAACTGGGTAGGCATTATACCCAGAGCAGGGCTGGAGATGACTGGGGACAATAATTTGATTTTAGATGGAAAAGGATTTTTTTGGCTGCAAGATTATGTGGGAACCCAAGTATACGTAATGGTATATGCATAAGGAGAACTCAATAATAGATATGTAAAAATAATAGAGAGATTGAAATAAGTAAGATAGAGATAAGTCTCAGTAGCAAAATCCAGATGTGGATTTCATAGCAGATACTTTTTTAATGAAAAATTTTGGGAAATGTTTTCCCTTCTTCCTTCCAGCTGGCTCTTGCTTGGGCCCCTCTCTAATATCAGCCACATAAAGAGAAATGCCAGTCATAATCTAATATTGCACTTGGTGAATATGAAGTATTAAGAAACAACGGAGAAATGAGAAAAAGAGACTGTAGGAGAACTAGTCTCCAGACCTGGGCTCTTTTTCATGGGTTTATCCGTTCTAGGAAAGAGGATATATAATATTTTTCAATAATGTTTTCCACAGTTACTCATTTGCAGCTTTGTTTTTAGCCTGGTTCTCGAGTCTCTGACTTTTTCCTTTCTTCGTATTTGCAATGTGAGTCTGATATCCACCATCATCACCAATAACCTGAAAACAAATTACTTTCATAAACCGGGTGAGTTAAACCTCTGACTGTCCCTAGCCTCCACTGCCATTAATGGCCTTTTTGTTCATGCCCCCAGACGCCGGTCTTAAAAAACCCTTGTGCCTAGACATGACTCAGAGGATAGATGTTCAAGCATGAATGACAAATTGGCTTATCGCAAATATACGAAAAAGAAATGAGGTGCAATGATCTCAAAGCTAGATAGGCTTCTGAAAAAGCCAGTGTGACCTTGTGCAACGTGTGTGCCTAGTCGCTAAATTTAACTGGGCACAGTCTTGTTAAGAAAGTGCTAATGCTTCTTGTCCGGGAGGAAAATGGGCTTTTTGGTTCCCTGGACACCTAACCTCTTTCGGTGCAAATATTGAATAGCTTGCACGTCCTGACCCGCTTCTATTTACAACTCTTCCCAAGGAAATACTGCTGGGAGCAGGGGAGGGAGGAGACCGAAGCACGGACTGAGTTGGAGAAGGGAGGAGGAGGAGAGGGAATCGCATCTTCTTTTCACTGCTTTAGACAGCAGGTCTGCTAGAAGTAGAGGAAGGTGTTTTGACCTGGAGTATTTTACCTGCAGAACCTTAAAGACCACTCTCTTAACCTGCTGGAAACGGGATCCATGCTAACACCAAGCGGGAGATGTGGAGGGGTAGGAGAGAGCTCATGGCCTTGCCTTTCATGGTTGCTCCTCCTCGGCATCTCAGCTGCAGCGCTGCCCGGCAGGAGCGTGCCGTCCCCAGCACACAGCTTTATTTCCAGAGCCATGGGGGCTGTCTTGGGTGTGCTGACACCTGTAGCTTCAGGTGTTTCCCTGTCTGTTCACCACTGGGGTGGCCAGATGTCCTCCATACCAGTCGTGCAGCAGTACTGGGCTGGTTAATCTCAGCTGCATCCTCTTGGCACGACCCACAGCCAGCCTGGCAGCATGGAACAGCAGGGCTCTCCGATTCAAGGACTTTTCCTGTTCCCCTGGTGTACAACGTGCCCTCACTTGGGCTTTCTCTAGAAACTCAATTGCCCGACGTATTTCTGGAGGTGCATCACCTCTGCTCTGTCAGCTGGGGCCACGCGAGCTGTTGACAGCAGTGGAAAGATGACTTCATGCATCTTGTAGCCTGTGCTTCTGTCTCTGCTTTCCAGGCTTGGTGCCGTTTGGTTTTCTTTTTTTCAGCAGGAGGATATATCGTGGCTTACACTCTTTCTGATTCACTGTAATCACCAGGTCCTTTCCTGAAGGGCTGTAATCTAATCAGTCGCTCCCCACCCTGCATGGAGTGTATTAATAACAACAGGAACAGTTCATTTCAGAAAATCCTTTGTAAACTACATGTGTCACATATGCATGGCATAGTAAAAACCTTACAGAATACTTTTCAGTCATAAATCTCAAAAAGAGTTTACAAAGGAGATGGGGACCCCTGTTTCCATTTTATGGACGTGGAAGCTAGCCCACGGAGAAGACAACCGATGGGCTTTTCGCCACCCCAAAGTGAGCTGGAAGGGCAGAGCTGGAAAGGAGCCGAGTGGTCTGGAGCTCCTGCCCTCTCCTGTGCCTACCCTGCCTACGTGAAATGTGTGCTGTGCTCTGCTTATCTCTTACCTGACCCACTTCTTCGCATTATTTCCCCGTTAATACTTGTCTCTTAAGCACTTCAGTGCTGTGGGCTGGGGGTTCTCATCTCTGCGGCCATACGTGCATCAGAAAGATAAGTGTTAAGTCCCAATATTCACATTGGCTTCCCACCAGTCAATTACAATTTTTGCTTTGGAGAGCCAGCTCTCTGAAGAAGTCAGCAAAATAGGAATATGTGTGGTTTGAAGCTAGCCTACTGGCTAGAGGTGTTTGCTTCTTGAATCGCTCATCGTCACTCTGCTTTGCGTACGAAATGTCTTGTATCAAATTACCTCCGTGCATTTTTGTCCTCTTTTTCTATGCCTTCAAGGTACGGCGGTAACAATTACTCTGTTTTCATAAACCTGCTGGACAGCACTGCAGCCGCTTGGTCAGATCTCCTATTTATTCGACTTGTTTAGGCTTGCGGTGGTAATTATTTTTTCTCTGAAGCGTATGATATAACCCATGAGGCCAACGTGAGGTTGCCATGAGCCATGCAACGCAGCAATCGCTGGCAAATGCTGATTACCTTTGTGCTCAGATGATTTGAGAGGATGTTGCATGAAGGTGTAAATAGATAATTTTCTTTTAGCTTCTGTTAGCAATGCAACCAAAGGGATTCCCACTCATTTAGCATTATTCCAGTTCACTTTGCAGCAGCCTTGCCAGCCAAGAGATACCCTGGTGAGCTTCTGGTCAAGAGTTGCTTCCTAAGTACCACTAGAAAAGCAGCCAGCCCTCCTGGGGAAAATTACTCCTTTTTTCTTGTCCGTGTTCGTTGCTAGTAGCTAGCCTTAGCATTTACACCGCCTAGTCACAGTTTGAAGAAATAAAAAAGTGGAAAGTAATTTCCCTGGTTTCTTTTACACTGATTCACAAAAAATCAAAATTAATGGTTCTCATGAAACTGAGTGGTGTTTCTTTTCCCTTTGCTGTTTCCCTCTCTTTTTTCTTCATGTTAAAGCAGGACTCCCAGGTCCTGCAATGAGGATGGGGGGTAGCAGCCTTGTTGCTAAAATTTGGGAGTTTTGAGAATGAGGTGGAAGTCTCTCAAGGAGATTTCTGTTTTCTCTCCAAGAATGGTTACAGTCATTCCTAAATGGATTATCTTCTTCAGCAGGACAGCCCCGCTGAGTGTGAGGGAGTATTTTCCTTTCTTACAGGGATTTAAGGGACCTTTTTAATTGCTAACATAGCCGCAAACTATTTTGTGTATTAAATATGGGGAAGGGTTGGAAACTGAAGAGTTTCTTTGGAAGGTTATTTCCGCAGCGTAGAGAAAATTCTTCTTTTGGTTTTATCCTCCTTGTGTTGCTGCTGGATGGACAGCCTTTGCCTGGGCAGGGGCTGCTGGCCAAGCAGTGTGGTGGCCGTGGATGCCGCAGCCTTGTCTCCCAAAAGAGCTGCTGCCGTCAGAGCCGATCCGGCGCCGTGGGGTGGATTGGGGCTCCCCCTGATCTGTGTCCCTCTGTGCTGAGTGGGGTGTGTAGGGGCAGAGCCTCGGCAAAAGGGCAGCCCAGGCTGGGCAGGTGTGAGGCTGGTCTTTAACTGCAAGGGCACAACTGGGTTATTGCAACCCTTCGGCCACGTTTTGCTCTGTGCCAGGGTCCAGCTGGAGGAGACTCAGTACTTTGAATAATTGCTGTGACTTGGTCCCTGTTCTTCCCCATCAGGTATTTTAATTCAGCAGGTTTGAGTTCCAGCTTAGCATAAATGCAGACTTCGCGCTGACTCCCATCATTTTGGCTGGGTTTGTACCCTTCACCAAGGGCCAGCACACTGCCACGCTGGAAATTTTAGGCTCACACAGGACGACTGCTGCTTTGAAATTGAGATAAATATCTTCTCACTGCCTCATAAACGGGGGAAAAAAAGCACAAGGACCAAGGTTGCATTCGTGCAGATTCATGTCTGAGTGGGAGCTGGGTCTGGAAAGGAAAGCCGGAGCATTTTGCAGGGATAAAAGGAAGGGTGCCTACTGGCAAGCCCCCCTTGGGGCTGGAGCTGTGGTCACAGCCCTGCATCGTAGCCGAGCTGTGCCCTGCGCTGGGGACCTCTCGCCGTCCCTCCCCTTGCTTAGCTTGGGGGCTGCTGCCATGGGGAGCCCGGCGGTGGCCAGGGCAAACCTGGTGGGAGAGAGCCTGTGGGTCACGGCCGATCTAGAGGGCGGATAAAAAAGCACCTTGTTTATTACAGCAAATGCCCTAACGAGGCTAATTCTTCATGCGTTTATTGCGAAACAATTCACTTCAGCCGCATTTTAATTTTCCTGCTCAGCTTTCAGCTTTAAACCCGGTCTGCCTCATTTTAATTACTCGTATATTGATGCCATTTCCTCCGAGCCGGTTGCTAGGCGAGGGCAGGCATCCTCCGGCTGTGGCCGCCCCGGCGGCCGGCGGGTCGGTGGCCAGTGCAGGCGCGTGGGGTGGCCGGCGGGACCCCTGAGCTGCAAACGCACCCAGGGTTCGGCACCACCTCCGGTGGGGGAAGCGCTTGCGGTGCGGGAATTACCGGTCCCATTACCACTCCGGTGTCAGGGAAATGAAGCTTTTCCATTACAAGATCACGGTAAATCACAGGGGGGGATGACAGCCTCGTTAGCATGGGTGAAGTTACTGTAATTTATGTATAAATAACTCCTTTGTGTCAAGATAATTCAGCTACCTTGAAATGCCTTCTCGCAGTCTGTAGAGATACCTGTGATTTATGCACCGTAGTTCACAGCATTTTCCTAATTGCATATAGACATTTTAAAGTATTTTTTGGACGTTTGCGCTTGCAGGTCAGCCCTTAGCGGTAACCCCCTTCCGCAGGAGGTCCTGGAGGGCGAGGGGCAGGTTGGCTCGTTCCTCCTCTGCTTTCCAGGCTGGGCTGGGGCAGCAGAGCCGCTGCGTCCTCGGCCGCTGGGGCTTCGCTCGGCAAGTTCACGCAGGATCCAAGGGCCACCGGCCACCAGCCGCCCGAGGAGCAGAGCCACCAGGCAAAGCACGCGATGAGGCCGTGTCATCGGTTTCCATCGGTTCTCAATACCTTCCTTTGGGAAGGGGTTTTGCTTACAATTAAGCTTGGCCTTGCAAACGGGGGGACCGTTTCACCGCTTCCCTTTGGTCGTATTGTTTGCTTGTGGAGGAGCAGTACGGCTGTCAGGTTTAATTTTGCGTCTACGTGAACTTGTTTAGATTTGCCTGCCTCCTGGTGGCTAACGCCAAATATCTGAAGGCGTTTGCTTTTTTTTACTGCGAGAGAGAGGGTATTTTTTAAGAAAAAAGCGCTTGGCGTGGCTGGACCTACAAACCCCATCTCCTTCTCCGTCAGAGCATTTCGGCAGCCTTAGCTGTTTGCCAGCACATCAACGCGCTATTGGCACGTTCAGTAGCGTCGGTATTTTTTGTGTTAGCAATGTAATGCTACGCAACCTTTTGCCGACTGTAGTCTTTAGCCAGGTGATAGACGTCGTCCGGTCTTTGGGGTAAAGCATGGGAACTCCTCCGGTCAGGAAACCCGCGTCCCTGCTGCCCCAGGCGGGCGCGCACGCAGGAGCCCGCGGCTCTGATGTTTCTTCCAGGTACTTTGTAGGGAAATGAGAGTCTCGGCCTTTTTGGATAAACCAGGTGTGAAGCAGGCTGGAAGGTGGTGGCTGCAGGCTCGCAGGCTCCTCTCTGCATTTCTAGGTCTCTCTCCCTGCCCTGTCAATTTTGTCCTGGCACCCCGCGCAAAGCCTGGTGGAATTACAGGCTCGAAAAGCCAGAGCACGAGTCTCTGCGTTACAGTAGCTGCTGGTGTGGTTGATGATTTTACCTTTGTTACAGAAATTTCCACTCCACAGAAGAGCCAAGTAGGAAAACAGCTTTCGAGTCCTTTGGCTTTCAGTTACCGAGCGGTTACTGAAAGCGCTACATGCCTCCAGAAATTCACTGCATGTTGCAAACAGCGGCTGAATTGCATCATGGCCCGGGAAGGTGCAGGCAGGCTCCTCCGCCCATTTTGAAGACAGGAAAAAGAGAGGTGCTTCAGGTATTGTATGTGGACACTGAGGGTGTAAAGAAAGGAGTCCAGACTTACTGTACGCACACACTAACAAGAATAACTCTAAAAGAGCTGAGGCAGCAGCCTTGGCTGGTCCGACACCTTTGTCTTGACGGATGAAAGGAGTGTTTTTCATTTTTGTTAAGCTTGGTATGACTGAACTAACAAGATTGAAAATGCCTCCCTTCATGGCTTCTGAGACATGCTCCCGTCGGTGGCTGTCGCGGCGGTGGAGCCTGCTGAGGACCGTCGGCAGCGTGTCCTTCATCGCGCCGCCCGAGACTGGGCTCGAGGGTACGCTCTGCCATACCTGACAGAGGAGGTGTGACATTTTGATGATAGAGTTGCACCGTGCAAACAATATTTGGGCTCCTTTTTCAATTAGCCTCTGTCCAGCTCAGAGCACAGCAGGAGGAAGTAAAAAGCAAAAAGCTAATGATGAGCTGCAGGCAGGCCAGGCTGGAGGTGAAGCGCCCTAACCAGTCTCCTTGGAGAAAAAACAAGGCCTTAGACATTGAACAAATTTTGGAGACTTCACCCTTGGCTTATCTTCTGGGGAGGAAACCCAGGCCTTGAAGCTCCAGTGACAGAGCAGGACCTTTTGGTGGGTGCTCTGCGGTGGTGGCTGCAAGGAGAAGGGAGGATTGGTGGGGCTGGCAGATGCTGCAGCGGGTTTTTACTTGATACCTGGGCAGCAGAGTGGTCAGTCCTAGATTCAGAGTGGTCCAGCATGCCTTGAGCACTGTCTGCAGGTAAGGAGCTATTACAGAGAGGGACTTCAGGGTATGGGTCTAAGTATTTTGTGGTGTCTTTTCATGGCAGAGTAGTAGTATTACCCTCTGCTGCTGTATCTGCAAAGCCAGGCTCTCTGCGGTCTTCTTTCCCGATAGGGGATTTGTGCCTTAAATACAGAACTTGATAAAAATAATGATTCATCTGCTGTTCTCACGCCTAAAAACAGTTGTTTGCCAAATAGTTTAACGTCTGAGCCTTTAAAAAAAAAAAATGGAATAACTTAGACACTTTATAGGCCTTTTTTTTTTTAGCTTCAGCCTCAGAGACGGTGAGCAGGGGATTCAACTTGAAGAGAAAAACACATGTGTGCTCAGGGAGTTGTGGAGTTTGGGTTTTTTTCCAAGCCGTGCTTGGCTTTCGTGGGCTCCAGCCCCATGCTCCCCCGGCCATGCTTCCCAGGTGCATGTGTACTGCAGGGCTTCAGGGGCAGCAAAGATTGCGGTGTCCTTCAGAAAATGTGGCTTTCCAAAGGCTTGAACGACTTTGCAACAGAGCTGCAGAGTTTTTAAGGGGAATTCTTTGGGGATGGAAACAAATAGCTCGTCGCAGCGTTTCACAGGATTTAGCAAAAGGCAGTGCTGCAGCAAGGGGATGGTTTGGATATTTCTTTTTTAAATAATGGCACGGGGGATTTCTTTTTCCTTTTGTCTCATAGTGAGTGGAGCGCGTATGACTGGCTTCTGAACCGAATACATTCCTTTTAGAAATTGGAACTGGTGTTAAACTGTGATTTGACCCTCTGATGAATTAATGAAACACTGAAGTTTTAAATAACTCGCCCAGTCCCACAGGAAATTCGGAGCAGACCCAGGACCGGAGCCCACGTCTGTCGCTGCTGGAGCAGGCTTCTCCAGAGACTGATTAGGGCACGGCAGTCCCTCATCACCATCCGTCTGGGAGAAGCTGCAGCTGAAGCGAGCCTTCCTGCAGGAAGGGAGTCTGAATATTTTGGTTAACCACTTTTATTTCCCATGGTCCTTTTTTCCCCCCCATTTCCATGTTTTTTAAATTGTTTGGATTTCCAATGAGCTAAAAAGGATGCACGTGCCCAGATGCTTCTGTAGGTCTCGCTCTACCTTCTCTGGAAATGACAGAGCAAATTCCAAATATGTGGTGCTGAGAGGATCATTTGCAAGGGAATGAATTTGCTGTAAGCTGTAGCATTGCCATGGGTAAACAGGCACGCTTGTAGGGGTTTAAAAGACTCAAAGGGTCTTGCACAGCTCCGGAGGTGCAGAGGAAAAACGAGTTTAAAATTGCAAGTTCACTGCCACATTGGGGGAAGGCTGCTGCAGCAAGACATTGTTTAAGGGCTCTGTTTTCAGCATGCTCCTGAAAATGTGCTCTTGGAAACAGGGATTTGTGTCTAAATGGGAATCCAGACATACAAAACACTTCATTTATTCATGTAAATGTCTGCATAAAAATGCAAATGTGGTACCTATGGCTATTGCCTCCGTATTGGGCTACAGTATAGCATACAAAAGGCATACTAATGAGTTTTCAGCAAATTTTCTGAAAATACTTGAACAGTCATGGGCTCTCGTGTATAAAGTTACCTTTTAAAGTCATTTAAAGAAATAGATACTTGGTTTTGCATCCCAATGGCTCAGCTTCACAACTTTGAAAACACTTCCAATTTAAAAGAAATCTGAATCTACAGATCAGCTTTATTTCTAATTCTGCTGCTTGTTAACTTCACTCTGGGGTATATTTCTTAGATACTTCCAACCTTAGCTTATGTATTTATTTACTTAATTCAGGGTTTTGTAATTTTTTGAAAAGCATGTTTTGATCTTCAGGCAGATGCAATGCAGCTGAATCCAAAACACAGTATTTAAAAAGGATGGCTTGAGGAACGAAGCCGCCTGTGCCTGGCAGAAATGGCAGTAGGCAGCAACATTGAGCTTACCAAGGCGTCAATTTAAAATTAATTAATTCTAATTTTTAAATTTTCCTTAATTGGATGTGATGTGTTACCATGTTGCAAGTATCATTTGATATTCTCCTGTTTGGAATTGCAAATAAGAATGTCTCGGCTGACACTTAAATGAAATACCAGGTGATTTGGAAAGATGTGGATGTTGTCAGTGAGTTGTGCATAACTTGTGCCAGTGCTAATGCTATGCTGCCATTCTTTAATCCATTTTTAAGAGGAGGAGTTAAAATACCATGCTGCCTGCGCTGCCATTCATCCGGCACCGCTTTTGACAAGAACAAGGAGGTTTATCTCCGGGTAAGGCCAGACACCGTCTGAGCTGTCTTCCCAGGAGAACAAGAAATGAAAAATGAGAAGAAGAAATGAAAAAAGAGGAAACTGGCATGTGAGGGTGCACATGGGGAAGGACACACACTTTCCCACAGCTTGTGCTGGGGGAAGCAGCCTTCTTTATCTGCAGTGTATCATAGGGAAAAGATACATAGCAATGTTTTTGCAGGCACTGTATGTTCTTTCTCTTCTCAGTCACGTCTGGAGATGTTCAGCTGACTTCCCAGGATTTGGGGATGATCTAGAGGGGTTAAGTTTTCACTGCTGTGTGTCTGTTTTGCAGTAAGGAAAAAAACATAGTCAAGTTTGGTGACTCCTGGTGCTATATATTTCAAGACGTGCCTGCCCCACGAGGTTCATTTCCAGTCTAAGCTATTTTTAATCTTCAAATTGAGATCCTGTGCTCTGGCGTATCAGACGTAGTAGGGTTACAGTTAAATATATGAATCTACAACATCCACTCTCACTCTCTCTTGTTCTCCCTCTGCTTGCCTTCCTGATGAATTTCCCTGCCTGCCTTCCCTGGCGCTCTGTCCCTCCCTCCCTGGCTATTTTAAAAAAACAGCCTGGCTAAAATGGACAGGTTTTGTTGCTGCAGGCTCAGATTTCAGGAGCCTTGTCAGACAACCAAAGCCAGCGACGCACTGGAATCACCTTTATCCAGCCTGGGAAACCACTGGTGATCAAACTTGCCATGTCCTGGTCGAAGAAGCTTTCCTGGAGCGGGAGCGATCCGCTTTCTCCGTGACAGCCTTGTCGCAGGGTGCCTGCTGCCTCCCTTGGCTCTCCGCTTGGCCAAGCCAAACTGCCTGGAGATGCCCTAATGAGGGACAAGCCAGGATGTTTTGTGCTCTAATTAATAAAAAATTAACCTCTGGTCGCTGGCTGTTTCCAGCACTCCCAGCAGCACTTGTTTGCAGGGAGGCAGCTATTATTGTCTGTCTCGTTCTTTTGGACTGGCACAAAGAAGAGACAAGGGAAGCACCCTTTGCCAAGAGTTTTTCCGAAGTTTTTTTAGAAAGCATCGTATGTCCACGCATTTATGCTTTAAATCATCCCAGGATTAAGTGTACCAAGTGTACCTTCATATTTAATACTGGTTTTGGGGAGGGTTTTTTTCCCCCCACTTTTGCTCTTTTGCTGTCATCACAGTGAGCTTTCAGAGAAGATTTTGTCCTCATCAGAATCTGTCCAAAAGAGGTATTTTTTATTTTTCTCATGGGACAATATGATATGACTGGCTGGCTTTGGGAGAATAGCCTTTCTAGCCCAGCGTGCACCCATCAGACTAGGTGATCCCGTCGTTGGCTCGGAGCAGGGCGAGGTGGGTTCCACCAGCCAGTTCCTGACCAGCTGCTGACTCTGCGACCTTGGAGGAGTTACTAAACCTGCCAACTTCATTTTCTCCAGCTATAAATCAACCATTACTTCTATAACAGGGAAGTAATTTTTTGTTTGAATTGATGGCAGAGGTTTAGGGTCTGTCGTCTTAGCTCCATTCAGCATTGCAGACTGTAGAGCAGTTAAATTGGTTGGGCTCAATCTTTACATTTTTCCTGTTCCATAGTTATGAATGTTAATGGACATAATTCTTCCTGGAATAACTATGTTTTCAGGCTATATAGGAAACCAGGAACCTTAATTTTGTGTTTTTATGCAGAGGCAAGATGACAATAATACCGGATAGACTATACTCCAAGAGGGTCATGTGTGCAGGCAGTTTTGGAGAGATGAGTGGGTCTGTGGTAGTCAGTGTTTGGCACCAAACATCATCTTGGTATGATTTTGAATTGCTTCCACTGTGTGTAATCGTAAGCCTGCAGGAAGGATACAGCACTGTCCCACAAGTGCTGCTTTTTTGCTCACTTGTTTTTGTATGTGCTCACCAGATGAGCAACTGCTGTGAAAACACAACTTCTGTCCTTCCTGAATTTCCTTTCACTTTGGCTGCTGATAAAGGTTTTATTTGATGAATAGCAGAATAATCCTGAGCTGGTCAGCCTTGGTTTCTGTGGCATGCTGGCTCTTCAAGAAAGGAGAAGGAAGGGGAGAGGGAAGGTCAGATTTATCATCTTGAGATGTCAGACCACCATGGAAAGAAGCAGATGTTATCGTCCTTTGCACAGAATACCCCTGCCAGGTTTTTGGCAAGACAATGTATTAAATAGCTGATAGCGGCACAACAACGTGGTCAATCTTAAATACCTTCTACCTGTGTTAGCGGCTGAGCAGTAGAAGTGCTCTGGAGATAGTTGTCGCAAGTTCATAGGCAGCCTGTCTAAAAGGTGATGCTGCAGTGGTATGGTCTCGGGGCTGTGGAAGCAGCCCCAGCAGTCGTACTCCGCAACACATCATGCTCCCAGCCCTGGGCCACCATCACCAGGCACAGGAGGTTTCATCTTCTCCCTTAGTAATGCTCTCCTTTCCTTTTCCTTTGCTTGCAAGAGTTACAATCCACCAGCTATTACTGGAGGTCAGTGTTGGTTCCTGGCTGAAGATGAAGGTAGAGTTTCATGCGGGTTGGAAAGAGCAGCATGCTGTTTGCAAGTAGGAAAGTTTGTGGGAGTGATCAGCTGTTATTGCAAGTCAGGAGGAGGCTATTCTTGTTCTTTAATTACTTTGATTCTTTTCTGCCTTGAGAGGAAAGGGAAAAAAAAAAACCCTTTATGGAATATTCATCAAGGTAAATCAAATTTGGCCAAGAAGGAGTGTTTGGGGAATAATTTTTTTAGAGCTGAAGGGAACTATCTGATGAGAATGCTGTGCTGTATTCTTGGTTGAGATATATATATATATATATATATATCTATGCACACACACATGCATATGCACAGAAACAAATATACTAGCTTGGTCTTTTTGTTTATTACTGTTGGTTTTGGCACTGAAGTGGTGTAGTTGTTAAAGTGACACAGGAGAATATCTTCAACGCATTCAGGAATCAGAGGAGAAGAATAAAACCATCTCAGTGAACTAAGGTGCTGGTGATCTAGCGCACCGATTTTTTTACACTTTTTGAAATCATTTCTAGCAAAAAAAATGTAGCAATTTAAAATGAAGCAGTTCTTTGCTTGCTGGGCCTCTGCAAATGTTATAGTAATCTCCCCAGATTACCTATTTCAAGTCTAAATGTTTAATGAGTAACTGCCTACAAGTGGCAAAAATTAATCAAAATGAGAATGCTTTTAAGTCATGTCTTTTAGCTTCTTCTTCTCAATAATAGATAATCATTGACATTTCTAGGAAGCAGATGTAGTCCCAGAACAGGTAGCAGTAATACAGCAAACTCCTTCAGTCTTTCTTTTGACTTGAGTGTGGGTTCCTCTTCTTGGATGAAGCAAAACCTTGGGTCTGTTGATGGCAACAGCAGTGCTCCCTGCAATTGAAAATAGGCTGTTTCCAGCGTTTAGTCATTTCTGTTTTGAGGCTTATTCAGTCTTTGAGGTCTCTGCGGAGAATTGCCAGCGAGGGGAACAATAACCGAGGTTGTAATTTTTGTGGTGCAGAAATATTAGCTCTCTGGCAACTGGACTAAACATACCAGACTTATTTCTCATAGGACACCGGAAAAGGTTCAGCGCCGACTGTAACTCAGACAAATTGTTGATAGTTCAGAGCACAGACCAGGAAGGATTAATTTGTCCAATAACCCTCTTCGTGTGGTCAGGAATTTTGAGTTGCAACAACCCATTTGGCAAATGACTTTGCTAATGTCATCTGCAAAATCCAGCTTCACTTGCTAAACTTGAGAGTGTATATGTTTTGTCGATGAGCGCTGCTATAGGTATAAATTTCCCTCTATCCGAAATGAGAAAGTAACCCTCATCTCAGATGTGTGCGCTGAAGGAGAGAGGAGCAGAGCTGTTAATGCATTAAATCGTTTAGGGCTGTTGGTTTATCAGGCTTCGCAGGGTTTGGTTCCAGTTCAAAGTGCAGATTATTGAAACAGCAGAGGTGGCTGCTGAGCCTTACTGGAATACGTTTATTTTTTGGTCTTTTGTGTTAAGAGAAAACTGTGATTCATATAACTTGGGAACCCTTTCTCCTGAAATCTCAGGAATTTCTTGCATGTATGTCCCCAGTGTATAACGTGCACACATTTCTAATGTAAAAGTGCAAGCTCACATATATGAAATGTATTTTACTGGGTTGAGACCTACATAAATACAGTAAAGGTGTTTTGTGCATGCTGATGTATATATTTGTGCATATAAAGGTCCTGAGTCAGAGATGTAGCTAAGCATGCAGTTCAGTCTATGAACCTCTCTCTCATTTAAGTTATATTCTGAATTAATTTTGATATTGTTTTTCATCTCGGAGCCGTCAACACATTTCTTTAAAAACAGTAAATCGGCCCCTTTGTGGATTTTCCTACTCCATCAGGTTCAGGAGTAGTAAAGCCTATTTCAGAAAGTGTTTTTTGCAGCGTTTCTAAATGGGAGCGCGGCTTCTGCAGTTGTTCTTCATGAAAAGCACTTTTTGACAATCTCAGAAAATGTAAATTTAATCTTGATAAGTGCTTTCCCTGAATGCAACTTTCCTCTGTAGTGGGAGAGTGCATATTGCATCAGCATAAATGCATTCAGATAGCTCTATATACAGGCAAGTGACCTTTCATTCAAAAGATGATTTAGGATCATTTTGAAGACCCTATTATCCATCATAAAGTTTTGTGTAGATTAGGGAAAATGTAATAGAGTTTTAGGTTTTCAGTGGTTTTTTTTTTTCCTGTGTAACAAAGCGAATCAGGACTTTCCCTAGAAGTCATTTCCCACACTGTCTTCTGAGCTGATCGCTGTCATTATCTGAGGTCTAGAAAGTGCTATTCATTCATTTTTTCTGCCCTGAGATACAGCCAGAGTTAGCAGGTAATGCAGAGCTTTCTATTGTAAATAAATAGCACAGGTGGAATGGAAAAACTGGAGTCTTTTATTTTTTACTCGTTGTTGCTTCTTTGCAGTTTACAAATGAAATTTTAAGTTTTTCAACAGCATTTTCAAGAAGCTTTGCATCCTACCTTATCAGAAGAGTCACAGGGAAAAATACAGCAATATTGTTTAAAAACAAACAGTAATTTTCTAGAGATCCTGTTGTGTGTAGGTAGTGTTAAGTGTGAATGAACTACCTGGCTTGTAAACCCTGAGACAGTGGCGGGGTGTCGTGGCTTGAAAATGATCCCAAATTTCTATTTTCTTCGGGCATTCAGCATCCTGACATCATTCTGGTTTCCACAAATATAATTGAAGGGGAAGATTTCTCAGAGCCCCCGTGCTGTTTTAATGTGGGTATCGTGTGTCAATCACGGCTGAGCTGTTACCCTCCAGACAGCCGAAGCGCAGCACCAGCTGGGTGTGAAGGTTCCCACGCAGTCTTGCTTCCTCATCAGCACCTCATCAGGACCCCAGGAGAGGGATCCGGGCATCCCAAGCAGCCGAGATGCATCCAAGGCATCTGCCCAGGCCTGGCAGATGTCGTTCGGGACCCGATGGACATCTGCACCCTTTCGGAGCGGCAGCTGGAGGCTGGGCAGAAGACCCTGGGACACCTGAAAAGCTAGCAGACATCGGCATTTGCACGTACAAGTTGCTCTCCCGGGGTCAGAGCCAGTCAAACTATTCGTAATTTTTTGAGCAAATCTGAATGTGCGGACCTTTGTGGCGTGTGGACATGGCGTGTGGGTTATGGTACTCGGAAACCTTACGCCAGATTTTATCGTATAGTATGACTTCCCATCTTGCACCTTGATTTCCCCGTGTATGCCAGTTGAAAGGGCTTTCTCTCAAGTGGTTTATGCTAGCACGGAGCAGTATTCTTGGACTGGTTTAGGGCCCCTAAATCTCTTACTTATATCATATTATTCCAGTTATTTTACATTCCTGTCGAGGCCTTGGAAAATATTTTGCTGCTTTGTTTTTGAGTTTTCTTAATGACTGTTTAGCTTGTCCAGGCAGTGCCTGTGCCTCAGCAGAAGGCACCCTTGGCTTCTAATTTTCTGATGCTCAATCAAGCGCAATTTCAAAGTTTGTGGAAACGAAGCTTTTTAATCTGATGATTGGATGGGAGCATAAAGCTAAGAACTTGGCAGCAGGGAGGAAAACGAGAGGATTCATCTTCTTTAGCTTAACACTTAGGAGGTTTCAGCCTTTGCCGTCGCCTTGAATTCTGCGATGATTCATGCATGTGGATGTGCGGAGGAGTTCCTGGGTAAAGCATGTGTGGGCATATAGATGTGCTCTGGTGAATACCGCGGTTGACGGTGATTCGGTTGAATTGCAGGTTTCTATAGACAATAAGAACAAGAGGGTGAGCTATGGCAAACGCGAGCGTGATTAGCATTTCCAGCGTGAAACCCTTCGGTCAGCAGGAAAGAGGAAAAGCAAAGCAGTTTGACACATGAGAACAAGAACATTTCTTATTGCCTAGGCTGCTCCCCGAGACTTTGAAATGCCCCTCTTTGTCGAGGAAGCATGCAAATGTTCTCATTATTTTCTGTAATTTGCATTATTAAAGAAAAGTTATTACCCAGGCTCAAACTTTCTTAGAGCACTGAGTCAAAGATGCTGTTTTGCTTGCTGACACTGCATGCTCAAATGGACCTAATGGTGTACTGTTTGGGAGTATTTTATTTTTAAGGACCCTTAATTGCTTTAACATGCCGTGCTGTAAACAGACCGAATCATGGATAAACAGCAGTCCTTTCCAGCGCTGTCGTTAGGTAGGATTAAAAGCGCTGGCTCAAATTAAAAGTTAATCCTTATTCTTAAATCAAGGGAACTAAGTCCTTAAAAGAAACAGAAAAAAAAAGCACCTTTAGTAGTTCCTAATCCCAATTTTTAGCCCTGGGTGCTTACAGAGCAATCCCATCTCTGACTCAGGAATCCTATTTCTGGCTGGTTTTTTGTCGTCCAGGTTTGTCTCTCTCCCTGTTGATCATGGACCCGCATTGCTGCTTTGAGGCTTGCCATGCCTTTTTCCTTTTTCTGAAAGTCCATCCCCACACAGACCCTGCATCTTTCTCTCTTTGATGGGCTGGAGATGCCCTAATGGAGCAGGGCTCTCCTCTCCTCCAGCGGTGCTGGAAAATGTGCTCTGCCTGAAGGAGCTGGAGCAAGCTGGATGCTCTCCATGGAGAAGTGATGCTCTCGGTCGCAGCAGGAGCCCTGTGGCTGCTGAGGGCAAGGGGTGGGAGGCAATGGGGGTGTCTGAGACTGATTCCCAAAACTGGCAGCAGTCCCTCAGTCCCAAACAAATCATTGTGAAAAGACCGGAGAGCTTTCCACTGTGGTTTTCTTACCCGGGCTAAGGATGGTCAAAGCGACCGGCTGGCGGCCAGGGAGCCCTGCTGCGGGAAGCACGGCAGAGCGGCCCCGCTGCTCCTTTTTATTCCCGATAAGGAAGAGGAGGAACGAGTTACTGATGTCTGAGAAAGGCAGAGGGCAGGGGAAAAAGCAATAAAGCGTTTGTCTGGGATGCAGGCTGGAGCAGCAGGGAGGGAAGCCATGGGAGATGTAGGGCTGGCACCCATTCCAGTCTTCCCTCCTGCACTGAGCTGCATTGAGGAGCACGTTAACTGCAGAAGTACAGATGCTGATCCACCCTGGAGGTCAGCTTGCTTATTCATTTCTCATCGCTGTCTTTCTATTTACACCAGGGAGCAGTTCAGCTCTCTGAAAGACTTTGCTGGGGTGAGGGGTTGCTCTGCCACCCATGTGGCCATATTACATCAGCTTATCTTGCCCCCAGGGTTTTTTCTCTAAGGGTTTAAGTGCTGGTGAGGATGTTTCCCATGGTCCAGCTCTCCTCTGTGTGTACACACACATAGTAGGAGGTCCACATGTGAGCTTTGACTGCAGCCATAGGACGGCTACGGGATGGGTTGGAGTGCTGTGATAACAAAAAGACAATTTCTCAAACCCAGATGAGCCTCTGCTCTGCTTGGAAAATGCCTTGTTTGCTCTTAGCCCCTCAAGTAGTCTTCTGTAAGCAGCACTGAAGAGTGGATGCTCTTAATCTGCCCCAGTCATGGATACACCATGTCCTAGCTCACCAGGACCGTTTTCGCACGGTGATGATCCGCTTGCTGAAATCGGTGTGAGGCTGCTCCCCGGTAGCCCGTGCATGGGGCAGGATAGCTGCTGGTGCTCTGGCCCCAAAGTCAGGTGAAGGTGGCCCCTGGGCGGTAAAAGGGCATTTCCCCAGGCTGCGGCAGAGCCGGGCTGCACAAGCTCGGGGTCTCTCGCTGCGCGTTTCGGCCCAAGAGGGTGCTCCTTGCTGTGGCTTCACGGGCTTGCGCAGCGAAGGGCAGCGGGTGTGCTGGGGGCTCTCTGGACCAAGGGCAGTGCTTGGCCATTTGTCACCCTGCAGCACAGACCAGGACGGCATCACATTTTACACCAAGTAATCCAGGAGTCCAGAGGAGCATTTAAATACGTTGAATCAAGGGAGATGATTGTGATCAGGCCACTTTGTCTTCTTGACTTGGAGTACTTTCTCCTCAAGGGCGTTTAAAACAACGGAGTCGAGCCTTCAGATTCGTAGCTGCCACCTTATTATCCTATTAGTCAATTATGGCTGCTGAGGAGCCGGAGTAAGTGACAGTATGGCAGATTACAGCAATTTATTTGCAGTTCTCATAGTCTGGTACTGCATATCATCAGGCTGTTTAAATTTAATGATAGGGTTTTTGCATGTGTTTTAGTGCAGTTAAAGTTGTAATCAAAATGTTTAGGAAAACCCCCACTGACCTGCATAAATACTCCCATCTTCAGCACTGCTTTCATGCCCCGTTGTAATCTTTATTAGCAGAGCTGACTCACTAATTAGGGGAAGCAACCTGCCTTGGAAATAATAGATTTTTTTTTTTCTTTTTTTACCACTTTACAAAGCTTTGAGGAATAGAAGTTGCTGGTGACTCTGTGTCTTGGCTCTGCTTCTGAGCTGTTCTCTCACCGCCCACCCGATTGAAATTAAAACCTAGAAGCAGGTACATGTTAGCTTATTTTCCATAAGCCTGGCACAGTGTATTCCACACGAGGGAAAATAGTCACCCACTGGGCTTTAAGGCAGTGGTGGTGTTCTGGAGGAGGTGTTTGAGGTCAAACAACGCAGCCTCCAGTGCGGTCCCGGCTCCAATCACATTTTGGTCTTCAGACGTCACCATTGGAGAAGAACGGAGAAACTACCAAGATTTTGTCTCATCGTGTTTCATGGGTTTGTAGCTGATGAGACAACAGCTATGAGGTCTGAAAGCAGGCTGGGGGATCCTCAGCAGCATCCACGGCCTTTCAGTGGAGGTGTTATAGGACGAGCTGGCTGCTGGTGACTGCCGGCTCCCTCGGGACACTCAGCCTGGGGTGGGATGTGGACTGGGATGCCTTGCTGCCCGACATGCAGCCATTTGGTGGAGCATCCAAAAGCTCAGCAGCTTTCCTGGCCAGGGTACATAAACCTGGCTTCTGAAAAATTTAAGGGATATTTCTCAAGGATTTGGGGTCTAACTGGGGTATTCGGTCACTTCATCCTGCACTAAAATAAAGGTGCAATCTTAAGCCTACGAGCATGTTCAGCCAGCGTGCTCAGAGCCCAGGTGGAGGAGATGGATGAGGTTGCAGCTGCCTGCCACTGTGTGCTTTGATGCAAAGCAGCAACCTAAATGAAATAGGGATATGCAGGATGAAATTTAGGGATAAAGTGTTTCATGACATATGGGGAGCTCTACAAATAGCTGCTAAGCGCTGAGTCCATAAACCATGTTGCTTACACAGAGCAGTATGGGTGGTGGGGAGACAAACGGCTCTGGGAAAAATACGTGAAGAACATAGAATCATAGAAGCGTTTGGGTTGGAAAAGACCTTTAAGATCATCCAGTCCAACCATTAACCTACACTACTAAGTCCACTCTAAACCAATCAAGGGTAGACTAGACTAAACCATGTCCCGAAGTGCCACATCTACCCGTTTTTTGAACACTTCCAGGGATGGTGACTCCACCACCTCTCTGGGCAGCCTGTTCCAATTCTTGACCACCCTTTACGCTACAGGCTTGGGGAAGAGTGGCTGGAAAGCTGCCTGGCCGAAAAGGACCTGGGGGTGTTGGTTGACAGCCGGCTGAACATGAGCCAGCAGTGTGCCCAGGTGGCCAAGAAGGCCAACAGCATCCTGGCCTGTATCAGGAATAGTGTGGCTAGCAGGAGCAGGAAGGTGATTGTGCCCCTGTACTCGGCACTGGTGAGGCCGCACCTGGAATACTGTGTCCAGTTTTGGGCCCCTCACTACAAGAAAGACATTGAGGTGCTGGAGCGTGTTCAGAGAAGGGCAGTGAAGCTCGTGAAGGGTCTGGAGCACAGGCCTTATGAGGAGCGGCTGAGGGAACTGGGGTTGTGTAGCCTGGAGAAGAGGAGGCTGAGGGGAGACCTTGTCGCTCTCTACAACTGCCTGAAAGGAGGTTGTAGTGAGGGGGGTGTTGGTCTCTTCTCCCACGTAGTTAGCGATAGGACGAGAGGAAATGGGCTCAAGCTGCGCCAGGGGAGGTTTAGGTTGGAAATTAGGAAAAACTCGGCTATAATGCCCTGAAACGGAGTGGAGGGTGATGGACTGAGGTTGTAGCCACAAGTGGACAGACCTTTCTCCTCTTCCACCCTTGAGAGGGGCTGGCAGGGCAGGATCTTCTTCTTTTTTGTTTTTGTCCTCTGCAGCTCAGGTTTTCGGTTGAGTTGGGGTAGGATTTTTTACTTGCCTTTCCATTCATCCCCTGCATTTATTTGGTTACTATGCATGAGAAGCCTGGTAGCAACACTTTGGGTCTTCTGCCCTGTTTTACCAAACCAGCATCAGTTGCCCCCAAAGGGTGAACCTCACCAACCCTCTCCCGCCTGCCTCTCCACCCCGCGCTGGAGCTTTCCCAGCGGGAAACGGGCCAAGACCCCGCGACTCCCGCTCACGGGAGCCTCATGCACGCTGGTCAGCAATCCCAGGGCCATTGGGGACCGCCGAGGGACCGCCTTCCCCGGGGACTTCCGTGGGCCTGGGATAATCCTGCCTTTGCTTTGGAGGGAAGAATGTTCTCTGAGCGGAGGAGTGGCGTCAGATTGGGATTTAGAAGTTGCTAATTAGCGAGTAATGGTATGTAAAGCTGAGCTGGGCTTCTGAAAATATACCAGTCATGTGTACGAGTCAGGGAATGGTTTACAGACGACGGGTGTTACTTTCTGCAAGGGCAGGGACAATTAAATGGATTTTCTTTGAGCTGTTAACTGAGAGGCATAATACCATTTATTATATCCATATTGGGAATATGTCACATAAAAAGATAATTGATGAAAGTATTATCTTGCTTAATTGGGAAATCGAAAAAGCCACTTTCCCTTTATTTACAGATTATTAGCAGCAGTATCTCCTGTTTGGTCCATGATGGTTTACACATAAGTCACAGGCTTTGTGCATTATATTCGGCATATAATTCTCTTAAAGGACTCTGGCTCCTCAGTTTTGGAAATGACAACTTCTAGGGACATTTAAGCCTCATGGTATTTTACAAAGGCGCAGTACAGCCAACACCTAGGAAAACTGAGAGATTAGGAGGAAAAGTAGCAAAAATATTTTTTCTATTTTATTAAGTAGGTGAATTCCCTAAATCTTGTGTTGGACATCTTCAGGGGAAGGAGTTTCACCTTGACTCCATGTGACAGTGCCTTGTGTAGTCAGGATAATTATTTTTCTAGTAGTGTTTGGCAGTAAGTTACTCTCTCGTGATTTTGAGGATGTTCTTCCAGTAATAAGAAACTTACTTTTAATGGGAAAATATGGTTATGAAATAATGAAAAATATGGGAAGAGGCTGAGGCAGAGATAAAATTCAAACAGGCAAAAACAGGAAATGAAAGAAGGAGAATTGGCCCCATTTGGATTTTAAGCTCTTGCTTTTCTTTTAAACTTCAATTAGTTTTTAAATCAAAAGCCTTTTTAAACAGAAATCCAGACTTTTTCCACCAGTTAAAATATTAAAACCAATAACAACAATTTGATTTTGCATCAAAAAATGTTAAATCAAATGTTTTCACTAAAAATGTTGATTTCGGAGAGTGGGCAATACCTGCTGACAAGAAATTAATCAGTGAAAGGGTTTTTTCTTTTTTCATAATCATCTTTAACGAAGACGTGCTCCTCAGTTTAAAGTACTTTTTCTTTCGACTGCGGAACACGTTTTTAGTGAATGTATGGCAGATTTCCTTCTCATCAGCGCAGGGATGTTCATCTCCGTAATGACATCCTGGAGCACAGCGGGAGAAGGTGGGTGGCCGTGCCAGGAGCGGGCGGCAGGGATGGGACCAGCCGCTCGGAGCGCTCCAGCATCCTTCTGCCGGGCACGGCACCGCAGTGGAAACGCGCCTGCTGCCCCGAGGCGTTCACCCAAAGTGAACCTGCACCCATGGTCGGTTTTGGGTGCTTGTTTGGTGTCTGAGAGTTGTTGCCATAGGGGGGAAAAACGCTGAAAAACAGTTGGGTTTATTCTGTCAGTGTGAAAACAGATTTTAAAGAACCTTCCAAGCAGAAGCTCACTGTCTGAAACATATGGACATTTTTCAAGCAGAGTAATTTATTAACCTCTATTCGAGTAAGCAGAAGCCTACTGAGATGCTGTTTTCAAGCTTGATAGAAAACGAGAGAGAAGCATATTTCTGAAAGAAAAACGACTCCTTTGGAGTCTCTGCTCCCCATTGCACATTTTTGCCCTCCCAAGCTGAGTGGTTCAGGTGCCGCCGTCGCAGCAGTGACGGGAAGCAAAGCGGTTTCGGCAGCGAGCCAAAACCTGCCCACGTGAAACCTGGGGACTGTTTCTGGGCTGCAGTCCATCACCTAAAGTTGGTCAAAAGCTCTTGGTTGACTTGGGGCTACGGTTGACTTGGGGCTACGGTTGACTTGGGGCTATGGTTGATGCGTAAAGTCATTACAGCTCCCTTGTGTTCAGTCTCCACTCCCTGCACTGCAGGAACCAAATCCTGCTCTGTCTCCCCAGTGCTTTGGATGAGCACTCGTGGTTCAGCTGTTTTACAGGGGTGTGCTGCTGTGCAGCACGGGTCATTGGCTAACAGGGTGCCAAACCAAGTAGATATCCATCCAGCCCCTAACAGGGCTTAGCTGAGGAGCACGGCTTCTGTTCGCAGAACCTTCCTTCCCTCTTGCTTTCTGTTTTCCGGCGACCTGCTTGAAATACAGGTTTATTTTCTGGCAGTGTTTGAAAACCTGTAGCATTATGAATGGTAATTGGCAATGGCTTAAAGCACAGCAAGTTCGAAAGCAGAGTTCATCAGCACGGTAGAATAAAGCCCAGGTCTCTGAACACACAGCAAACCCTGCCAAATAACCTTTCAAAAATTGGCCGGTTTAAAAACTAGCTTGGGCCAGGATTTGCTTTGGTCCATCAGACTTTCGTTACTTCTGCTCTTGAGTGCACAAAGTCCTCATCTTTATAGGGAAAACCGCTCGAATCATCAGGAGCCGCTTCAGATGATTGGTGACATGACAGAGCTTCTTATTTAATCCTAGAATAACCATCAGCATTGCACAAATGCAACGGCATGCCTCATGTCTGCTGCCGGTTATTGCCTGGAGCCTGGAGCCAGACAGTTGGCTGTGCGCTTGCGAGGCGGCTCCCCGGGATCGCAGTGGGACTGGTCTTGAGAGAGCTGCTGGCATGCAGCAGTGCCTGCATGCTCCTGCGTTAATCTGGAAGCTCTGGAGCCTAAATAATTAGCAGCACTCAATCTGAAATTAGACAAGATGTGATGCCCTAACCAGATTATGTCAGAAATGTATTATTTGTATCTGTTAGAAGGGATGATGTTAAATTCCTATTTAAAGGGTTTCAGGCTTTGCGTTTCCTTTCGGAGAATGGAGGGCAGCGTGGAAGCTCTGGCGGGGTTAGTGCCGTGTCCTTCTCCAAAGGGCTGCAGGAGACGCATGGACCACCTCTCACCCAGGTGGACACTTGTCCAAAAGGTTCTCCCAGCCCAAGCTGACAATTTTGGCTGCTGTCTGTCCCATCTATCCACCCAGTGACATGAAATGGCCACGGCTGGGGGTGCACAAGACTCCTGCGCGTGCAGGACTGCCCAATACCACTGCTTATAGCTGTCAGGCACTGTCAGATGAGCTAATTTGGGGGTGCCTGCCTGAAACAGGACGTGTGATCCACCTTCCATGGCACCATTGGTGTCCAACTTGCTTATCTCCCAAAGTCCAAATAAATAAAAAGTTTACCCATTACTTGTGGCTGACCATGCCCGCGTGAAATAAAGTGCTGCTTTGGTTCATTTCTCAGCACCATGTTTTGCACCTCTTCGTGTGGTAAAATACCTGAATTCTGGGTTCGAGGCAGACGTGATGCTGAGGTGAGCAATGGCAGCGGGGCGAGAGGCAGCTTGGGGCCATACTGTGAATGCTCATGATGGCTTCGTTCTTCCTGGGGATCTAGAGGGATCCAACCCTTTTCCAGTGCTCTTGGTGGCCATGTGCCAGAGCTGAGCAAACGCTCCAGGCCAGACATGCAGGGGTACTTAGGCACCGTTTGCATATGTATTTTAATGGGAATTAAGCAAACGTATAGCTTTCAACTTCACTCATGCTCTCCCTCATCTTTAATGTAATTGGAAACACTTGCTTTGGTAAGTATTGCAAGTGGTTTTCAGGATCAGGCCTTTCAATCCCATTGTGTTAAGCAAATAGGCGAATATCAGATGATATTATCCTGGCTTGTATCAGGAATAGTGTGGCCAGCAGGAGCAGGGAAGTGATCGTCCCCCTGTACTCAGCACTGGTGAGGCTGCACCTGGAATACTGTGTCCAGTTTTGGGCCCCTCACTACAAGAAAGACATTGAGGTGCTGGAGCGTGTCCAGAGAAGGGCAACGAAGCTGGTGAAGGGTCTGGAGCACAAGTCTTATGAGGAGCGGCTGAGGGAACTGGGGTTGTTTAGCCTAGAGAAGAGGAGGCTGAGGGGAGACCTTATCGCTCTCTACAACTACCTGAAAGGAGGTTGTAGTGAGGTGGGTGTTGGTCTCTTCTCCCAAGTAGCTAGCAATAGGACAAGAGGAAATGGGCTTAAGCTGCGCCAGGGGAGGTTTAGATTGGATATTAGGAAAAATTTCTTTACGGAAAGGGTAGTCAAGAATTGGAAGAGGCTGCCCGGAGAGGTGGTGGAGTCACCATCCCTGGAAGTGTTCAAAAAACGGGTAGACGTGGCACTTTGTGACATGGTTTAGTGGGCATGGTCGTGTTGGGTTGATGGTTGGACTGATGATCTTAGAGCTCCTTTCCAACCTTACTGATTCCTAGTTTTTACTTTCATTAAAAACTAATCCAGCCACCAAGCCAGGAAACATGAAATTATTACTCTACCCTTAACTGGTTTAGTGGTGGACTTGGTAATGTTAGGTTAATGGTTGGACTGGATGATCTTAAAGGTCTTTTCCAGCCTAAACAATTCTGATTCTATGATTCCATATTCTGGCATCCCCCGGCCGGGTGTGTGGAAGCGAGTCCCTCACGCCCAGATTTGCATGGCGCTGGGAGGCAGCCCGCCTCAGTAGTTGTCGTGGGACCTCGTCACCCCCCAACCTGGACAAAGGGATGCTGCGTGGTTCAGCGCTGCTGCCTGCCGCTCAGTGTCTTGCCCAGGAGGGAGAGGCCCAAGACAGCCTTTCCATCACTAAAATTTTCCTTCCCAGTATTCTTAACTGTTTAATTGGTGCCAAGCAAAAAGGCAAGAAGTTGTTGTTCGAGCAGCCTTTTTTGGGCAATTTTTTTTCTCTCTGACAGCATGAAATGTCACATGTGTCTCCAAAGAGCCATCCAGTTGCAAGCGAAGTGCAGTCGGCCAGGCACCGAAAGGCACATCTTCGAGGGGGGACTTTCAGCCCATTGGTGTGTGGGAACATGCAGGATGTGAATCTGAAGTGTTAATGACATGTTTTTGGGCGGGTTGGAATTAGGATGAGATTTTCCCTCTGCGTGAAAGGGGAAACATGCGGCAGATGATGCAAAAGTTGCTTCTGATGCGGACAGATAATTTCCTCCCAGAGATGTCTAGTCTACCCTTGATTGGCTTAGAGTAGACTTGGTAGTGTAGGTTAATGGTTGGACTGGATGATCTTAAAGGTCTTTTCCAACCTAAACGATTCTATGATTCTATGATTCTATGTGTTCACTGGATGTGCAAGGCCAGACTCAGGGGGATTCACAAAACATGCTTGTAAGAAACCAAAACCTCAGAGTTTCAGGCATTGGCCTGAGAACTGAATCCAGGGTGCCGGGGCTCTGCTGGAACGTGATCTTGCAGTCTGTTCAAAAGCGATTTAAAAAAAAAAAAAAAAAAAAAAAAAAATCAAGCATCTGCTACCAAGGGACTGATGCAGAAAATCCTTCCACTAGTTTCACAAAACGGTGGAGCGGCTCCTGCCTTGTTTTTAATCTCAAAGGCAAACAAAGCCCTCCTCATCCCTCTCTGCAGCCTTGTCCTTCTCCTCACCCTCCGCTCTCCCCTCCTCGCAGTGTCGGAGGGACACGAGCATCCTCTCCCATGTGCAGGGACGTCCCCATCCCTGCTCTGGACTTCGGCTTGGAAGTATGATGCTTGTGTCAATGAAACCAGGTCAAAAGGATGGGTGCTGGGACTTACTGTGTGTGAATGAAACTGATAAGCAGTACTTTGGGTAGTTTATTATCCCAAAATACGTTAAATTACTCTGCAAGTAATCATAAGGCGCAAATGAGCTGTAGCTAATGAGGGTGCACCCTGGCTGCTGGAGCGACCGAGCCAAGCGTGCCCCTCGCTGCCCCTGCGTTGGCTCCAGCTGTACATTTGTATTTCCAGGAACAACTGTCTTCACTCATTCCCCTCTTCTGTCACCGTTATCCTGGTTCCAAGTACTGTAAAAACTTCCCACCAAGAAATTGAAACATGAAGACTTTTTCTGATCTCTTTAATATGAAATGCCTAAAAATAGACTGCGTGGGAACAGTTTTCCACTTGAAGAGCAAAATCCTGCAAAAATGTTTTAATGCAGATTTGGGACCTAATTATTTTTTCTCACTCACAGCCTTAGTTTTGCCACAGTGTGAACAGCAAGTCTGTAACACTCAGGCTTCATCCACTTAGAAAGCCATGAGTCGGACTAGTGAATGCCATAGAATCATAGGATCGTTTAGGTTGGAAAAGACCTTCAAGATCATCCAGTCCAACCATTAACCTACACTACCAAGTCCACTCTAAGCCAATCAAGGGTAGACTAGACTAAACCATGTCCCCAAGTGCCACATCTACCCGTTTTTTGAACACTTCCAGGGATGGTGACTCCACCACCTCTCTGGGCAGCCTCTTCCAATTCTTGACCACCCTTTCCGTAAAGAAATTTTTCCTAATTTCCAACCTAAACCTAAGCCATTCCAGTAGATTTGCAGAAGCATTTCTGTATGTCTGCGGTTTTGCATGTAAGTATTGTAGAAATATCCAAAGCATCAGGCTGCATGCTTGCAGGGAAAATGTGCGGTGTTACTTTTATTCTGTGACTCCTGAGAAGCAGAGACCTTAGCTGGCAGGGGCTGATGATTAACACATTGTGGTGGTGCAGATTAACAGACTGTGCTAGCTCTTCAGTGTTAAATGCGTTGGTGGCCTCAGACCTTTATTTCCTATTTTTCCATGGACAGATGTCCAAATTGTTCTTGATGGCCCTGACGGAGAGGCTGGGGTCAGGGTTGGAGCATCAGCTCCCTGCAGCGAAGGCGTTAGCAGTCCTTCGCTTCCACCACGTGCATTCATTCATCCCCTTGGGTTTGGAGGCTGCTGTAGGCAGGACTGTACTGCTGGGAGCCTTGGCTGGCGCGAATGCCGCAGCTTTGTGCAGCCCTGTGCTGGTTCATCCAGATGCTTTATCATGGCTGCTTGTTTTTAACCTGGTGATACCTCTAAGTATGCTAAAGAAGAAGTTCTGCCTGCTTCCAAAATGCCCTCTTGAGATCCACACGAGACAGGCCCAGGAGAAAAGGAGGGTATGGAGGAGAGGGCTTGGGAAATGCCTCTGCCCTCTCAGCCTGGTGAAGCCCTCATCTAGAGAGACCTAAGCTGTTTTCTCCAAGGAATTGCATCCTCTCCTCAGGTGGGAAGACCCAGGCCAACGGGCCCATCTTCCCCCCTGCTCGACATGGCGATGTTTGCTGCTGCTCCGCTGAAGCTGATGTAAAAGCCGCGACACACGTAGGGGGTTCCTCAATAGCAGAGGTACCTGGAGCACCAGGGCCCCCCTCCTGCTTTCCCAATGAATAAGTAAAGACCTGTGCTCTTTTGACCCCCCCGCAGTATGTCTGAATTCAGTAAATAAACCGTAGGCAGCCCCAGACAATTCAATTATAGACTGTCACTTGGCTTTAAATCACAGCTGCATGATTATAGGCAATGCCCTTTGGTGGTGTGACAATTTCAGACTTTTCCCCACCTTATTTTCATCTCCCAACAGCTAAAATGAAAATATTGAGCGAGTCTTAAATAAGCTAAAGCTTGTCGGGAAGATCTGAGAGCATATACTGCCGTTTCAGAGGCAAGCCAAAAGCGTATGTGTATGAAATGTATTGTCAGTGGTAGACCCTGCTCAAGCAAGGTAAAAAGTGTCATCTGCTTTATATGAAAAATGTAGAAGAAATTGTGCTCTGCTCCTGCAATCCTCTGTATCGGGACAGTAATATACTGTGGTTGACATTAAGGCAGATGATATTGAGTCTGTTTTAATAGTTTAAGCTGTCGCTAAAACAGGAGCTGGTTTTGATCAACCTTTTTCATGTTTCACAGCCTTTGCATCTTTGGTCAGTGGTGGATGCATCTGTAGTTTATTAATAGCTAAACCAGAGAAGTGTTGTCGGATTGCACAGTTTTGAAGTGGTACATTATGGCCGAGTATGTAAATATGTACAGCTTGCAGGACAAGAAAGCTTCGAAGTGGGGAAAAGGAGGCAATGTCCTGTTGTTATTGAAGGGTTCGAAGGTCTTTGACCACAGACTGAGGATGGAAGAACGGTGAGGAGCAGCACGAGCGGGAAGGATTCTCAGATATTTAATTAAATCAATTAATCCATTTAATTAATCAACTTTCCATAAGAGAACAAGATTGCACCCCTGTACATTGACAACCGCATTGACCCACAAGGCAACCAACGTGAACCCAGCGCTCCCCCCACTCATCGAGCCGCTGGTGTGGCGCAGTCTGCGTTTCAGTTCAGTTAGCAGAGGCTTGAACGGGCGGGGTTTCAAGTCAAAGGCTAGAAATAATTGAGAGCATTTATGAGGAAAGTTTTGTGGTTTATTTGTGAAGTCACAAGAGCTTCATTTTCAGTCCTCAGTGATTGTAGGTAGCTCTGTCGGTGACCGCTGCAGCAAGCAAATAAATAGCTGCATTGCTTAATTCTTTGGTTTGGATATGAGCAAAAAGAAATTAATTAGAAAGCTTTTGGGAGTAGTTGGCCATGTTGAGCCGTGCAGACAGGTCCTCCTGGCATAATGAACCGCGATAGGAAACTCAAACAGTTCACCTCGCTGCCAAAGCTACCCCTCATGCTCCTGGCCCTGAACCTGGGTGTTTGCTTTCTGCACGCTTCACCTACAGCTGTAAAGGAAACAAAGACAAAAAGGAGTTAAACCTAGTTTCAGACTCTGTCTCTGCTCCTCAGTCCCCCCCAACTTATTTTCCATCCATTCTTCTCCGTATCCCTCCTTCTCCTGCGGGCATTCGGGAGAGTCCCTCTGCTTCTGCTGCCGCTGTTCTGAAGGGGCTGTTCCCTGCCAGCTGGCATCTGCGGGCAGTCTCCTCTGGCTTCTGCCTGTGCTTGGGACTGATGTGTGAGGAAGATGCTACGGTCCCTAAGGGATGACTATAAAATAACTCCCCCAAGGTTCGGCTTCCCCCTCACCTCCAGCCTGAGGCACGCTACAGACATGCGTAGTCGAAGCATCCCTCGCTCATTTTATATGGAATATAATGTAGCCGTGATATCTCCCAGAAGTTTCTGGCCTCAATTATATTTACAGACTGTTAGTTCCATGTCTTAATTATAAACTGTGGCTTAAAAAAAATTAAAATCTTGTAGTGCTTTAAATCCATCTTCTTTCTGTTGGCTGTCCTTATTGTATGGCTAAAAACAAATGGGAGTGCCAAGTCTCCCTGCTTTGTATTGCTCGTTGTTTTGCATTCCCCATCGGACTGGCTCCAGTCTCCTCCCTGAACTTAAACACTTGCTTTCTTTTTGGTAAACTGTTTCTGCTCCCTCTCATTAGCCGTCTTTGGACCCAGACCAGATTCTCTTGTGGGAGCATTCGGGGCTGCCTGAGCAGCCATTCATATCCTACCACTGAGGTCTAATGGTCCTTTCCTCCTCCTTCATCCCATTGCTTTCATATTTTTCTTGCCCTTCTGACAGTTGCTATACATCTAGCTATACATCTAGTCACCTGCAGAGTCGGTCGCTTTGCAGGTCATCCCCTCTTCCAGGTCAGTGCATGCTCAAAGTAAACACGTTAAAAATTAAATATAAGGAGGTGGGGGCAGGTAGGGCACTTCTGCCTCCTTAGGTACTTGCCTTAAATATTGCTGCTAAAAATAAGTGGAGAAAAACGTGAAAAGTGTGATTTTAAAATTGAGAGCGTGCCCCGAGAGGTAGGGGTTTCACTCTCCCCTAGCTTTAGAGGTCTTCCGACCTAATTCACCCACCCCCAGTATAGCTGGCTGGTCCTACTGCTTTTCTTTAATTAAGAAGAGTGCTGCCAGCACTCTCGATTCCCGCTGAGACCATCCCACTCGGCTGTCAAACCCCGCGGGAGGTGCCATGCCCCCTGTGGCCCCCAGCCCCTTTCCCAAGGGCTCGGCGCTGCCGCTGATGGATTCCTGCTGCTCCGGCGCCCGCAGCCACGAGCAGCGCTTGATTTATGGAGCCTGCTGGGAGCGCGAGGACCTGGTGGCGTGAAAACAGGCTTGGGCGCATCTCGACAGCCTGGCGTTTGCAGCGCCGAGAGATCTGGCTGATCTTCCTAGCTCAGCCACGATGATGTGGGGGGGAGTCCCTTATTTTTTAATGCATTACAGATATAGTTAGAGTGCCTTTTAGTGTAGGAGCAGTCCCTTATGCATACATACAGCTAGAAGAACTGTAACTTGGTCTTAATTGACCATGGTGCAACTGGAGTGTAATGAACTATAATAAAAATACTAAGTTGCTTGTCAGGCGAAGAAAACAGCTGTTTGGTATTAATGTTTTCAAGAAGTAATTCTGTGCCCAGTGTATACAGACAAAGTATTTTTGTTTGTGCTAACACTGTATAATAAAATACTTGGAGAGTTAGTAACTAGGGAAGGGTTTTTTTGTGTGTGTTTGTTGTTGTTGTTGTTGGGTGGTTTTTACTGAGCGCAACAGCGCATCTCCTGTGCTTTCGAGAAGGCTGAGCGGCGCTGTGACTGATGCCACGCGATGGTGAATGATACAATCTCTCCAGTTGCTGGCAGAATTGAAACCAGCTGTCGTATTTTGTACCCACACAGCTATTGAGTTGGGGGGGGGGGGGGGGCGAAGGCAAGCAGTTCAATGCAGCAATCAAGAGCAAGGCATCAGCTTTTTCCTTTAGACTCACTTTGCACAAATGCCGTCAATTAGAACTTGAGATTTCCCAGCCAACGGTGCTACCTGCGGAGGGAGGCAGGAGGAGCGGGGCTGGCCGGGGACACGGATGTAATTCTCAATAACAAATGAGCTGTGGCATCGCTTGGGCTGAGAGAAGAGTTTTACCAGCGCCAATGGTGGACTATTTGTATATTTAAATTCTGTTGCAAGTTAAACGGACGTGGAAGGCTCTCAGGATATTCATGTTTCCACACTAGGTGTAGTAGTTTGGTGTTGCAAATGTATTAACAGCAGGTTTACACCAAACATGCAAAAACAAATTAGAAATAGGGAAATACAAACACATTTTCTCATTAGGGGATATAAGTGTGTGCTGACTGTAGTACAAATATAATTTTTATTCCATTTGTGTAACCTTTGGTATTTTAATGAAGTCCTGTTCCTGTGTACAGCGTATGGTTCGCTGTCAGATAATTTAACACTAAGAAAATCTGCCTTGAATAAATTAGAATATATTTGCAAATTAATTGGTTAATTAGATTTTAGACATCTCTTGAGGACAGGAGAGAAACAGATGTGTGCAAAAGCCACACAGATAGTTTGGGGATGAGTGTTTCTTGTAGGGTTTTATCACTCAGTTTTGTGAAAAACAGCCTTTCATGGGTGCCAAAGATTAAAAAACCCTCGGCTTTAAATGCAGAACATTAAACTCCAATTTCCATGGTGCTTCTGTATTTTTTTCTGGGGCACGGGCAGAGCCATTTGGACCTGTTAGCCGAATGACTGCACTCAGAATAGACGAGGTACCTCTTGAGCTGCTTTTTTTTTCTGACGACTAAAAGTATCCGTGAAGCTGTCTGGAAATCCTCTGAGCTAAACGCTGGCAGATCAGCAGAGAGATGCCAGCTGGCACTGCGGTGAAGTCAGGCAACTCGTAAGAAGAAGCAGATCTAAGATGGGGCCCAAGATTTAGAAGAACGGTCACCGAAGAAGGAAAACTGACAGGGCAGGTTTTTTTCTCAGCTACGTCGGTGTAAATCCAGAGCAACTCCACTGAGATTCACACCAGAGTAACTGAGAGCAGAATCTGGCCAACATCATCCACCTGACCTCAGGAGAGGGCTGGGATGGGGAATAGCTCGCTTGCCTTCCTCTTACAAGCCTTTTTGCACCTAATTTTCAGAGAGGCATGAATTCAGTTTTGCTCAGTTTGGGGATGTGGTACAATCATGCAGTAATCGCCAATTTACTTTTACTGCTTGCTAAAAGTAATTAGAGATTCTGCTATGGAAACCTGCACTTGTGTATTTGTTATTAACTTAGACCCCTTCAGAAACAAGCTCTGATTAAATCTTGTTTGGGAATTGAGGGAGTTCAAATTTTAAGGACTAGAGTTGCTCCAGAAGTGGAGTGGAAAAGGATTTTCAGCTTAAAAGCAGTGCAACAGCTCCCTGCAACCCAGGCTGATCCTAAGAGCAGCAGAGGTGGGTAGGTGACATTACTTGCATCTATTTTTCACCTCTGCCAAGATAGTCCTGCAGGCTAAGCCCAAATCAGAAGACATTGATCAGTCCCTCTTGGAAGACAGCCGGTGATCACATTACTTTGCTTATGCAGTTTTATCTCCGGGATCCCACTTTGGGTGTGTTCAGAACCATTTGGCAAAAACCTCGTTGTCAAAAGCAATATTTGCAGTGTACAGTAAGGCAAACAAGAGCCCATTTGCGTGCGTCATCGATCATTTTACAAACAGTCCTCGGGCTAAGCACAAAACTCACCCGGTACTGGCTGTTCGGGGTCACGATACGGACGTCAGAGGCAGAAGCGTTTTTCCTGCTGGCGTAACCTCTGTTAGTGTCGTGGTTCAGCCCCAGCCAGCAACTCAGCACCACGCAGCCGCTCGCTCACTCCCCCGGCCCCGATGGGATGGGGGAGAGAATCGGAGGAGTAAGAGTGAGAAACACTCCTGGGTTGAGATAAGAACAGTTTAATAATTGAAATAAAGTAAAATAGTAATGCTAATAGTAACAGTATAATAATGATAATAATGATACACGAAGCAAGTGATGCACAATGCAATTGCTCACCACCCGCCGACTGATACCCAGACAGTTCCTGAGCAGCGATCGCTGCTCCCCGGCCAACCCTCCCCAGTTTCTATACTGAGCATGATGCCATATGGTATGGAATAGCCCTTGGGGCAGTTTGGATCAACTCTTCTGGCTGTGCCCCCTCCCAGGTTCTTGTGTACCGGGCAGAGCATGGGAAGCTGAAAAGTCCTTGACTAGCATAAGCAGTACTCAGCAACAACTAAACCATCAGCGTGTTATCAGCATTCTTCTCCTACTAAATCCAAAACACAGCACTATGCCTGCTGCTAGGAAGAAAATGAACTCTATCCCAGCCGAAACCAGGACAGTTAGGCACCGAGACCCTGATGCTGCTGGGAGGACCCTTCAAGTCATGTTCTTTCTTTGACCTTGGTGTGTTTTTCTAAGCAGCGGACAGAGCGAAGTAAAAGCCTTGTTGCTGTCAATGTGTGAGGACTGCAGCCAGATTTTCCTCCGGAGGCTGAAGCTGGGGGGCTGAGGTTACGGAGGACACCCGCTGCTGCACAGTGTCCCCGGGCAGAAGGCACGGAAGCAGCCCGCGGGGCAGAAGGCACGGAAGCAACCCACGGGGCAGAAGAAGGCACGGAAGCAGCCCGCGGGGCAGAAGGCACGGAAGCAGCCCGCAGGGCAGAAGGCACGGAAGCAGCCCGTGGGGCAGAAGAAGGCACGGAAGCAGCGCGTGGGGCAGAAGGCACGGAAGCAGCGCGTGGGGCAGAAGAAGGCACGGAAGCAGCCCGCAGGGCAGAAGGCACGGAAGCAGCCCGCGGGGCAGAAGGCGGCATGGAAGCAGCCCGCGGGGCAGAAGGCACGGAAGCAGCCCGCGGGGCAGAAGGCACGGAAGCAACCTGCGGGGCAGAAGGCACGGAAGCAGCCCGCGGGGCCGCCTGGGCGCCGGCGCCATGTGTCCTTGGCCCAGGACTGCTGTCAGCAGCTGCATGCCTTTGGGAAGAGAGCGCAGCTTTTAGCGGGGCCGTTGCAGACCAGGATGTGTAAAAATCTGGCTGTGGTGACCTCGATGCACTGTTTTATGAGATCATCTGGGCTGGCCTCTGAGGGCGGCGTGGGTAAGAGCCTCGCGCGGCAGGATGGTGCCCGCAGGCTGTCGTCCTCTCCTTTGGGGACGCAGCCGCCGCCGGGTCCCAGCCAGCCCACGGGGATGTCTCTGCTGGGCACTTGGCCTTTCAATCCCGGATAACCCCGGAGCCCAGTTCTCCCTCTGCAGGCAGGGAGCTCCTGTTCCCACGCAGCATCTGGCTGTCTCCTGAGCCTGCTCCCTTCTG
This sequence comes from Pelecanus crispus, assembly GCF_030463565.1. Taxonomy (NCBI): domain Eukaryota; kingdom Metazoa; phylum Chordata; class Aves; order Pelecaniformes; family Pelecanidae; genus Pelecanus; species Pelecanus crispus. Next base: position 159,794,253 of record NC_134644.1, on the reverse strand, counting down.
ACCTCGGCACTTCTTTCCTCTCCTGTGCAGCAGGGGTTACTGAGTTCTCTGCTGCTTGGAAGTTAAATTGGATGAGACAGGTACCAGCTTTTAGTGGGATCTGGTTTGTGTTACTGGGGAAGCAGCACTGCACCCCCACACCTGGGACGCTGTGGAGCTGTGTATAGTTAGTGATAGGATGAGAGGAAATGGGCTTAAGCTGCGCCAGGGCAGGTTTAGGTTGGAAATTAGGAAAAATTTCTTTACAGAAAGGGTAGTCAAGAATTGGAAGAGGCTGCCCAGAGAGGTGGTGGAGTCACCATCCCTGGAAGTGTTCAAAAAACAGGTAGATGTGGCACTTGGGGACATGGTTTAGTCTAGTCTACCCTTGATTGGTTTAGTGTGGACTTGGTAGTGTAGGTTAATGGTTGGACTGGATGATCTTAAAGGTCTTTTCCAACCTAAACGATTCTATTCTATTCTATTCTATTCTATTCTATTCTATTCTATTCTATTCTATTCTATTCTATTCTATTCTATTCTATTCTATTCTTTCCTGCAGTCCAGCCGAAGCTGCCCTTCCCTCCACATCCATCACGTGCAGATCAGTTATGCTCCTGCACAGGAGTAAGAGTGTGTGTGCATTAAGACCCAAGGCTAAGAGGCTGCTGGTTTGCAGCTGTGATTAATATAAACAGCTACAGAGGATGTACACAGACATTTCCCTGCAGCATTGGTCTAAACACACGGTGATTCAGTAACTGTGTGCTGGTGTCCCTGGGCAAATGGATTTGCACATTTGTCAGGAGTCTGGGGGTTGAGGAGAGACCCAAAAACTACCGGCTACAATAAAATTCACATAGTAATGGGTTAACATCATCTGCCATAACTTCTCAATGGGGCTTTTGTCAAACCTCTCATTCAAGCAGTGTTTGCTGAGGCTTTTGACATTTGTGGCAGTGCAGGGACAGACAGTAAGGTCGTGTGTCACTATAAAGGCCTAATTTTTTCCAAATTCCTCACAAAACTGGAGCTGAAACCTCTCTCATGAATTTCTTGGGGAATCTGCTGAGGCAGCAATTATGTTATCCTTCAAAACTCCATGGAAAAGGTCGCCGCAGAAGCGCGCTGAACCTGTCAGGCCGAAAAGGGAGGAGGGGGTGAGAGCCGCTGTGGCTGCGCGCGGGGCGAGGTCCGAGGCTGCTCTCCGTGCCGGCTGAGCGGAGCTGGGAGACACCTGTGGAAACCACAGCCGGATCGAGATGCCGAGCTGTGGGCAAGGCACAAACCGCACGTCTCTTCGCCTGGTCGGGTTTCTGCTGAAGATGTATTTACTCAGCAGAGCGAGAAAACCCGAAGCAGAGGAAGGTATAAACCAAGAAAACTGTATTTGTGAGGCGTGACTGCAGTGCTCAGACCTTCCTCCCCTCTGAACGCAGACTAAGCTGGGGGACGATAAAACAGGCAAGGAGCTGCCTTCGGATTTATTTCTCGTTCTTTCTCCGTTTCTGCAAACCTCCCATACCAGAATATTAATGCGTGATGAGAAACTAGTTTTAAACAGGACTGCTCACTGCAAAAGGTAATAAACACCGATGCTGCCAAGTAAATTATAGAGGACTTGGTACGTTTCATAGAAAAACTGGCTGCATTACTAGACAGAGATCGTAAGCCTTTGAAAGGTGGAGGGAGGAGGAAGCAAAATACTCCACATAAGGAAAATGCGATTGTGGTAATGACTTTGCTAATCCCTAGGCTTCCAGTTTTATCCATTCATGTTTCCAGTATCTGCAGATGAACTCAGGAGGGTTTCAGTAATCCATTAAAAAAGATCATTTTAGAATTTCTACCTAGGCATAATCATTTGTTGGTTTGTGGTTTTTTTTTTCCTCCTTCTTCCCTGCTAATTTATGGATGCTTCTACTAAGTTTACCAAAATGATAATCAAAGAGCGAACCTTTTCACTTGGTACTTTGATCAGGATGATCATCCTTGTGGAAAAGTCACATGAAGAGTTTTAGAGGAATGAAACCAATTAAGATCTATAGAAATATAATACTGATCTCTGTACAACAATAGGTACTTTTTAAACTGTCCCGTTTATCAAATAAATAATTCTTGAGGAAGTTGAATGTGTTGGTCTGAAGCAGCAAAAATCCTGAAGGTTATTTGTTATTGAGTGTAGTCTGTTATTGTTTAGTCTTTTTTTTATTTACTGTATGCTTTTATATACTTATTTACTGTAATTCTAGCAGAGCGATCTAAGCAGTGCCATGGGTTGCTTATCAGAAAATACTGTCCCTTTTCATGTCCCCATGCATTTCAGTACTAATCTAATGACATTTGCATGATGGAATATTGGAGGTAGAGGTTTTATGCTCGGGACGATCAGAAAGCACCAGATACTCGTAGCTTTTGCAGAAAATGGAAGGCCAGATGGGCCAGGAGATTACTCCGTCTGATCTCCTGCGCACTGCAGCCTGTTCTGTGTCACCCGCTTCACCCCTGCGCTGCATCCCGTAAACCGGGATGAGGTACAGCCTATCCTCTGGCAAAGCAGCGCTTCCCGTTCCAAGAGATCACTTCATGGAGGAGCCACCAACTCTCGTGGCAGTTTGGTTCAGTGGTTAAAACCCCTTCGGCGCTGGGCCGTTAGTACAGATTTCTATTGATGTTTGTTTCACTTTTAACTTCCACCTCTTGACTCTTGTTGTGCCCTTTTTCAGCAGGTTGAAGAACTCTTGGTTCCTTTTCTTTTCCTCCCTGTAGAGCCACTTACATGCTGTAATCAAGCTGCTTCTTCCTCTTCTCTCCGATAAGCTGAACAACCTGAGGTCTTTAAGTCTCTCTCAGAAGGGTATTTACTGCAGTTCCTTAAATAACTTTTCTGTCTCTTTTCTCTGTCTTCAGTTATTCAGCATCTTTCTAAAATGTGGGGGTATTGGCACCGGATGTTTTCTGGTATCTGCCTCACCGACTCGGGGTACACAGGGACAACTTCTTCTCTGTGTGTAGAATGTGGTTGATGCGTCTAAGGATTCATTTGCTCTTCTGTAGCAACCTTGAGCTGCTTGTCCACAGTGACCCTATAATCCTTTACGGAATTGCTGCTTTCTAAGGGAAAAAGTCTTGTTTCAGATGCCAAGCATTACAGAGGACTTTGGTTTACTGCGTTTTATAGTCTTTTAAACAGCATGCAAAAGATGACTGCCCTGCATGAGGATGCTCCAAAAAACCTGCTCCAGGTCTGCACCTTTTTAGCCTCCGATGTCAGCAGAAATTGCTGACACATCTACCACGTGATTTGAGGCGTTACTGTAGGAAACTGCCTGTATCACAGCCCATCTGGAGTCTGACAGAGGGAGCTGGGGGAGAACAGCTGCTCGGAAGTTTGCAGAGAGAGCTCGCGGTCTCATTTGTACCCCTTGGGGACACAGCACACAAAACCCAGACTCAGCTGGGACCTGTGCAGCCTGTTCCCCCGCCAGCGCAGGGTGCTGCAGTTAAGTTCCTAAGAGGCAGGAAGCTGAAGTTCCCCTGATACAGAAGCCTCTTTTACGAATGTCTTTGTACCTGCTCCGTGCTTATCACTGGAAGGTTCAAAAAAAATTTCAAGATTTTAAAACTAATATCAAAATTAACATACCTGTATAAAAAAGCAGTCCAGTTGCATATTGCACTGCGTCATCGCATGGCCTTACAGTCAACATCGTTCCCCTCCATCTGTTGGCTCTTAGCACTTGGCCGAAGAGCTGTTGCTCCTCCGACTAATCTGATCACTGCTGGCATCCCCTCGTAAACCCTTTTGTCTGGACGGTCATGTTTTCCTTGGCAATCTGCAAAGCGCACCAGATCACAGGTCTGTCTCTGATCTGAGCACTTGCATGCCGACGCCTTTCCCTTTCCATTATGTCCTTGCGCCTGAATTGCTGGAGGAGCTGTAAAAAGGCAGTGCAGGGCAGGGAGCTGGTAGAGAGCAAAGGGCTGTTTTGCCAGGCGCTGCCAGGCTGGCCCTGCACGCTTCCCGGCAGGGCTGGAGGAGACGCCTGGCTGTATCCCACCGGGGCTGGGGCTGGTAGAGCTGCTCCCATGTGTAAGTGTGGTGGACGTGTGCTCCAGCTACTGACAGTGGAGCAGAATTGCAAATACACTTGGGAGTTCCCTGCCCTGCAACCCCACAGTTCATTCAAGGTGTTTCAGTGTCTGGCAGATCACAGGAGAAGGTGCCACCATACGCCTAACCTGAGCTGTGCTTCTCATTAGTGTTCTGGCTGTGAAACCTGCGAGCTTGAGATTTGCTTGCTGAGGTATAAAATTTCTCATGGTTAAAGCTTTTTTTGGAGTGGAGACTCCTGCATCCAAAAGAGAGAGTCCTTTCAAGCCTGTGCAACCTAATAAATAATTCTGAGACAACTGAATTTGTTGGTTTCTTTAAAGAAACATAATTATTTTAAAATGACAAACTGGTCCCTTTGTTGATAAATGTTTTATGTCCTTGCTGCTATGCCTGAATAGTTTGTGTAAATAATGTATTAGCTCGCAAACAGACGTAGCACGTTCAGGCAGGCACTGCCCAGCGGGGCAGGAATGCTAAAAAAGCAAAACAGATGATTCTGCGCGGTGCTGAGCGCCGTGTGTGGGGTGGGCATCAGTAGGGACCCAGAAACACCGTCTGCATCTCTTAGGATTGGTCCCACCATGGCTCAGATGCCTGACACTGTGGTGATGCATTAGGGCTACAGATGCAAGCAGTCAGGCATTCACCATCAGCAGGTATGTGGTTTCCCTGGGACTCTTACGAGCAAAATGAAAAGTGTCGCTCAGAATTGCGATACGGTCTGGTTTAGATAGTGTTTGGCACTTACATTTACAGACTGGTTTTCAAAAGACTCGCTTTGCATGCTTGAGAAGAGCTCTCCTTCAGAATGAGGTTTTCAATTTGCTTTGGTTGGTTATTCCTCTAATTTTGTTCTCAAAATGGGCCTTGATTTTTGAAAAAGTAATTTTGCAAAAATCATGTGTGAGGTTCTTTGTGTGTCAGGGCAGGGTCAGGCAAGAGAAGAAGGATATGCACATGCATCAGTGGTTTCCAGATAAAAGTCCTTTGTAAATCGTGCGGAAGTGTGTACGTATAAGTATGCATGGATGCAAACCTGCTTGTGGGGTTTTTTGGACAGCAATTTTGCATGCCCAGGCTGGGACCTAAAAGTTCCATGTTACACCATGGGCAATCATGGAACCGTAGAAAGGTTTGGGTTGGAAGGCACCTTCAAAGATGATCCAGTCCAATCCCCCCTGCTGTGGGCAGGGACATCTTTCAGTAGATCAGGTTGCTCAAAGCCCCAGCCAACCTGACCTTGAGCACTTCCAATGATGGGGCATTCACAATTTCTCTGGGCAACCTGTGCCAGTATCTCACCACCCTCAACATAAAATTTTTTTTCCTTGTATCCAGTCTAAACCTACCCTCTTTCAGTTTGAAACCATTACCCCTTGTCCTGTTGAAAGTGGGTGAGACTCTCTCCAGCCCTACTGAATGGAGTGTCGTCACCCTGATCTGGTCTAACGTCAACTGAAGATCACTGGAGTTGCCTAAACAACCCTATAAAAGGTAAAAAACACCTAACAAAAGCCAGCTGCAATTCCAAACTTGCACTTAATGGCATGCGGCTCGTGTTTTCCTCTGGCTCAGGAAGAGAGGAGAGTCCAGCTCCAAAGGAGACTTGGTGATGCAGAGATGCAGAGGAGCCGTGCTCTTCTTGTAGCTGCCTTTGTTGCTGAGAAGAGCAAATAATAGAAAACTTTGATTTTACTGTAGTCATCAGAAGTGATCAAGCACAGAGAAGGAGCAGATCTGCGGAGGGACAGATCCTGTTTTACCTGGCCACTCTGTGAAGCACAGTCCTAGTCCTCGAACTGCACATGGGGTGGCCCGATTTAGCTGTATGTTAACAAAACTGAGGATGGGAATAGGAGGCATCATTAAAAAACAATTAGCAGTGCATTTTTATATTTATTCCTGCTATCTCCTCTTTTCTCTCTCTTAGAAAATTAAAATTATTTTAATACTCACTGTTGACTGCAATAGGGAAAAAATTTACGGAGTTTCCTACCCTTCCACAGTTCACGCTCCTGCACTGCTTTATTGGAGAAGTTAGTCCTCACTAAGTCCAGAAGATCAGCACCTGCTGTCAGTCAGTGGAAACCCACCCTGGACTGTAACAGTGCTGGGATTTCACCCTAAAGTTCAGTGCTACAAAATCAAAATACACAGAATTAGGGTTCTTCCCCCCCTGCCCCCCCCACTTTGTGTCCTGCTCCTATTTTTGCAGTAGCTTTGTCTCATTTATAGAAAGAAGAAAGAAAAAAAATACTTTGAGATCCTGAGATGAAGGCAAATATGATAACTAATAAATAACCCAAATATTGAAGTATCTAGATATGTTGTGGTGTTACCACCCCTGGGGACTAAGCTGCAGCTGACATCTTATGAGTAAAAATAAATCACTTCTCTATTTCCTTCAAAGTTGTTTCATGGATTTGCTGAACTAATTTTTCCTCCAAGCATGGTCACATTTTGGGTCAGCATGCCTAGACAACACGGGGCTCTGCCAGCAGTTCCTGTGTAAAGTCCCTCTTTTTTTTTTGGAAACAAATCCAGTCATTCATAGAAATGAACTCCTGCATAATTAGAGCCAGTATTGCACATCATCTTTGCTTTCCGTTTTTAGATGTTGCGTCTGGAGGACTATAACTTTTAAAGATGCCAACAAGCCACTTAGGAGCTCGATAGCTGTAATGGGAAAATCTGTGAAGCTGAATAGAAAATGATAAGCTTCATAAGGACTATTCTAAACTGTTTGGTAAAGAGCTCAGCCAGACATTCAAAGCAAGAATAGAAACGATAACCCCTTCTAATTCAATCTTCAGGGGTTTGTACTTTCTCTACTATCCTGCTGAAGTCCCAATCCTACAGGGATTGTAGTAATGGAGAGGACGGTGTTCTTTATGCCGGAGTCCTCTGGACTCTGCTGGGTCCAGTTACTGGACTGTGGCATAAATGGGTGCAGGGCACTGGTTTTATTCATATTTTACTATCCAGGGCTTGTAATCAACCGTTTCTCAGTTATTTAAAACATTCAGTAGCCCCAGATACTGAAGCATGAAACTCTAGGGAACTGATCCTCTTCAGCATTTTTTAACCACAAGTTTTCAATAAAGAGCTAATTTAAAATAATTAAGAAAGATTTGGAGGCCTTTTTTTTTTTGACAGGCAGGAGGGAACCATTAGCTTCAGAGCCCGCAGGTGTTGACAGGTGAGAGATCACACAATAAGTCTTTTATTTCTCTGCACTGTGAGGCTTTCAGGTATGTCCCATAATCTCAAAATTTGAGTGGGTGGCAGATGAGCTAAAATTTGTTTCTTTGTTCAGAAAATGCAGTATGGATTTTTCTTTGTTTGGGTCTTTAATCCAAACTGATGCTTTAATAACTGAAATTCCAGTAGTGGGCTTTTTTTTTTTTTTTTTTTTTTTTGAGTTAGAGAATAAATCAATAAGAGAACTGGCTTTGCAGCGGGAAGTTACCCCAAAGATGTTCACAGCTGGACTGTCACAGCATGTGAGGTTGGTTAATGGGACCAGATGGGGCTATTTAGAACAAGTGTTTGGCACTGCTTTGCTGCTAGGAGAAGGCTAAAGTCTAAACAAAATCACTCTGTGAAGGACAGAATATAATATCACCAATTTTAAAAATTGGAATCATAGAATCACAGAATGGTTTGGGTTGGGAGGGACCTTTAAAGACCATCGAGTTCCAACCCCTCTGCCATGGGCAGGGACACCTTCCACTAGACCAGATTGCTCAAAGCCCCATCCAACCTGGCCTTGAACACTTCCAGGGATGGGGCATCCGCAAATTCTGTGGGCAACCTGTTCCAGTGCCTCACCACACTCACCGTAAAAAAATTCTTCCTTATGTCCAGTCTAAATCTACCCTCTTTTAGTTTAAAAGCGTTACCCTTGTCCTGTGACTGCAGGCTCTGGTAAACAGTCTCTTTCCATCTTTTTTATAAGCCCCCTTTACATATTGAAAGGCTGCAAGAAGGTCTCCCCGGAGCCTTCTCTTCTCCAGGCTGAACAACCCCAACTCTTTCAGCCTGGCCTCATAGGAGAGGTGCTCCAGCCCTCGGATCATTTTGGTGGCCCTCCTCTGGACCCGCTCCAGCAGGTCCATTCCTGTGCTGAGGGCCCCAGAGCTGGACGCAGCGCTCCAGGTGAGGTCTCACCAGAGCAGAGCAGAGGGGCAGAACCACCTCCCTCGACCTGCTGGCCACGCTGCTTTTGATGCAGCCCAAGATACTAGTTCTCTATTGAAATGCCAAAGCACACTGTCAGGAGTTAGATATTACTTTCAACTTACTCCTGCATTGTTCTATGCAGAGTACTGGGGAACAAGGCTGAGTAGATGAAGCCCAAGTTCAGGCTGTGTGGTGGTTTCCCCATCAGGGAAATGGAGAAGCTGCTTTGTTCTCCTGCCGGCAGGCTGAGGTTCTTTATATTGAAATATTCAAAAAGGAGTTTGTGACCTCCAGAAAATGGCAAGATAGAGGTACCGTAATGATGCAAAGTGTTGGTGTAACTTGTTGTTAGAAGAATCCTGTTAGAAAGAGCCTGCCTGAACCACTGGATCTTCTTAACAGGTTGGTCTTATCTTTGCCCTGTAAGAGTCCAGCAGCTTGATGGGCAGTAAGTGCCAGACGGGCACATTTCAGGCCAAGAAGATTCATCTACGTTTATGTCACTTCAGAGGGGATGGCGGGGGAGGTATATATATCCACATAAAATCCTACCCTGCGGCTGTGTGCGTGCGTGTTCCTGTGCATGCATCCACGTGTGTGAGCATCAGCATCTTCAGCGCTTTCCCACCGACCTAGAGGGTATTGGATTCACAATATGTGGTGCTGCATTTACATTCCTCAGAAGATACAAGCAAGCTATGCGTTTGCTTCCTCATGGACTTTTCTTACTCAGGCGTGTTGTGAGTTTCCTTGCTGCCAGCACAGCGAGGTGCTGCTGTGAAGCAGGCACTCTTAGAGGACTTCAAAGCCTAGGAGCCAGCGTTTGGTTTTAGAAGAAGCGCTGCACGATGCTATTAGCAGGTTGCTGGTAACTGGGGCGTAACGCTGCCTGGAGAGGCACCTCGGCAAGGTTTGCCTCTGACACACTACTTACGAACCCTCTCTAGCACACTTGTCAAATAAGCAGTTGCCTTTAAACATCAAATGATGTTGGTGAGACCACATTTGCTATTGTATAAGACTACTTGTTCTAGGTGGTGTAACCGCCACGCTGGGAGCCAGTTGGATAGTATTTGGCAGTCCAAATGTTGTGTGTGCCTTGCATGCACCACATAGATTTACAGGGCATCCTGTGTAAATATTTAGACAAAAATCATTAGAGCATTTTTATTTGTTAGAATGTACATTGACTTTAATGGCTTGTGTATCCAAATGTTTCTGTGCATAATATCGAAGTGAACTGAATCCAACCATGTTGTCACCGAAGACTTTAAAGATGATTTAAATTTCAATGGTTACTGTCCATCTTAACTGTAACAAAGTTCCCTTAGCACTCCATTAAAGTGAAAACTCTACTTCCCTGTTTTTCTTTGTTAATCCAACCTTCTGAACTAAAAGAAGATGCTGGCACGGAAAGGGGAAAACAGTTGTACCTTGACATTAGTTACTGAATGCTTGCAGAGTTTCATTTCCATTGCCAGGCCTAGAAGAATCGTGCAAGATTTTCATTAATTTAGCAGCATTTTCAGATTGGGCTCATGCTCGTGCCCGTACTCGGCTGTTACCTGTGTGCCGAAATCACTCTTCACGCACGCTGCTGCTGTACTTACACCGTAGCATCCCTTGGAGTCCTGCAGCCAGGGCAGCATGGCAGCGGTGGCTGTGGTAATGAACCAGGCTGAAAGAAATACTCCGATGGCTGCCTTTCAGCACTTGGCAAGAAAATCCTTTTTATGTTCGTTTCAAGGTCGTCAGATATCATTATAGCCAAGTATTAAAAATTTCAAAGAAAGGAGGCAGTGTGTTTGATTTATAGAATAATTATCTAGCTTTAGCTCTAACTTGGCTTTGGCAATGGTTTTGCAAGCACTCGAAAATTAAATCCATTTTTTATGGCACTACAAGGTATTATCTCACAGCAAATGATAATTAAACACCTGTGAAATCAATTAGCCCTTTAAGCAGGGGAAAAAAAAAAGTTTTCCAATTATGTTTTTGCACCTCCAAACTTTCTAATTCCAGAATCGGCGCTTGTGGAGAGGGAGATGAACTGCCAGCCAGTAGCCTGAAAACCGGCAGTAAGATCACCCCAAAGCATTGCGCAGCCGTAAATCCGAAAGCAAGCAGTTCGCGGCGACGGCACCCTTCCAAGTAGGATGCGTTAGCCTTTCGAGCTCAGTCTTGGGCAGCTATCTATCTGACGCACAGCTGAACTGTCAGCTTTTCTACAAAGACAGTCACTGGTGTTTTCGATGCCAAGTTTTACTTGACAGTTTATTTAAAAGCCAGCATACCTTAATGGAAACCAAGCAACGAGATGCTCCGTGTGACAGAGTGGGTTTCCGTTCAGGCTCTCCAGCCAGTAGTTCAGAGCCATCTGCATTAAGCATTCACACATGGAAAACTGGCCGATTGGTTAATAGCTGAAAGTGAATATACTGGAAAACTGGGGAACACTCCACCAGGCTGGTGAAGGGTCTGGAGCACAGGCCTTATGAGGAGCGGCTGAGGGAACTGGGGTTGTTTAGCCTGGAGAAGAGGAGGCTGAGGGGAGACCTTATCGCTCTCTACAACTACCTGAGAGGAGGTTGTAGTGAGGTGGGTGTTGGTCTCTTCTCCCATGTAGTTAGCGATAGGACGAGAGGAAATGGGCTTTAGCTGCGCCAGGGGAGGTTTAGGTTGGAAATTAGGAAAAATTTCTTTACGGAAAGGGTAGTCAAGAATTGGAAGAGGCTGCCCAGAGAGGTGGTGGAGTCACCATCCCTGGAGGTGTTCAAAAAACGGGTAGATGTGGCACTTTGGGACATGGTTTAGTCTAGTCTACCCTTGATTGGTTTAGAGTGGACTTGTTAGTGTAGGTTAATGGTTGGACTGGATGATCTTAAAGGTCTTTTCCAACCTAAACGATTCTATGATGCTATGATTCTATGATTTAGCCTTGTCTCGTAGGTGTTTAATATCTGTCTTTGTTGTAGCCCTTGAACTGATGCAGAGACTTTTGGAAGATGCAGTGTGCGTTCATGGGCTTGCAGATTCAGGGAGGGAGCCCTGGACATAGTTGGTTAAATGCCATCGCAGTTTTTGGCTAAGGAAAGAAAAAAACAGCGCTACTCCCATCTGACATCTACGGCAGTATGTGCTGATACTCCCTGCCAAAAATGAGCTCCAGCATCTTCCAAAAGATGGATTATGTGTGGCGCTGTTGAAATATGTACTGCTGGGTTGAACCCGTTGTATTTGGTTTGGGTTCTGCTCCTGTGTTTCCATCTGAATTTTAATAGCCATAACATACAGCTGGTTTTCGGTGAGTGCTGTATCACTGGAGAGGAGGGAGGCAGGCGAGGACACTGGGGTTAACATTCCCAAGGTCTGTCTAGTTGCTGGTGAAGCCACCAGTCATCTGTATCTCAGGTTTTTCATCTATGAAACGGGAGTGGTGATGGTATCCAGTATCAGTGTTCACAGGATTAGATAAGAAAACATATACACTGCTTTGTGATTCCTATGTGACAGGTGACATATAGCTGGATAAAGTATGATAATCATTGCATCTGGGTAGATGGAAATATCTGCTGGTCTAAACAGCTAACATCTTTTTAGAGCTCTGTTCAATCAATGGTGATGACGACGTGGCTTTGGAAAAAAATAGTTTATATTAAAAGTGGTACTGAAAATGTTTCCCAGGCTAGTTTATAATCTCTTAAGTGTAGTGACATAGGGAAATGCTTAAGCTGTAAGAAGGAATGTATGGCATGGCTGATTAGTCACTGCAGAGCCTCTGCAGCCTGCCCGGGCTCCTTGGGATAATGGTGAACCAGGAATCCCAAGCAGCCTTCTGATCCACGTGCTGATTGACAAGGTCGGCACATCAGAAGAAAAAAAAAGGGGGGTGGGGTAGGGAAAGGTAGAAGCAATGTGTTGGATCAAGAAGTTAAAATGGTAAGAGCATTTGGCTGAGCAGCGTTTCTCCTTCGGATAATTGCCCACCCGGCGTTGCAGTGTTTACACCTGCGTGATAGATGGGGCCGAACATGTTTTCTCAGCTATGGGTGGTAGCAAGGAGGGGATATTTCAATTAAAGTGTGAATAAATTAGAATTGATTACAAATAGAGCTATTTGTTTATGCTGCCTAAAAAGGTATTAGCTGTGAACAAGGTGCACTTAATCATTACGGAAGGAAGCCTGGAAGTTAATAAAACACACTGCTGATCTTTACAGAGGGATGCCAGCTTTGGGTTAAATCTGTAGCTATTTTAGTTTTAAAGCCCCAACTGTCATTTTAAACGCATATGCATTTTGGATTTTAACATGTTTGAATGATGCAGCTGAGGCCCAGGCCAAGCCGACCCTAAAATTGGCAGTAAAATGTTACCTCCGTGCAAGCGTGCGGAATGAAGGAACACAGGAATATGAGCAATAAGCATGTGCCCCTTCTCCCCAGCAGTCTTCTAACATGGAAACCAGGAGCTTTCTGGAAAGACATACCCTCCGCGCAAAGCAGAGGATTCCTCTCAAAGCTTTCCTACAGTAAGTGCTCGGGAAGATTAACTGCCAGCAGTAAAGGAAAGGAAAGTGCCAGAAGGAGTGCGACAGCGAAGCAGCACGAGTAAGGAAGAAGTGCCCGGCCAGCCGCCAGCACGGTGCCCCGCGGTGCCGGTCTCTGCTCCAAATCCTCAGCTGCAGGTGGAGCCTGAAAAACCTCCGTCGCTGCGTAAAACCAGAGCATCTGGCTAGGCAGGTAGTGCAGAGCTGTCCCCACAAGCTGGCAGCTCCGGGTTTGCAGAAACCACAGCGATGCGAGCTGAGAGACTGTAACAGATTTCCCTGCCATCTTCAGATGTTACCGGCTAATGGAAATAAGTAGTTCTGAAAACAGATACAACCCCCATTGCCAGGGGAGGAGAAGAAGAAGAGGAGGCTCTGGAAGAGCCTCTTCTAAACACTTGACTATTTTCTCTGTAACTTAAGGCCCCTCTGCCGGTTGCGAGCAGGGTTATAATACTTCATTGCTTCCCTGAGGTCTTGTTGAGATTAGTCAGTGAAGATGGTGGGGAAATCAAGCCTGTCGTTCACGTGATGCTGGTATTTGCAATAGATGCCAGATTGGTACTTCATGTACAAGTGTCCTGCTGTAGCTGAGAGGGTGTGCTGCATGTCTGCGCCACCTCCAGTTTCTCTCCTGCACAAGTGAAGGAGAAATTTCAAGTCCAGCAAAGATTTAGCTCGGATACCTGCCTTTAATCATAAGAGATTATCTCACTGACTTCACTGAAACCGTTTCAAGTCAGAGCTAAGGGAAGTGCAGAATTGCTTTCAGGTGAGACACGTATGCTTCCTATGTGGAAAAAAAATGCCAATCGTACATAAGCAATTTTCCCTCCCCAACAAAACACCAGCAGAGCTCAAACCTCCTGCTGCGTGTGTGGTTCCTATAGGGCTGAATGGGAAGGAGTGTGAAACTGAGGGTTGCCCTGATGCCTTCTGTGTCCCCGCCGTGGCCTGTGGGCTGGAGCTTCATTCAGCCAGTGACATTTTCGTGGCCAAGGTCTCCTCCAAACACTGAGAAAAACATAAAGTGGTCTCTGCTGCAGACTCAACTCTGAAGTACTATTTGGTACATCTAAACGATTTCCTCTGCAAACAGTGCTTCAGATTGCAAAGCTATGCTTGCAGCTTGACAGAGATGTTTATGTATTTGTGGCTGGCTTCATGTGTTGTATGAAAGGCATTTCCAATTCATGTTTGAACGTATTCGGCTGTCTTCTGTCTTTCAGCTAAGGCAGGGTGCCCCTGTTGCTTTGCGTGCTATCCATGAACTAGTAGGAGTAAAATCGGCACCTTGTGTTTAGGGATTTCAGATAGATGCTTGATCCTGGAGTGGTCACTGAGGGGGATTAAACTGGAAATCAGTCCCTTAGCACTGCGCTCAAAGATCGTGTTGAATCACCTTAAAACATTTGGGTTGAAATTGCAAAGAAATTTGTTCATGAGAAGAATCTCCCATGCAATTCATTCACTGCAGCAGCTCTCGATGGATATTGCTTTATTCTGGGTCTGCTCCTGTTGTATTTGCGGCTTCTCCCTGAAGTGAGTGGAAATTTTGTGCCCATACATCAAGGTTAGGATGAGGCTCTATGTGTACATATGATGTAGATAAATTGCTTGATGACCGTGAACCGTGCTATTCCAGAGCTCAGCAATAAATCACACGATAGGCTTTAAAACGCACAAATGGGAGCAAGACACTAACTGGTTTCCAGGTGGGAAATGGTCAACAAAATCCTTCTCTTTTTTTTTTTCCTTTGTAAATCTATCCTAGTATCAGCAAATGAGGTATGAATGAAAAGGTGCCCAATATAAGACGTCACTGGCATATGGAGGGCTCACTTGCACTGGCCTCGTTCTCTGCTTTTCTTTGTGTTCTGGTTCTGCCATCGACGTTTTGTGGGTATTGTTGCATTCCAGGGTATTAACAGGATTTTACATTTTTAGCTAGCTAATGATGGGGGACGTCTGACTGGCGTATTCTAGCCCTGCGGGGTATTCTATTTTTGGTATTTATTAACATTTTCTGTCATACAGTATACAGTGAAGGTGATGAGCCTCAGACCTCTCAGTATTTAAAAAAGGAATGCTTAAAAATGGCAAGGTTTTTTATTTTTTTGGTATTCCAGTTTCCTATATTTTCCCCCTGAGTGCTGTGTCACTGCTAGCTGGTGAGTTGGGACATGGCTGCCAATCAATATCCCACACGGAGAAAAAGAAATTGCTGCCACTCAAATGGAATATGTATATATGTATTTTAACCAAAGTTGAGATACAATTTAAAAAAAAAAAAAAGTACTTTGAAGTCTGTTTTGTAGTTTTAATTAATGCAACGAGGGTTTTTATTTTACTCTCCGTGGAGATAATCCATTCACAGTGACCTTTTCTTGTGCAAATTAGCTATACACGCTTGTTTAAGCAAATGGGCCTTTGCAAGATGTCTCTTCCTAAAGACAGTGCTTATGATTGAAAATTGGCTTACTCCCATCTGTCTGGCCTGTGTGAGAATACAAATGTAGATCCGGACTTTTTTATATATAAAATATAATCATATGTATATACATACACATACATGCATACAAAAAAATTGCTCTGCCTGCAGGCTACAGTTAAATTTGAGTATTAATGTTAGAAAATTTCAGTGCCACAAGTTGCTGTCAAAATAACGTCTTTCTGCAGGGTCCAGGACACTCAGGAGAACGGAGGGTGTTTAATCTGGATCCTTTTGTCTCAGATGAGGTCGATGCCACGCACAGTTCCATGGGTTTGCCAGAAGTACAATTAGCTAATAATGGGCTGGAAACTGTTAGGATTTGATGTGTGTTTTTGGTGAACGGTTTCGAGGTGATTGATGGAATCGGAAAAAACCCAGAAGTGTCTATAAGCACTTAAAATTTTAAATCAGAGGAGCGGGGTCATTGCAACTATGTGGTTAATTGCCAAAATTTGGCAGTTTATCCCTCTCACCACACTTGACAATAACCACCAAGTGAGTCATTGTAACCCCCCGCCCTGTTTTTTAGTGCCTGCTTGATAAGGAAAGATTTCTTTGGCATAGTTGGAATATTTTTTGCTTTGTACAAACCTCTTGCGCAGAAATGAACACAGTTGTGCATGACTTCGACTAAAGCTGAATAGGTGCCGCAACAATGCTTTGGGTATCAAAATATTTAATGTTTGTTGTCAGAACACATGCACGCCTGTTTATACAGAAATGGCTGGTTATTGCAAAGGCAAAATGATTTCCTTCCTTCTCAGTTTCATTGCCACTCTTTCCAGCTCTTTCCCATGGTGATTGCTCCTGAGGATGAACAAAAGGGAGCCGGATAGACGGCTGACACATGCGTGCACGGAGGGAGCTAGTTAACCTGGTGGTGAGCGGTCCTGGTCAGGGATGATTTTATCCAGATGTGTCTCAACAGCTGTTTGCATTTTCACGCCCAGTTACTCTAGGACTCACCGCTAATTGAATTTTCTCTTTTCTCCCCTGTTCTTGTTAGGTATGATTACCGTGAAATGCTGCACAATGCCACTTTCTGTCTGGTTCCCCGTGGCCGCAGGCTTGGCTCTTTCAGGTTTCTGGAAGCCTTGCAGGTAAGAACTGCAGTTTAAAGCATCGGCAACGCTGGCTGCAATTCAGCGTGCAATAGCAAGCAGGTGGGGAGGAGGGAAACGTGTTTCATTTCCCTAGTGGACAGTAATCCACTTTGCAAAAGCCTCTATTCATACTTCTGGAGCAATTGGCAGCTTCTTCCCAGGAGGGGCCAAGCACTGAGCTCATGTGAAGGTTGAATTGCGTTACCTCCAGGAAAAGGGTTTCCCTGGATGTGGTGAGGCTGAGAGGTTGGACCAGTTTAGAGCAGGATTTTATCAGGCTGTGAGACTTCCCATGGGAGACACTGGCCTCTACAAGTAAGCCCTGGGGCAGTAAAAATAGCTTTTTGTTTTCACTTAGCCAAAACAGACCTGCTTATGCATTGCCTGTCTTGAGATGGTGCTTGCTGAACGTGCAGAAGGTGGCCTGGAGGTTGTAAAGCCCCAGATGGAAGCTTCACATGAAGGTGGATACAGGCTGATCTCAGGAAGCTCACAGTGTGTGGGACAGCACCTGAATCCCCTTCACCTTTTAAAAACATTTTGGTTAATGGTCTCTCTTTTTTGCTGCTGGCCAGCAGCAGAGGGCAATGCAAAGGGGCTCCTGCGTCAGTGTGGCAGTGGGGCTTGGCAGCACAGCGATCAGGCCTGACACTGACCTACTCTGGCTGCAGCCGGCGTGACCTTTCTTTTGGCAAGCATCAGCTCAGCCCTGGGGTCCTGGATCTTCAGTCAGCCACACAGAGCATCTTGGGAGATGCTGCAGCTCCCCTCTAGGACTGGCATCTGGATTTCCGTGGGGGCTGGAGAGGAGGGAAGGGGAGGCCGAGGCACTTCTTGGTGTCAGTGAGATGGCAAATGAGGACACCTTACAGGGTCCTGCCTTGGGGTGTCCTTTTGCCATTTGGGAAGTATCCCAGCATTGGCAGTAAAGCTGTTAATGAATAGCATCACATCACTTTTCATCACCAACCACAAAACATCCCAGCCGCTATTAAAGAGTATTGTTGACTGCAGTGCAGAGGAGGATTCAGGTACCTAAGTGTAGGTGTATAGTGTAATTTTAGAAGCCGAGAGGTGCCCTCCTGGCTTTCTGCTGCTTCTCCAGAAGGTCTCCAGCAGATCCTGTTCATGTCTGCCAGCCTTAGATAGGTTTCTTGGATACCCTAGAGCATCCCAAATGCACTGGACACTTAGGTTTAACCACTGAACCCCACACCTACTGTCACATTTGAGATCCAAGTTCTGGACTGTCACTTACCTCTTTGCTCCTACTCAGGAGAAGATTAATAGCCTGCAAAGTGCTGTTCCCTCTCCAGCCGCTTCGGAGGAAGAAGTGGGACTGGCTTATTTGGATTGACGAGTTGTTTCAGATCCTCCTGAAGAGCACTGCTCAGCTCTTCTCTCCTCTGGGCCACAAGTCTTGCAGCCTCTGTTAGGTGCATCATCTCAGGAGAAGAAAGCAGGGAGCGTACGTCACTGTACAGAACTTGGAGGCTCCAGGTTGATGATGATAAAATGCAGGCACTGAGGATTTTCCTAGCAGGCTAGCAGCAGTATTCACCGACTGTGATGAATTCCCAATTTCTGTCTGGCTCCAGGGCACGTTGAAAGATGTAATCCACATTAGTGGAATGTTTTAAACATGAAAACACATTGCTAAGTGTTTTCTGGTTGGCTTTTTTCATGCACTAATATAATTTCCTTACAGAAGATCACAGTTCTTTACATGTTATAAGCACTGCTGTAATGCAGAGACTTGACCAGTCTAAGATCCTGTGTGTAATACATGTTACCAGGGAAGGCACAGCAGTCTGAAAGGTTCCCCTTTACACCATCTTTTGGGAGGTACAGGAGCGACTTGACCCCAGTCGGGACCAAATTTAGAGCACTTAAGCTTGGCTTGATCCAAAAGAAGCTAAACCAGAGCGCAGGCTCGATGCAGATCCTCTGGTAATAGGTTCTTGCATCCCATCAGGAGGCTTTTGGTTTGGATCTTATGTTGTCATCTGGCTGAGCAGAACGTAGTGGCGATCATTTATGGAAACACAGCCCTATTTACTGAATATTCGCAAACTTGCTGTCTGTGCAGAGGAACTTGCGCAACTCGTAAAAAATTAAATCATTTAGGTAGATCATACTGGTACGAAATAGATACTAAACGTGTATGCTTTTTGTTTGTTTTAAGACAGAAAGCAATTCTTATTTTAGTAGACAGGTGATGACAGATGAGTTGTGTTTGTGCAGTTGCCTCTGTTTGGAGAGTTGATAGGGATAGGGAATTCACTCATCCTTTGTGGAAAAAGTGCTCTGGAATTAAATATGATCTATATTTTCTGTAGGGTTGTCGTGCAACATATAAAAATTGGGGGAGTTAGCTCTCTGCTGAATGGTTCACAAAGCAGCGAGGGAGGCCATCGTTTTGTATTAAATTCTCCGGTGTTACATCTGCAGGATTTTAACAGTTCTGACCTCGTCTGGCAGTGTAAGCACCAGGTTTCAAATGCCACTCTCCAGGCAAACCCCGCCACTCAGTGAATATGAATAAGCGCCAAATGGAAAACCGGAAAAATTTGGGCTGCCCTCCTGTGGCCTCTAGCTTCTGGTGTTCCTTGCCACGTTGCCTCTCCTCCTGACCACCTTCCCGTGAGCTGGCTCAGAGCTTGCGCAGGCAATGGCAGCAATGGTGTGGGCGCGAACCTGAAAGCTTGCCCTGGGGTGGGGTACCTGCTAACAGCTGCCATGCCTCTGTGTGCGTGCAGGCTGCCTGCGTCCCGGTTATGCTCAGCAACGGATGGGAGTTGCCGTTCTCGGAAGTGATTGATTGGAACCAAGCTGCCGTCATAGGCGATGAGAGATTGTTATTACAGGTAAGAAAAAGACCGCGGCCTTCAGCGGATCAGTTGATTATTGCTGCCGCCATCTAAATGGACGGGGAAGATGAATCCAAAAGGTCAGGGCTGTAAAAGAATTTTTATCATGAAGGGATTGTCTGTGTCACACTGGCTATGAACTCATTTAATATGACATCATTCATTTTTTGACCTGAAGGTCATTGCAGCCGCCAGGCCACGTTCTTAAATGCAGGAGACTTATTTTTCCTAAGAGCATGAAATTTCTTCTGGTGTGGAGCACCTGGATGCCTGTCTGAGGCAGAGCTCTCCTGGACAGGGTGCTCTGAGGAGAGGGAAAACATCTGAAGGCAGGTTCTGCTCTAGTCCTTTGGAAATTGTTTATCCTATCTGGGGTTGTTTAGCCTGGAAAAGAGGAGGCTGAGGGGAGACCTTATCGCTCTCTACAACTACCTGAAAGGAGGTTGTAGTGAGGTGGGTGTTGGTCTCTTCTCCCAAGTAGCTAGCGATAGGACAAGAGGAAATGGGCTTAAGCTGCGCCAGGGGAGGTTTAGACTGGAAATTAGGAAAAATTTCTTTACGGAAAGGGTGGTCAGGCATTGGAACAGGCTGCCCAGAGAGGTGGTGGAGTCACCATCCCTGGAGGCGTTTAAAAAACGGGTAGACGTGGCACTTCGGGATATGGTTTAGTCTGGTCTACCCTTGATTAGTCTAGAGTGGACTTGGTAGTGTAGGTTAATGGTTGGACTGGATGATCTTAAAGGTCTTTTCCAACCTAGATGATTCTATGATTCTATGATTCTATGATCCTCAGGGGTCCCACCAGCGCTCCGTGTCTGGCTGGCAAATACTGAAGGGACGCCTCAGGAAAGCAGGTATTTTCTCAGGCAGGAGTTACCACCTAACAGTTTTGTGGGAAGCAGAATATGTCCCTTTTCTGATGTCTGGACCATGTAACACTGCTTTCTGAAGCAGTGTTCATGTCACTTATTGTTAATCTCCTTGAGATCGTGGAACAAAAGAGGGCTGAGAAGTTAGAAATTCCCTGCTACCTTCAGCATCTACTTTGGTTTTAAATTCCCTAGATTTTTTTTTTTTCTGTTTCCCTAGTGGGTTTTGTAGCCTACATACATTCTGTAAAATATGTGGAGAAGTTGATGTTAGGAAAAGTTGTTGAAAATTTGGATTCCCCAAAGAAGCGTTTGATAAAATGCCATTGCCCAGCATGAAGCTGAGATCCATGAGGTCTGGAATAGCCCCTAAGTAGCCACTAAGAGGTTTGGGGGTTTTTTTGTGGTTGAATTTAACTCATTTCCAAAGTGGCAAGCTGCTGTCATCCACAGAGAGAAGCCTTCAAAGGTACAGGTGTCTTGGCACCCCAAAAATGAAGTACCTTTGAAAATCTCATTAGATGCCTATTTACTTGTCTGAAGAAGTAAATATTTGTGAAGAGCTGGCCTAGCAAGCCTTGCAAAGTGCTGTCTATTCTCCTTAATGTGATACAAGCTGCAAATATAAAAGGCCCATTTGATTTTTGCTTCTGTGGACAGCACATTTTTCTGAGCAAAATTATTTCTCTCTTTAAATAACAATAATTTGCTGATCTTCATGCTTTCCGGTAACATGCCATTCGTTCTCTTCACAGCTGCTTCCATATTGAACAGCTACTGCACCGTTATTAACAGTGTTTTTAAAGAGCTGGCAGAGGGCCTGAATGTCTGCTCTGGGAAATGTTTTTGTTATGTTACAGTTTTTCATTTCCTGTTTGAGAGCAGCTCGGATGTTTTTATTTGCATATTCTCCTCATCACAACGCTGGGAGAGCTTAATCCAGCCTTTCTGCATTTATTTGTGCAGGGTGGTTTTCCCCTTCCCCCTACTTATTACTGAAATGACCTTTTATTAAGATGTCATCCCGTTCTAATAATTCCAGTGTAATCCTGCCACATTAGTATTAATACATGATTTTCCCCACTTGTCTTTCTGGACAAGTAGATTAATAACTAATAGGCAAATACAGTTGAAATGGGAGCTCTGATTTTTCTTTGCAGCTATTGTAACGGAGCAGGCACCAAGGCTTTTTTTTAACCTTGGCACTGCGTTTGCAGGCACTCGCAAGCATGGTGCGGTCTGCAAAATCATAACTTCTTGCAGTAACCTTCACAGTCAGAGCAGCCTTCCCTTCCAAAAGGCGTAGCTGGGAATGAGTATTGATTTTATTTCTTGCTCACACACATATGCACACACACGCAAGGTTGCACATAATGCAATGAAATGAATGAGTTCATAGAAAAAATGCCCTATCACCACTGTGAAGTGACTTTGATCATGTGTTTGCTGTTGATAATGATCCCAGGTCTGATTAATACACATCCGCATACAGCCAGTACAGGTAATGTTCATTATCCCTCTGCTTATTGGAACTTATTGGAAAAGTAATGAAAAGAAAGAATATTCACCTCAAAAATGAATTTGGTGCAGTTATTTACCATTCTGAAATAATGATGTGATCAGTTAGAAAAACACGTACTAACATGTGTTTTTAGCATCTGTCTTTCACACTACATTTGCAGGGAATATTTTACGTAAAGGCCTATATTTTACCTAAAGGGCCTATAGCAAAGGAACGGAAAGTACCATCTTCGACAGTCTGGCCATTTTCTTCTCTTCCACCTTGCTGTAGTGCTAACTCTCTTACAAGCTCAAATTCTGTGTTATAGTTAGCAGTGTGATGAAGGTCTAAGCGATGAAGGTCTTAGAGAGCAGGGATTGTCCCATCTGACACGGCACCCTGTGGAGCCATGGTCCTGTTGGACACAGTGTCCAGACCTGGATGCAAACAATGCAAACAATGCAGTAAAAAATTTACTGATCCTTGTGGAAATTTTTTACGTATAAATTCTTAAAATCTCAAATTTTCTTCAGGAAAATGTTTCATGTGAAATAATTTGATTCAGGAGTGTGTGAAAGCAAATAAGGATCACTGCCACCTCTCAATATTTTAGGAATAAGCAAAGTGTGTTCTGGTCAGGAAAGGGCAGGATGTGGTGGGGGGCAGGTAAACTTCAGAATGAGCTGGGATGTGCAAAAAGCAACACACAGCCCAGATATATGCTTTTACAACTGACGACTTAGGTAAAAGATTTATGAGAAACGAGTGTCTGAGAACAAGGTGGCCTAATTTGAAATCACAAAAAAGTAAGCGCAAAAGCACAACTCTTCATTCCTAGAAAAAATGAGCATAAATCAGCAGCGTATCCTAGATGTCTTTCTGATGCTATGAGTCGGCCTTGTAATTGAAGCAAATTGCAGTTAAATTCCCTCGATAATGCCAATTTGCAGTGTCAAAGTGGTGTACTGGAGGCCTCTGTCAAGGTCCTAAGTTAAAGAATGACACATGGGTACATTAGTTTCCCTCCAGTGTGGAAGAGGGACTTGGGGGTGGGAAAAGACGTAGAAGTGAAGCCCCCTCCTTCTGATCCAGCGAGCAGTTACTTTTTTAATGGCAAAGCATTGCAGCAGGACAATTTGGGGTTTATTTGTAAGGCAACTTACACTAGAATTAACATGTTGATTTAATGGAGAGGGGAAAAAAGAAGCAGTGTTTTCCTTTGTGAATAACAGGTGGTGTGGGAGACGTTATTCTTTCCACCCACAGTAATTAGTAAAATGCAAT
The DNA here is from genome assembly GCF_030463565.1 of Pelecanus crispus. Classification (NCBI taxonomy): domain Eukaryota; kingdom Metazoa; phylum Chordata; class Aves; order Pelecaniformes; family Pelecanidae; genus Pelecanus; species Pelecanus crispus. Next base: position 159,771,308 of record NC_134644.1, on the reverse strand, counting down.
TTGATCCACAGGCTCCCAAAAAGTAGAGTCTTACTTAAGATGTTGCTATGTTTTCCTTAGGGCACTTAGTGTTGCCATGCTGCATTAAATGTAATTCCAGATCCCTTTAATATACTTTGAGAGTGGGGATTATTGTTGGATTCTCAAGACCTGCAGGTACTAGTTTGTCAAAATACTAGTCCATGAAAAGCTTTGTGCACGAGGGATGTATGGAGGAGCTCCTTACTGTGCCACGCCACAGCGCTGGGGAGAAGGAGCTTTTGTTACAATAAAATAACTGAAAACTGAAAGAAAGCAGATAAAAAAAAAAATCATATATTCAGGACCAAAGGTTGTAAAGGGTTGTGTCTCATTCGTTTTGCATCAAGGCTTTAACTGTTGACACACGCATCTCTGTCGGACAGGAGAGTTGAAGCTGTGAGGCTTGCTAATAGAGGAGAGGGCTTGTCAGCAGCATATTAATTTGATGAGATTGCGTTGTTTTCTGAAGCTTCTGACTATATTACATCTTGTATTACAGATTCCTTCTACAATCAGGTCTATCCATCAGGATAAAATCCTAGCACTTAGACAGCAGACACAGTTCTTGTGGGAGGCTTATTTTTCTTCAGTTGAGAAGATTGTATTGACTACACTAGAGGTGAGTAAAAATTGTCTGGGACCTTGCCGAGCAGCGAGGTTTCCATACCTGTCCAGCTGCTCCTGTCCTCGGCTGGCATCGGACCTTGGTTTTCATGACATGCAATTGGTCACTGGGAGAAAAGCTCGGCATCTTGATAAGTTTTCTCCCCTAAGGAAATGCTTTCTTCATTATTGGAATCCACATTAGAAAACTGACACAGTGAAAAATGGGAGCTGCCTGACACATGGAAAAGTTGTCATGTGTGGTCTTTGCCTTCACAAGGCTTTATGGCTTATGAATCACTATCCTTGTCATTGGTAGTGAATGTGTTTCTTTAAGAGACCTTTCTGGAATTCATTTTGTAAAAAATACTACCGTAAAGCTTTTCCTTGACCATTCCTTAACATCTTGATGCCTTGTGATGGGGCTGTTGGTCTGGTTGAAGGAAAAGGGAGGGCTTGTAAATCACTGCGTCTTATCTTCACACACAGGATAAGGGAAAGGCCTGATCATCCTTATAAAATATTAATAAATAATCATAATTAGACTGCTATTAAACAGGGAGACAGATGATCTCAAATGTGGAGAGAATCTGAATTCAGAGACAGAGGAGAGATGAAAGGCTCTTTAGAAGTAGGGCCCAGGCTACAATTTCAAAAGCAGGTTTCTCTTCTAATTGTTCGCAATTTTGCACATAAATTTTTGACAGACTTTTACCACTGGAATTGGCTCACTTTGTAGGTGCAAATGCATTTGTCTTATGCTAATGCTTCTGCAATTGCATCCATCTTTGTGCACAGTTGTAAAGCTCCGTGTTTCCCGCTGTGCCTGCTTTCCCCTGAAAACTGCAAATGAGTGCTGCTGCTCCCTGCAGTACAGGTTGCCCGTGGCTGATCTACCTCCAGCTGCTGCAAGACAGTCCCTTAGGTTTTTCTGTGCCAGTGAAGAAATCCAGCCAGGGAACATTTTCGGAGCCCCTGGCATAGCTATCCTCGCAACGCTCTCCTCCCCCCAGAAGAGCATGTCTTCATCTGTGCTGCCTGTTGGGAACTGCTCTGCATCCTCAAGCTCCCCACAAGCACTGATGAGATAGTGATAATTATCACAGCCCACGACAGGATTGGACTAACAAAGCTGGAAGGCCGTGTGCCAGCACTCGCAGTCTAACTTACCCTTACAGAAGTACCCTTAAGGACAATCAGGGTGCCTCACGTATCATCCCTACACGCACCTTATTATCGTTAGGGATTGCTAAAAGGAGAGGGGTGTGCAGCTCTCCTCGCTGCCCCTCTCCTGCCCGTGCTGGGGCTGGTCTCGAGGAGAGGTACCTGCAGCCCCCATGGCCTCGGTGCCCGTTGCATCAAGCTCCAGCGCTCACGGATGTGTCTTCAGCCCTGTGTGGCCACAGGTGCCCAGGGGACAGCAAAACCCGTAATAAAGCTGAAGCAGCTGGGCAACCAGCAAGCTGGAGTTTCCGCTCAGAAGGATAAAACTAAAGTGAAAACAAAAATCTTCCTGGAAGGTTTAATTTAATGAAAGTGGGTAACGTATGTCTGGTGCTGAAGTTATGTTCTGGGTTTTTTCATTTGTTTGCGAGGGTGGTTTTGGTTTGAGGGTTTTTTTGTTTATTTTTTAATTCAGGACTCTCAGAAATTTTTGAGACAGCTAAGAGGAATTCTGTTCTTACGAACAGATACTCATGTCACTTTTCAACTTGCCTAAGTCCTGAGTTAACTTTCCTTAGGACAGGAGTAAAACAGTTGAGAGTAATTTTTGGTGTCCAAAATCGCAAGCACTATATCCTCTTCTTAAAATCTGATGCCTGGAAGTAAATTCCTAGCAGGATTATTTTTTTCTGGTGGATGTTAGCCATCTTCTGTTGTAACACTGTTGTGTCCGAGTGGTCTGATGATGCTAGATATTATCTGAATAATCACTTGCCTGCTAACTGCAGTGCCGCTACATGTCCACGTGTGAGGATATCAGTACAGAAAAAGTCTTCAGCAACGCAAGTGTCTGTAAGGACGTCACAGGTCTTCTCTGCCCTGGACACCTGTGAAAACATTAAGTCACATTTTAAGGTCCTTGAGCTTCTCACAGCATTTGGTGGCCTAAGCCAAACAGCTCATAGCCCAAAATGAGAGATTTGAATCATTTGGCCAGCAATCCCATCTTGCAGGCACAGAAGAACTGCCTGGTGCCATGAATGTGCTGCGGGTTAGGAAACGATGTTCATGAGTGTCTGCTGCAGGCTGGTGAGTGGGAGCGCTGGCAGCGCAGCAGTGGACTGCTGCAAACACCGTCCAGACACATGCTCCAGTGTATCTGCACGTTTTCAGCTTAGTCTTGTCTGAAAACAAACCCAAAACATCCCTAAATCCCTGTGTGGCATGCTCGGTCCTCCGCTCGGGAAGAGGAGGGCAGAGGGACAGCACAAAGTACAGACAAGAAATGTTTGATGCTTGGCCGGGGCATGTTGAGAAGCAGCAACGATTAAGGCAATGTGTGAACTTTTTGAAGTGTGAGGATGAGGGAGACAAAAATATTGGACTATTAATGAATTCCAAAAAGAAAAGAGAGATCTCACCAGAGATCCTAACCCCTTCCTCTTCTGATTAAACTTCCTGTCATGCCTCATCGTTGGAGAGATGGTGTAGCTGCTGTCTCTGCAATATGTGCAACACTATACACTCTGCATCTTAATTGATTGGTCCTCCATATTATCTTTTTTTATACTTTTCTGTTCTCTTTCTGCCAAGTTGTCTTTACTTCCCTCTGTCATGACAGACAGCGAGGTTTCTTATGTAGACCAGGAGTGTGATAAATTAATCTTCTGTTTGTTAACTGTGATGAATCACCGAGGCCAGCTCCCCAGCCTGGTGCGGAACCACGCTGGTGAGATTTGTGTGCCTGACATGCACCGAAGGCCGCGTGCGCTGCATGGCACCAGGGGCCTGCTCCCTGTTAGAGCTGCACTCGCTCTGGGTGCGCTGAGGCAGCGTTGAATGCCAGCCATGTGTTTCCCCTGCAGCCTTGTTGGCTACCAGCGCGGTGGAAAACTCCACTGTCTGTGAAAAACTCCTGACCATGTAAATTCGCAGACTTCTCCTTATCTGATTATGCCCCAGTTCTGAGAAAGCAGGAGGAAAGAGCTGTAATATTTAGGCTTTGTGGTAAACGCTTGAAAATATGAACTTTCTAGGTTCTGTCTTTGTTTAGTAGCGTAACTTGCAGATGGAGAAACGGCAGTCATCATCTTTCTTTTCGTCTCCCCACTACCATGCAGGAGATCTGATAACTGATACACCTGACTTTCCAGACACAAATATTCAGATACGCTCTTGTCAGTGATGGAAAAACAGTCCTAAGTCTGTTATTCTGAGACCAAAAAAAAAAAGTTAAATTAACTTACGCATGTGAGCAAATTACTGCGTATTAGCTATGGTAATTGGCCATAGGCAAAATTCAGACAAGCATGCAAACACCTAACATTTGCCCCAGTTTAGCAGTACATATATCACCACCAGCAGTGGATTGTCTAGCGCAATGTAACTGGTGTTTTAATGTTTTTTTGTCATGGCAATCAAAAATTCCAGGAAAACCACTGCTTGCGGCAGCACGTCCTTATGTTCTGTATTGACCAAATGTCCCTGAACTCAGCTGCTTACAGGCATTTTAGCTTGTTTAGACTCCAGCAGCTGCTTTTGTTCGGCTTGTGTTGGGTCTTTTTGCTTGCTTTTGGTTTTCCTGTGTTGTGGGTAGTTCCACAGATTTTAAGGCCAGAATGAATGATGAAGGATCAGATTTAGTCCAGCTTCAGAGCCATAGAGTTCTACCCAGGTACGCCTATGTTAAGGCCAGAGACGTTAGATTAAGAGAACCAACTTGGCACTGGAGCGCTGTGCAATGCATAAACTGCCAGTTATGTGAAAACTCCTTAGGAGATCGCAGAAGATGAGCTGCAGAAGAAGGCAAGGTAATCCTGCTTAGCTGACTTAAGGCAAAATTCTTTCTTCACCATCCCCTGGCCCTTTGCAATGTCCAGACCTGCCAACCTCTAGTGCTCTGAGGGAAGGCAAATCTGTAAGAACGTGTGGCCCAACAACAGATTGCACTTACCAAGTTGCATCTTATTTGGAGGCTGAATTTGTCCAGTTACAACTTCTCACCATTGAATCTTGTTATGCCTTTGCAGCAAAAAAAAAAAAAAAAAAAGCTCCCATCCTTGTAAGAACCACTATGGTTCTTGCATGTAGGCATCTGATGTGAAGTAACTGCAATTAGTTTTATAAATACCTATTAATTGTACAGCCATGTATCTTTCTTTGTGGTTCGTAGTATTCTAGATGATGAAGTAGATGACCTAGCAATCTGTTCTGACCTTAAAAATCTAGGAATCTAAGTTTGTGACCCTCTACAAAGACAGACAGTAGGTGCCAAAAGATCTTTTTCTGTTTCTTCCAACAAGGAACTGTTATAGAACTGAGACGTGGAATCAGTGATGTATCTGAATGCTAATATCCCTTTATAATTAAGCAAAAATGAATAATTAGTGCAGCCTGATTTGCTGAAAGTCTTTGTGATTTTGAATGCTCTCATTATCTCAAAATAATACCTAGCTTTGTAATGCCATCCTCAAATAATTATCTTCTGTGAGTTCTGGATAGTAAAACTGACAATGAACTAATCGGGCTTGCAACTGCTAAGATACTCTAATAGACAAAATATTTGACTTGAAATACAAAACGCAATGAATTGCGAGGTCCCCATGTCCTAATGAGGTGCTCTGAAACCTATTGCACAAAGCCGGAGCTGCTGGAGTGGTGTCAAAGTGTGCAGGTTCTGTGTCATTTTAAGAGAGATTAAGCAGGAATGTCTAGTAATTTGTGTGCCTCAGCTTTTTGCAAAATGGGTGATGATTCCAGTGAGCTAGAGTCCCTGAAGCTTCTACCAGTAACTATTACAGTCTATTTAAAAATCATCACCTCTCTTGTTTTTCAGATTATTCAGGACAGAATATTTAAGCACATATCACGTAACAGCTTAATGTGGAACAAACATCCTGGAGGGTTATTTGTACTGCCACAGTATTCCTCATATCTGGGAGATTTTCCTTACTACTATGCTAATCTCGGTGAGTGAATCCTTGCTATAATCTAGTGGTATTTGGAATTTCTAGTGGAAATTTGGAATTTAACCTTTGAGTAGCATGTGCCAAGTGACTTACCATTCATTTCTAGTTAATGATGCCTTTCGTTTATCCTGTCTCAATCTTCCCTGCCCACTGTAGATTGGAATGTCGCTGAGTCATCAACATGCATCATATGCCTCTCGCTTGCAAAGATTGTTTTAAAAAAATCTATGTCCCTTCATACTTTTCAGTTGCCAGTAATTAATGCCTGAGTGGCTGACCCATTCATGGCCCGAGGGGACATAAGAGGAATAGTTTTTTTCTTGCTTTGTTTATTTGTGCTTGGCAAATTGGAAAAGTGATAATTTACCCATGATACTTGTTATTGGAGTGCATAGTGGGTATGGATTTATTCTCCATACTATGTGTCTTCATATGGATCCCACTAGAAGGAATGAACAGGGCTTAGGTTCGTGCCTTTTTCCTGAAGCGGAGCTTAAACGTTGAGTTCTGCAAGGGAATGTGCCTGCAGGCTGAAGTGATCCTGCTTACCAGACTGCTGCTACTTTTGGCTCAGCCTGTGCCATCCCACTTGTGTGGATCTGTACTGCTCACCTGCTAAAAATTCACAGTTACCATGTTAAAAAGGGAGAAGAAGGTTTCTGCGGGAATTTTGATCAAAAACAGCTATGACCCCACACAGATTAATTTAGATGAGATTGAGAGCAGTAATGAAGGGTAGATGCCAGTAGGATCTGTTATTTCAGGCAGAAAAGGGAATCATAGCGAGACAAAAATATCGGAATGGAAGGCAAGGAAGCAAGCAGAATTATCAGCTCAGGGGGTAATTGAAGATGCATGTGGATGAGGATCGACCCAGAAAGAGCAAAGTTGTGACAGAGGCTGTAATGGAACTGATGAAACTGAACAAGCTTCTGGAAGTTGTGGAGATAATCTGTAGAAAACATCAAGCATCCAGAGCCAGGCAGCAAAACAGAGCCAGTGTCAAGACAGACATTTGGTTGAACAAACTAAATGTCAATATTATCTGCGGGACAAACTGGATAAAAGAAGGAGCTTGCAGGACATCTGTGGAAATAGTGAGTAAGAAAAGGCAGTAATTGTGTTGGAGTCAGGGATTTCAGAGGGTGTGGGAGTTAAAGGGAAGTGTGATCTGCTCTGAAGCATCTGGTATCCTAGTATCTGAGACGAAAGGAGATGGCCTAAAAAAACATGGCAAGGTTTGCATTAAGTGCAGATTATTCTTCCATCTCCAGAGTCCTTTAATCTGTACTAACCAGGGCAATTTTGTCTTTACTGAACATGTATCTCTTCACTTCAGGTCTGAAGCCTCTTTCCACATTCACTGCCGTTATCCACGCAGTAACTCCCCTGGTTTCCCAATCTCAGCCTGTGCTGAAACTCCTGGTTGCTGTAGCCAAGTCCCAGTACTGTGCACAGGTAAGCAGCGCTGTTTGACTGTCAGTCACAATGGAGACAAAACTGCTATCCCAGGAGTGAAGAACCTCCTGACTTCAGATCTTCTCAGTCCTGTTTCAAACCCCTGTTTCAATTCTGATGTTTCTTTTCTCTGAAATTTCTACTGTCTGTGACCTGCATGCATGGGAAACAAAAATTCTGAGTATAGTTGGAATGGAATAGAGACAGTAATTAAACCCCTTTGTTTCATGAGACAGGTAAAATAATGACTGCACTTTAAAGATCAGGATTGCGTGTGCTGCAAACTGCAAAAGGATGTCTGTGCATCAAGAGCTCCTACGTGATCTTCCTTCCTCCTGCTGTGGCTCTTAGTCTCAGCAGTGCCAGGATTTTGGTTTCTCTAAAAGAAACCCTGGGGAGTTCTGTATGAGCACCCTCTTGCAGTGGAGTGTCACAACTGGTTTAGCCTTTAATGAGAGCCAAAGTAAATCAGTGACATCCGTATGACCTGGCTGAGATAGAGACTTCCTGAGTTCCTGTCCAGCCTCTATTTGCCTGAGAGGATGTATATTGTAAATAGTCAGGATGGGTGAAATTACTGTAGGAAGTGTTATTTTTATACAGATTTGTATCGTTGTTGTTGATTCCTGGCTTGAATTTAACATTTCTGTCTGGAGATCTGAGTCCTTAGGGTTTGGACTCCATTGCCACAAAAGTCTCTGATCATGCTCCAATATCCTCTTTCAGATCATTGTTTTATGGAATTGTGATAAACCCCTCCCAGCCAAACACCGCTGGCCTGCCACTTCTGTGCCTGTCATAGTCATTGAAGGAGAGAGCAAGGTAGGTGGAGAGAAGCATGGTAAAAGATTGTGTATGTTCTCCAGTGGGACCAGACTTTATTTTTCCAGCTGCTTTGGTGAAAGCTTTGTAGTTCCCAACAGTGTGACAGCTCCTTTCTATTCCTTGGCCCTTTGTACCAGCTTGGTCACAGATTCATGTTTCACACGTGAGGCCTGTGCTCTCAGAAATCATCAGCGTGGCAATTGATGCCATGAATCTGAGAGTCACAGGTGGGACATGGTTTTGAAATGTGGCCCCCAGAGTAGGTAGTGCTGACCCCATCTTTGGAGATTTCTGTCTCTCTGCAGGTGCATGAAAGTAGTGATGCAGCTGGATTCATTGAGTCTGAGCAGTCAGGTGCAAGGCTTGGGGGTCAGCTGTGGACTCAAAAGCAGAGGAAGAGATAAGAATAAATGGCGTTAACCCGCCTTTGAAGAGTACTTTCTCTCAGGGCCTTGTAGGATACTGCTGCCAGTGATGGGATCCCAGCACCATAAAAAAGGAAAGGACAAGGGACACTTGTGTGGGAACAAAACCATTGTGTCACCTCTTGCTGTGCAACACCCTTGTTCCTTTGCGCTTCCACAAAGTCAAAACAGACACCACCCAGATGAGAAAAGAGGCTTTTTTTAAAATCCACACTGAAGTGAATGATTCCTTTCCAAACGCAGGCCTGAGAGAAGCAGGGCTTCTTCCTTCTAGACTCTGACTGAGACAGATTTGGGCTGCTTCCCTCTGCGATCTCTGTCAGCTGACTCAAGCTCTGTGTTTGCAAAGGGAACTTTCAGTTGCTTTGGCTGTACAATCCTATTTTGAATTTATAGTCCTGTCTTTGGTCTTTTCCCCCAGTCACCTTAACGAGGGGAAAGCGAGAGCCCTGCGAGGCTGGCAGCTAATGGCTCTTGCCCTAGCTAGCCATGTAAACAGTATCAGAAGAGTTGCTGCAGGGCCCAGAAAGGCTGTAGTGATTTCTGAGCCTTTTGAACGTTGTGGGGTTTTTTTCTTTCTTGTTGGAAAACTTGCAGAGGTGAGATAGAGGAGAAAAATCTCTGACCAGTTCTACAGTGTTTGTAGAAATTGGCCCCAGGCACTGTTTAGATTACAAATGAGTCTCCTGAGTACACAAAGGTGTGTTTATAGTGGACAGTCTCTTCCCTCTAATATCCCAACGTATGCCAAATGGCTTCTTGCACGGAAAAGCTGTTTGTTTGGACAAAGCTTGCAGAGCCAGAGCAGTGCAATTCAAAGGTTGGAAAGAGGAGCTGCTTTTCATCTTCAGACTTAACTCAAGTGTACTGGCAGGCACAGTCGCTCTGTGCAGGTGATCACAGAGGTCTGCCTTTACCTAACCTTCATTTTTCCCCATGAAATCAAGATATATTCTCACACCCATTTTACAAAAGGGATTGTTAACTACAAAAACAAATACATGGGTAGTCCCAACTGTTACTATTTGACAATTTTACATGGTCTAGAGAAGAGCTGGGGTGAGAACGCTGGTCTCCTGCCAGCTGCTTGCTCTGCTCTGCCGTTGCGTAAGCAAAGCAAAACCATCATCCCCTGCCAGATCACCTCTTCCTCACAGCCACCACCTCCCTGGACCGAGGTCATTGTAGCGATGAAGGGATGCTCTCCAGACAGACTCTGTGAACATCCTGATTATGGAGACAGAGCTTTCTCTGAATCTCTGGAGGCATAGATTTAGGGACTTGCTTCCAAACAGGTTCCAGGGGATGCAGAACTGACCATGTCCATTATGAGGGATATGTAAAACTTCTCCATGGCCCTGTTTCCATGCAGTGATTTCCTCTTCCTGGGCCTGATTTTTGTAGTGCTTTCTTGGCATAATAAATCGGAAAAGAAGTCTATTAACTAGCCAGGCTATTTTTCCTGGCAAATGAGGGAAACAAATAGTGTTGTGTCCTTGTTACTATTCATCAGTTCTCAAAAGGTGCTAATTAGTCTGCTAAAGAAACCATATGGATTCTCATTCCTTGCTGTTACCTTTTTGATCCCCATTTCCTATTACTTTGAGAACTGTCCTGCCATAGTTTTTAAAAGCTTATTCTGCATGTAGATTTTATATATATAATGTCACTTACGAATATGACTTTTCAAAGTGCTACAGTACCAATATAATTCTTGATGCAGGTGAAGCTCAACTAATACACATGTTCTTTAGCATATTCTGCTTTTCTGATGGAGTATGTTGCAGCATTTGGCAGCAGCTCCCTGTGGATACAACAGCAATGCACAGAGATGGAGCTGTACCCCTTCACAGGGGAACCATCCTGGTAGCGTAATGCCCTTCACACACAGCCTGGACTGCTTGGCTTCCCAGCTGCGTAACCTTACGAATGCTGCAAAGTCCTTCTCAGCGTTGATTATCTTTGATCCTCAGAGCCTGTAGGAGGGCAGAGGGGCAGTCCTAGCTACCAAAAATGTCCTCGCTAAGAACCTGTAGGTACATCTAATTCTCAGTACAGACTATTGCAGTTTGTCAGAAAAGGAAAGCAGCCTGCTCCAAAGAGGGAGGTCCATTCAGAAAGTACTCCTCAGGTAGAAGATGTAGGCTGACTGCTGGGGAGACGCAAATGACAGTCTCTCACTCTTGAGCTGAAGGGTCCTTCCCATCAGTCAGAGATATGCGATGTGCCTCCGACAAGAGGAGATAAGAGTGAGGAATAAAATGGAGTATTTCCTTTGGAAATGAATCCTTCAAGTGATTTTTTTCCTCCCCTTCCTGCCTTGGATACCCACAGGTTATGAGCAGTCGCTTCCTACCCTACGACAACATAGTGACAGATGCAGTGCTAAGCCTGGATGAGGACACCGTGCTTTCAACCACAGAGGTAAGGGTCTCTGTCGTCTTGGGAGTCTGCTTGGCTCCTCGGCTCAGCCTGAGTACAGCAGATAGGCTCTTCTCTTGGCTTTGCCAGTGAGCAAATGTTGTAAGATTTCCTGCTATGCTCCTCAGCTTTAATGTCTTGTACTTGTTTCAGCAACCCTGCCACTGCCTGCCATCAGAGGAGCTTTTCGCCCTGGTTAATTGGCTCATCATTAGCATATGGTTCTTCCGTTCTTTATTATTTTAGTAACATAGCTGCAGGCGGGTGTAGGCAGCCAAGAGCAGTCAGCTTTAATACTCCATTCTCACTTTTCTGATTGGGGTAGCTTTTTTCCCCCCCACATTATCAGTAGGGTGTAGGTGGGGAAGGAAGGGGTGTCAGCAGCAGGGGACTGCTGTCACTCCAAAAGACAGCGTTGCCACCCTAATGCAGGATTTCACTCAAGAATGCTCTCTCACCGTTGTGTCACCCCATAAAATTGGAGGTCTTTGCTAGTTTAGGTGCTGGAGTGTTTGTGCCAAGAGCAAGATAGCGCTAAGAAAAGAAGAATACTGTAGAAAACCTATTTTTACAACTGGGATGAGTATTGATTTCTGGAACCTCTTCCTGAGAATCACAGGGGAAGCTGATGACAGTTTATATAGAGTGCAATATTTAGGAAATACATTATTAATGATGGCCAGGGAATAGCTTGAAAAACTCGATTTTCTTTGTTTTCCCTTTTTTTTTCCCATGTTCATGGCCCCTCCCTTCTCCCCACTTCGCCTTTATAAAAATGCTTTTTTTGTCAGTGGTGGGGATCTTTCACTGATGTTTATATGTCAGTGAAGAAATACCTAACATTAGTCACCAGTCACTGCTGTATATCCTAAGACATCACTGAGTTTGTTCTAAATGGATGAGATGGCAACTGCTCTTCTCCCCAGTACGGGTTTGTTGTGCTGTGGTTAGACTGCTCCAGAAGGAGCCACAGTAGCCCTCTTCTGCTGCACAGATGGAAGAAGTAGTTGGCATTGAACCTATTTGATACCAAGATTACACCTTAGTAGTTTCTGCTACATGAGGAAGAATACGGCTGCTGCCAAAGCACTTATTTGCAAAGCCCTGCAGAGCCAAAAAAAACCCAAACCAAAACCAATAAAAGGCATTTATCCTAGGGCTGGAGTTCCTAAGCAGGTTGTTGCTCAGGATGAAGGGTCCTGTCTCAGCTGCCCTGGGGGCCATAGTAAGACCTCTCAGGGACTTCATTGCACTGAGGTGGTATTTACGGCAATCCAGCCTGTGGATTCCATGAGGATTTGGGGCTTTGTTTTGTTTTGGTTGGTATTTAGTCATCATCCAGACTTTGGAGTCATTCAGGCTTCTGGAACGCGTATAAAGTAAATAGTGTTTCTCATTCGGCTTGGCCATGTTTTACCCTAAACATTCTGAAACACAAATACTTGTTGTTGTGTGAGACAACATACACATTTCTTTGTGGCTTCTTCCCTCCTGTGAGCAGCTTGTGGCCTACATTGCATGTTTGCACAGTGGGTATTGGCTCTACGAGCCCTGTGGCCCCTGTGCTGCAGAGGGAACCAGCTGGCCAGCTCTTGCTCGCACCCGCCTTGCAGCCTCGCCGTGTCTCTGCCGGGGTGCCAGGGTCAGCAGCTCTCTTTGGTGGCTCTCTGTGAAGAACCGGGGCCTTTTCATTGCTTCACTTGCCCCATCATACGGCTTACGCAAAGAAACAGCATGTTGAAACACTGACATGAAACGTGTGGTGTGAAACTTCCCTTGAAACTGGCTGCTCATGGGTGGTCATTGTGGCAAAGCTTCAGGGCCCAGGAAAGGCAATTTAGAAATGTGGTCAAACACGATCACATTCCTGTTGAGAGGAGCAGCCACCAGGCACGTCCTCCGCTCTGTCTGGCTCTAGCATGGTGAAGGTTTTCCGTTCACAACAGAACGGCACATAATTGCTCTTGTGAGAGGAGCTGTTTCACATGCGCAGAGGGATGTTTGCATGGAAAGTAGTTAGAAATCAGCATGGGTCAGAAGTGAAATGGGGGTTTAAGAGACTGGCAGCCTGATTGGCTTTTCCTGCTGATCAGCTGAGTAGTAATGCTGCTGGAAATTATATAGGATGAGGACTGGTTTTTTTTTAAATAGAGGGAGTTGTCTCTTAGGGTCGTTCCTTTAGTGCATCTCCCTGGTACAAGGACGGATACTTGAAAGCACAAGTGAGGGCACTGAGTGCAGCTGCTTTATTATTTATTTAAGTTTGAGATTCTCAGACTTCTCTAAAGAAAACAGATGTCACGTTTTATGGGAAAGGCCTTTACAGGGAAAAAAACCCCTTTAGTTCTTTCATGTGGTATTGATTTGGATGAGATCAGAACTATCACAACGGTAACTGGTTTGTGCACATTGTCTTTCTAGTTGGCCTCAGATGCCTTGAAACAACTTGAAAGAAAATAACCAGTCCCTAACTCTGTGTTCCAGTACATGTGCGACTCTTCTGTTTCATAAAAACACTTGTAAATGAGAGAAGTCTGACAGTAATCACACCAACTGTGACTGTTCTCAGAACAGCTATTCTTTATCTAACCTCTACACCCTTGACTTTGGCTGGGTTCTTGGAAGGTTTTTCAAGCATTTTTGAGCAAAGTTTTAGGTCCCTCTGGTACTGGGGGGAACTTGGTGTGCAGTGCAGAAACAAAGCCCTCATTTTCTTGGATTTAACTGGGACAATTAAGATTGTCTTTAACTCTTCTTAAAATTTCAGTCTACCTTGAGCTCCAAAATCTAAGTTGAAGTGGAGGGACTGCCAACCAACTTTACAGTGATAAAAATCTTTACATATGTATTTTTACCAACCTCCTTTCAAATGTAGTGCTGACCAGCCTTCTGCAAACTACCCCAATCATCTCTTTCCTACTGTCACCAGGATTTGTTTGCTGGGGTCCTGGGGTAGCAATGTCCTGTCACCTTTTCAATTCTTAGAGATTTGAGTTATTAAAATAGTTACAGCAAGACAATAAAATAAAAAAACCACTATTGGCAACATTTGACATCTTCTTGTGGCTCATGCACTATCAAGCATTTTTCTTAAAGTATAGGCTCCTAAAGCCATTTAACTACATGGAATCTTATCTTCCTCTTTTTTAAGCTATATGTTTAACCCTCTTGGTCATATAGACAGTCTTAAAAGTATGACCTGCATGTACCTCAAAGACTCAAAACGGATGGAAAATATAAAAGAACTCCGCATTGATTGCCTGTTTTAATTTCACTGAGCCACCCTTATAATTTAAGGTGTTTGACTTCTGATTTTCCAGGCTTTGTGTTGACAGTACTGAAATGGTAGGTGAGATGCACAAAGATGTGCAAAAGGTTCAGTTTACCACATAGCTATTACCGCTCCATATTGCATCTAAGTATAATACATGCACCTACACCCATTCTTTCTGTAACCTGAAAAGGTTTGATATGTAAAGGGCAAGCTTGAAAATGTTAATGTAATGCTGTGATACTCTAGACTCCCTTTAACAGGAACCATTAAAATGTGCATAATTATAGGGCAAAATGTCAAGCAGTCAGTTTAATTTACTGATGAATACATAGAATTAATGTTTTGCAACAGTTCCAAGATTTTGAATTACGAATTAGTGGCAAGGTAATATTTTGTTTTGTTGACATTTGTTGAAACAATTTCGGTATTCATTTGGCCTGTGCCTTTGTCCGCAGGTGGATTTTGCCTTTACAGTTTGGCAGAGTTTTCCAGAGAGGATTGTAGGGTACCCTGCTCGCAGTCACTTCTGGGACAACACTAAGGAGAGGTGGGGGTATACCTCCAAATGGACTAATGACTATTCCATGGTATTGACAGGAGCTGCTATTTACCACAAGTAAGAACCCAAAGCATCTGCTGTCCTCTTTCTGTACGAAACAAAATAATAAAGGCTGGCAGGGGGCGGAGGTGAAGAACATTCTTCCGGGGAGGGGAAAAAATGGAAAGATAATAAATGGGTCTACTTTTTATGGGGTAATAATTTAAGTTCTTGGTTTAGCTCTGGGGATCTGGTAATCATTATTGCGCTTGTTGGGTTTCTTTGAAGTCACTTGTATTTTGAGGCAGTCGGACTGCTCTTTTTAACATGAGGAATTACACACTTCAAAGAGTTCCCGAATTCATTAAGCCGCTCGGCTGAATGGCCTGTAGCATAGCAGAAAGGAGGGTACTTCCAGACCAACTCTGGGTATGTGTTGGCTTATAGCTGCAGACTGCAAAGTCTTCTGGCTACTCTAGAAATGTAGAACAGTGGACACGTTGCAGATCAGCGTATTGCAGCAAGCTGGAGACAGCCCTTGTTGTTAGGACTTCAGCAGACCAAAGACCTCTCTAGATTTTAGGAGAAAGTCAGCAAATTCTGGAGTATCTAATCCACATCCCTGCAAAGGAGAAGGCAGGTCATAGGGGATGATACAGGCCCAAAGGAGAATAATTTGAACAATAAGGACAGTAGTAGGCCAGTTTAATAGAGTTCTCTCCAACTGAACAGTTTTGAAAGAAGAGGTGGAAGATGAATTCGTCAGTGTTGTCTATCACATTATAGCAGTGTGGTGCTCTCTTTCCTACTTCTCCGTTATCTTGATACTTAGGTCTGCATTATTTCTTTCAACCCAGTTACAAAAAAGGCATGTGTTTTGTTTCTCCATTAGCACTATTCACTGTCTTGATGAGATACTGATTTGTTCTCCCTTCTTGTTGGAGGATGAGACCAAATAAAGGAAGTGGTATATCCAGAGTTGAGTGTAAAACTTGTGTCTCAACTGAGATAGAAATTTCCCGGAGTTTGTAATCCCTGAAGGCCCAGTGACTTGTATTAATAATACTGCTATTGGTTTCCAGATATTATCACTACCTGTACACTCATTACCTGCCTGCCAGCCTAAAGAATATGGTGGACCAACTGGCCAATTGTGAGGACATTCTAATGAATTTTTTGGTGTCAGCTGTGACAAAATTGCCTCCAATCAAAGTAACACAGAAAAAACAATATAAGGAGACCATGATGGGACAGGTATGTATCCACAGCATGTTTTAGCAGTTGGGATATATTGACAATATAATGGTTTGACTTCTAGGTTAGGCTTACAGAGTGATACAATTCTGTCAAATTTTTTGCAGTTTTTAGTTTAACAGGACTGTAAATAGTCTTTAGATATGCTTATTATAATGAAGGAAGAGGAGAAATGGCAAACATCTACTGTGGATGACAGCTTCTCTTCATAGTTTTCTCACACAGTGTTATTCACGGTGACCCAAAACTGATGGAATTGATGATTGTGGTGACCTAATTTCAGTTAAACTCCGGTTTTCTAATTAAATATTCTGGACCTAAGACCTAGTCATGGAATGCTAGAAGCAGAAGTAAATTCTAGAAAGGTTTTCTATTTTTAATTATTATTAATTAATGTAATGTGCCAGGCCATCCCTGTGCTATTTGCAAGTATATAGTGTGATTCAAGCACTGACATCGGACTGTCGCAACAGAGGTAATTTGTGATATTCAAGCATTTTTTCCCACAAGGAACATTTTGTCCCACAGTGACGCCATCACTCGCTAGCAGCCATGAAATGCTTGCGTTAGATCCTCTTCCAGCTGCTAGATAAGCACTCTGTCATTGCAGAAATGGATATACCTTCTAGTAAGAGGGATACATGGTAACCTGGGGGGCACTTTTCCTCCTGCCCTGTGTGAGTGAGCGATGGGAGGAATAGCACGTCCTGCAAGACCTGCAAGTCCTAAACAACCTCCCATCTGTGCTGCCATGGTGTCTGTGATTCTCACTACAAACATGATTACTAGGGGGCAGGAGAAAGAAGGGGCCCTCTATTTTCCCCTCACATTTTGTCCTATTAGCATTACTTGGATCTTTGACTGGGGAGTGACCATGCCAGTTTGTATGCCACTGCACTTTAATCTGAGGTGCAGGGGGCATTCAGCAATTCTGACTTATCTGGGTACCCAGGCGACTTTCTATGAACAAGAAGGTGCCATCCAGAAAGTACCTATTGCTTCCAGTTTGAGCTTCACCTCTCCTCAGGGCCATGCTTTGGCTGTTTGGCAAAGTCTGAACATTCATTTTTCTTTTTATAGCTCGGGTGACTTGAGTCAGCCATGAACTATAACTCTCTCCTAAAGACAAGTTGTTCCTGCAGCTTTGGGAAATGTAATGGACCATGTTCATAATTCCTTGAAAGACAAATAAAAAATTAACATAACCTCAGTGTTGTGACAGAGATTAATAGTCGTATGGAAATTCACTGTTAATGGCCAGAATGTCTGCTATAATCCTCTAGCAACAAGCTTTTGCTTGCTCTTTAGTGGTTCGGTATAATCCAGAGCCTGTAATCAATGCACATTATAACCTACCACTTGAGCTAAACTGGACAGGCCTTGGACAAAGATCAAGTCTGATACGCCACTCATTTGGCAAGTCCCTGACTTTATCAGTTTCTTCACATTTTAATTAACACGCTTTGAGTTTATGAATTTATATTTGCTTTTAAAGTATAGTGGAAACATAAGTGCTATACAGAGATGCATGAGAAGTGGCACAAAACAAAACTTAGGTTCTCAGCATTCATAGTTTATCTTAAATAATAGTTTTATTATGGTTATACATGTAGTTTAGGTACAGATAGAGAATTAATAACTGCTTCAGAGCTGTTAGGGCCTTATTTTTCCAGAGGTACTGAGTTTCATGGACTTCCATACGAATTACAGCTACCCTGAACTTTGGAAAATCAGGCCACAGTATTTTGCATGTATACACGCAAAGACCATGGTCTTTTCCTCAGGTCAGAGTTTAATGTGATGTAACATGGAACTTCAGTTAATTTTCTCTGTCCGTAAGATGGTACTGTCTTACGCACTGGCCCCGGCCGGTGGGATTCCTGGAAGCACCCTGCTTTTCTCTGCAGGACATCTACCCACATGGGTAATGCCAAGCGCGTAAGGACTTCTGCTGAGCTCAGTTACAAGCTGGTTGAAATTGCTCGTGTATAAACTTTGCAGATCTGGACTGCAAAAGTGTGGTTTTGACCTGAGAAACCATAATAATTGCAGTGTGTTCTTCTTGTACGGCTGAAGGCCGTAGGATGTGCACCTCCAGTGGAAAGCGGTGGCCTTCTTGTCTTTCCTGGTGGTGTTTAAGGACTTGTTCTATCTCTGAAATAGCTTGAGGGTTTCAAAAGGAAAGAGTGAGGGATGGGGTGAAGTAGTGTGCTGGCAGGCTTTGGGAGGCCTGCTTGCGGGTGTCACGCCCTGGCTCAGGCTGGCTCACGGTCGATCTCTGGCCACCACGCTGCACTGCCCTCAGTGCTGTTCCGAAAGTCAGGGGAGGCTGGCTCGCCGTCGCCGGCTCCCGCTGCGGGCAGGGTGTCCTTCCCCTGGTTTGGAACCCCCCGCCGCCGAGCAGATTTCGGCTACCGCCGAGCCAGGCGCGCTCAAGCCCTGACGCTGCTCTGCAGCACGGCGTCAGCCCGGCCGCAGCAGCCCGCCCTTTCCTGCCATTTTGTTGTGTCGTGGCCGGCGCCTGATTTCTTCTCTCCTCTCCACGCAGACGTCCCGGGCCTCGCGCTGGGCCGACCCCGACCACTTCGCCCAGCGGCAGAGCTGCATGAACACTTTCGCCAGCTGGTTTGGCTATATGCCGCTGATCCACTCTCAGATGAGGCTCGACCCTGTCCTCTTTAAAGACCAGGTCTCCATCCTGAGGAAGAAGTACCGAGACATTGAACGACTCTGAGGAGCGCTGCCGAGGGGGCCGAGCCGCCCCCCGCCCCGCGCGGCCGCCGGCGCCTGGAGCCAGACTGTGCCGCCGACAGCCAGCGCCCGACCCGGCGAGCGGCGTCCCGGCACCGCGGCTGCGCGGCTCCGGACTGCGTCGCACCGCCCGGCAGGCTTCTGTCGCTCGAGACTAGGTTGTGTACAGTTTCATTATGGAACATTAAATAATTATTTTTGAAATGATTGCTATGCAGGTTTAAACTTTTTTAATGATCAAAAAAAAAAAACTATTAAAAACAGAGTTCTTTCTTTAATCAAAATTGTGTTGGTTGTGAATATTTCAAAGCTGCCATTTCTTTCTTTCATGCGTTTGATTGTCATTGCAATTTTCATTCATTTTCCCCTGCAAAGTTAAACGCTTGAATCTCACGGGGAGAAAATGCAGCAGGTTCAGAAACAAACTGAGCACAAGCAGGACAGAATTGAATTATTAACGTTTCTCATTTACTGCTGACTTTTTAATTTTTTTCCCTCAGTTTTCCCCAAGCCGCTAGTGGCCGCTATCCCCTTTGGATGGATGGAAAACTGGAGAGCCCCCAACGAGCCAGACGAGAGCGTAGATCCTCCTGGTTGGGGACCCCGTTTTTAAAGGCAGTCAGCCTTGCCGTGAAGGGGGAGAGGAACACGACTTGCCGGGGAGCAAAGCGGTGCCGTGGAGCGCAGGGAGGGCTTCATGCACAGCAGAGGTGCGGTGCCGGTTGTGTAGGAGAGGCGCATCCCGAAGGGCCCTGCCCGCGGGTGAGCACCGCAGGGGCGGCCAGCGCGGCGGCCGCGCGGGGCACGCAGCCCGCCTGAGCCCCTGCTGCCCGGGGGCACTGGTGCCGCTTGGCCGAGGCAGCTAGATTTCTAGAAATAGCTTTGTTCTGAGGGCAAAAGGGGTGTTGGCGAAAAAAGAAAGCATGTTAGCACTCGCAACGCAGGAATCTGGCCTGTACCAAATTGGTTTATATGGAATTAAAGCATGGGCTTTTCTTTTTTTCTTTTTTCTTTTTTTTTTTAAAGTGCAAATAAGTGGAAAAATTCCCTCCTGGAGGTCTGACACCTGACGTAAAGTGTGTGGTCAGACACTGGGTACTGGTCGCAGTGGGTGCTCCCAGGCATACTTGGGGCAGGGTAACTTGGACAAAAAAAACTGCCCCTGAAATGCTGGCATTGCTCACACTCCAAAATGGTTTCATCATTCCAAATGGAAGTATTTTTAAATGGAAATACTCCAGTTGTTTCTTTCAATTGAAGGATGAAAACAAAAGCAGTGATTTGGGTCAGGAAGATGCCATTCCGATTTGCTAAGAAAATAAGCACTTTAAAAACGTTTTGAACTCTCACATTTTGATGAGGTGCATTTGGGGTGCTCTGTAGCGTTCACCACCCGCAAGAGCTCTGTTAAAGTCACAGCGAGAGGGTTTAGTGCCGATGCCCAGAAGACCAGCAAGCCTTTCTGTACCTCATTCCTTTGTAAACAGGCGGTCTGGTGTAGCTGGAGTGCTAGGAAGGGTGGACCAGAGTTATCACACATTTCATTCAGGCTCAGGCACCGATTTATTATGCAGCTTTAAGCAATTCCCATAACCGAGGCATGCCACAGTTTCCTCATTTGTAAAAGTAATAGTTACTGGTTGTACAGGGAATGCTGTGAAGCCTAAATAATTTCTCTTGCTGGTAAGATCAGAATCCCTAAACGGAAGGTTGCTTTAGAAATGCAAAGTACATATTGCTAAATGTTTGGATGCAACCTGACATGTAAAGACTTGCAAAGAATGTTTTGCTTTGCATATGTATTGCAATGTTTGAACAGAGCACAGCGAGTTAGGGCAGGAACATCAGGTTCCTGACATTTTGTGTTAAATCTGAACCAAATCTTTAAAGGAGTCTGCCAAAACATGTGTGAGACTGCAGCTAGTGACCTACGCTGCTGAAAGGTAGAGGTGCCGCTTTTTCCCCGCTCCTTTTGCTCTCCCAGCCCCTGGCCACTCAGTCTCACACCTTCTGCCGTGCTGGTGCCCACCAGGTGCTTCTGTGAACCCATTTAACTCAATAAAATGGCGGAAAACTGTCCGGGATTTACTGGATTTTTTTAATGCCATTTTAGAGAGTTAAATCAGCATGTGGAGAGATGTGTAAGGAGGCAAGAGTAGGTAAGCAGGGCCAGGGAGGGGAGGGGAGCAGGTTATGCTCCTGTCTTCATAGGGTGAGCTGCTAATTCAGCTCCCCGCATGCCGTAAAAACCTGAACCTCCCTTTCCTGTGCTCTCAGGTCTGCAATTGCTGGTCTGCAGGGGAAGGTGAAGCCCAGTGGTTTGATTTTCCAGGGTGAATGGCTCAGCAGCTCCCATGCCACTTTGTCCTCTTGAAGATCAGGCAGCTCTTGCAGGGCCTGCAATGGGCCGCCTCCTTAGACTCGGTCTTTGGAGAATGTGTCAAACGCTGGATGAGGCTGGCAGGGCTCACGCTTTGCTCGTGCCCCCTTTGCAGGCGGGCGCGTGGATGCGTCCACAGGAGCATCTGCAGCTCTGGGAAGCGGTTAATGGTCTGTAGCCAGCAAGAGGGGCCAGGGAGAGGGAGACGGAAAGAGGGGACCCTACCAAAACAAGAATTACAATTCTGCTTGGGTTTTAGTTAATGCCATTTGGGGGCACGTGGGTTGGGTTTTTAGTAAAAAAGGGAGTATCTAACCATTTTTGGAGTGCAGTGAGTCAGGCCAAGCTTTTAAGCTCTTTAACATTCTGTTATCGTCACTTTTTGGGGTGGCTGAAAGAGACTGTGCTGAAGCTCGCTCTCAATGTGATGCGAGGCCCTTTCTGTTTACAGATGGCTAATTAAACAAGTAACAATGAAAGGCTTAGCTCCAGAAGGGATGCGGATAGGTAGGAGGGTTTCTCTTTGCAGCACGTTACCCGGGCATAGCCGTCTCTCTAGGAAAGAATGTGCCTCGCGGCCAGTCTCGAGAACGGCCGTCGGTCTCCGTGTCCACAGCCCGGGGACCCAGGGGAAGAGCTGGACGCAGATCCGGCTTGGAGACTCGAGGTGTTACGCTTAATGCGGGCGCTATCAGCCAACGCTCCTAAGGGCACTAGGCACGCTTCTGAGCCTCCCGCGTGTACCTGTGTTGGACAGAGCTGTGTTGTTTCCTTAGTGAATGAAATCACACTTTTATCACATCCTACGTGCAAGTTAATGGTTCTTTATTCTTTTTTTTTCTCCCCCCCCTCTTAATTCAGATGGTGCTGAAACAAGGTTCACTCCTTGTTGCTCCTTTTGTAGGGTTTTTTTTAATTCTTTTTCTTTAACAGCAGGCTATGTTAGCCTTTACTTTACAGGTACTTGAATGCCTGATGACTTGACTGAGTGTTACGCATGTGGCCTTTCGTAAAGGTTACTGACCTTAATTTAATCAGGGGTGAGATGGATGGATGAATGTGAATAGATCCATGCCATTAAAACAGAATAAAAGTAGGGATTGGAGTTTGGGAGAACTGATGAATTTTTAATTGAATTTATTAAAGGAAAGAAAAAAAAAAAAAAAGAGAAAGAAACCCTTCCCAGTTATAATTTGAATGAGATCTATTGCTGGAGGAGGGTTTCATAATGAGAAAAAAGCGACACAAAAATAGGGGCAAACTTCCAAGATAGAAAGTGCCTGGCTCTCCTTGCAGTCCCTTGGGCCTCTTTCTATTTTGTGAAAAACTCTAATTATTACCATAACTTTTTCTAGATGTGAATGTTTAAGCTTCGTAACGATTTCATAGTGAACACACCGGTGTGCTAATGCATGGCTATCGAGCACTTTGATCTTTTCCATCGGAAAACATCATGGATTTGATCAATTTGAAATTGCAGTTTCTTTTTTAGAGCCAACTTTGACAAAGAAATTAATCTTTCACCAATGAGCGCCTTTTAAAATAGCTCATTTACCAAAAGATGTCATTTGGGGAATGGAAGTAATCATTTGACACTGAAGCAATGAAAGAAACCGCTAGAAGTAGACTTGGATTTTTAAAAAATCTTTACGTTCCCAGTGTAGAATGCAGTGTCCTCCTCTTTCTCTCTCCTCCCCATTCCGAAACGAGAAGTCTACTCAGTGTTTGTCATAACATCTATATTGATTGACAACAACTTTATTAATTCCTCCAGTTAAGCATCCTCTTGCCGCACGGGGTGGATTGGTGGTCTGCTGGCTCTGCTGTCTGTCGCAGAAATGTGGCCTCGGAGGGCGTCAGCCTGACAGAGCCATTTCCCTGGGCTTCAGCGGGATTTCACGGCAACGGGCCTGGGGTCTTCCGAGAAGGGACCTGCCCCACGCAGGCTCTTAGCTGGTGTCTGCTGGAAATAAACCGCACCTTCCAAAATGTTGTACATCTCACCCTTGTTTAAAACTAAGTCAAGCTGGCCTTTATACCACTATTTTAACCGTCTTCACACATGTTTTTTAAGTTGGAGTTTAATTAGGGGGAGTTAAATTAGGGGGGGTTATGGGACTCATCAGATGCTTTTGGATGCTCCCTCCCACCCTTTCATGACGTTTTTAGTGACTATTTCACAGTGGATTAGTGATGATCCAATGGGCCTTGTGACCTTGTACATAATCCTGTATATTTATTTTGAGAGAAAATATGTATAGTGTTTGGATGATGAGAATGGAAACCTGAAATGGGAATTCTTAGGTGGGCAAATGTAAAGCAAAAAAGCAAACAAAAAATACAATCTTATTTTGTATAAAATGTACATTTTTGAGAAAAATTTTCTAATGCATTACCAATGTTTTCATAGTGCTGCCACATCTTTTTTAAAGTGTTTCTCCCTCTTTGTTTGACTATTGACAACATGGTGCAATTAAACCTAAAGCAAGTGTGTGAGTGAGAGAAAAAGAGAGAATGAGAAATTAAAAAGCCATATAATTTGGTTTACTTCATTAACCTGTATAACATCATAGGTTTACCATCTAAGATAGGTTGCTTTTATAGATAGTGTCACCAAAGACTTTTTTTCTTCAGATTTATTTTGAAAAGTTGTTAATAAAGGACGTACATTTCTGCTGCAGCGTGGTTTTATTTTTAAGGTAGAATAACACATCTTGCTTGTGCTCTTGAGAATGCAAATTTGGGAGCATGATTGTCATGTGTCTCAAGTTCAGGATAGTTAAACAAATGGCTCTGTATCTGCTTTCTCCTCAACTTGAACTGAGCAACAGCTATATGTGTATCCTGTGTCTCTGTTACCTAGATAATATACATGGTATAGCATCTATACACAGTAGTAACTAGTCCAGCAACGTTGACAGGTGTTTACTGTCTTACCTGAGGGCAGAAAACATTCAGTTTGTGTCACTTGTGCATGGCAGGACAGTATCCCCATGTTGTGACATGGTCATTGGTAGGTAACAGTGACTTTTAGAAGGAGTCACTGTAAATGTGTATGCGCAAAAAGGATCGCTCCACCAGCCAGGAGGCCTTTGAAGGTTGATCCCTGCAGGCTGAGAATATATTCATTTATTGACTCATCCCCAGGGTACTCAGGCCCCTCCTGAGCTAGAGGATAGGAATGGGGACCAGAATGGAGCCCTCATAGTCCAGGAGGAAGCAGTTAATGACCTGCTACGCCACCTGGATGCTCACAAGTCTATGGGGCCAGATGGGATCCACCCGAGAGTATTGAGGGAGCTGGCGGAGGAGCTCACCAAGCCGCTTGCCATCATCTATCAGCAGTCCTGGTTAACAGGGGAGGTCCCTGATGACTGGAGGCTTCCCAATGTGACTCCCATCTACAAGAAGGGCCGGAAGGAGGACCCGTGGAACTACAGGCCTGTCAGCCTGACCTCGGTGCCGGGAAAGATTATGGAGAGGTTCATCTTGAGTGAACTCAACAGGCAAATGCAGGTCAACCAGGGGATCAGGCCCAGCCATCATGGGTTCATGAAAGGCAGGTCCTGCTTGACCAACCTGATCTCCTTTTATGACCTGGTGACCTGCCTGGTGGATGATGGAAAGGCTTTGGATGTCATTTACCTGGACTTTAGCAAAGCCTTTGACACCGTCTCCCACAATATTCTCCTTGGGAAGCTGGCAGCTCATGGCTTAGACGGGCGTAGTCTTCGCTGGGTAAAAAACTGGCTGGGTGGCCGAGCCCAGAGAGTAGTGGTGAATAGAGTTAAGTCCAGTTGGCAGCCGGTCACAAGTGGTGTTCCCCAGGGCTCTGTTTTGGGGCCAGCCTTGTTTAATACCTTTATCAATGATCTGGATGAGGGGATTGAGTGCACCCTCAGTAAGTTTGCAGATGACACCAAGTTGGGTGGGAGTGTCGATCTGCTGGAGGGTAGGAAGGCCCTGCAGAGGGACCTGGACAAGCTGGATCGATGGGCTGAGGCCAACTGTATGAGGTTTAACAAGGCCAAGTGCCAGGTCCTGCACTTTGGTCACAACAACCCCATGCAGCGCTACAGGCTTGGGGAAGAGTGACTGGAAAGCTGCCTGGCCGAAAAGGACCTGGGGGTGTTGGTCGACAGCCGACTGAACATGAGCCAGCAGTGTGCCCAGGTGGCCAAGACGGCCAACAGCATCCTGGCTTGTATCAGGAATAGTGTGGCCAGCAGGAGCAGGGAGGTGATTGTCCCCCTGTACTCGGCGCTGGTGAGGCTGCACCTGGAATACTGTGTCCAGTTTTGGGCCCCTCAATACAAGAAAGACATTGAGGTGCTGGAGCGTGTCCAGAGAAGGGCAACAAGGCTGGTGAAGGGTCTGGAGCACAGGCCTTATGAGGAGCGGCTGAGGGAACTGGGGTTGTTTAGCCTGGAGAAGAGGAGGCTGAGGGGAGACCTTATCGCTCTCTACAGCTACCTGAAAGGAGGTTGTAGTGAGGTGGGTGTTGGTCTCTTCTCCCAAGTAACAAATGATAGGACAAGAGGAAATGGGCTTAAGCTGCGCCAGGGGAGGTTTAGGTTGGAAATTAGGAAAAATTTCTTTACGGAAAGGGTAGTCAAGAATTGGAAGAGGCTGCCCAGAGAGGTGGTGGAGTCACCATCCCTGGAAGCGTTCAAAAAACGGGTAGATGTGGCACTTTGGGACATGGTTTAGTCTAGTCTACCCTTGATTGGTTTAGTGTGGACTTGGTAATGTTAGGTTAATGGTTGGACTGGATGATCTTAAAGGTCTTTTCCAACCTAAACGATTCTATGATTCTATGATTCTATGATTTGTTGTTGGGGGGAGTAGTAGTGGAAGCCTGTCACAGTCATGGGGGATCGCATTCATCCCACCTAACTCTAGATGCCTACAAAGCACTCCTCTGTCAGAGCTGGACCTCACTCTCTCCCTGCGTAGCCAGTGGACAGAACAAAGCGTTTTCAGGATTATCCTCCTCACGTGTTTCAGACATGGGCTTTAGCATGAGATAAGTTGCACCTCATGTGTGTTGGTTTCTCTCTGCTGACAGCAGAAGGACACAGATTGCAGGTCCTGCAGCACACATACCAACATCTGGTCAGATGAATCCCACGCTGGGAAAGTTTCTGGTAGCATCAATGGGCTCAGGATCATGGCCTGTAAATTTGAGGATTTAGTCATTGGTTTGTTCCCATCAGAGATGTCCAGGCTGGCCTCATCCCTTCTAGGCTTCAGACTGCCAGAGCATGGAGAGGTCCTTATATTGTCATCCCATCTGATCTGCCAGTCGTAGAAGACTGACGTGTCTTGGGAAGAGGCTGAAAGATGCAGGTGAGTCTGCTCTGCTCCTGGTTTTCTGAGTCACTATGGATTCCCCCAAAACAGAGCATCCCAACAGCCATTGGTGTTTGATATTGGCTATGCGCTTCTCCCTGCCAGCAAATGAGCAAAAGATGTTACCCTGAAAACGGTCCGAGAACAGTGTTCCTCCTCCTTCAACACTTGAATTCTTGGGTTGTGGCCATGTATGCAAAACAAGCTGGGGTGGGATTCGTTTGATTAAATGCAGATAGCTACATCTGCAGGAGCTACCAGAAGGCTGTTGTCTACATTAGCAGTTAGCATGGGCTAGCTGGTGTAGAGCTGTAGTCTGAAACCTGGCTTCCACACTATACACATCTTGGAGGAGGCGACTTAGATGTGGAGATGGAGTGTGTTGGATGTACTTCTGCATTTTCCAGTTTAGTTTCATCTGAAAAGGATGCAGTTTGTGCGCTCCAGCACTGCCCCATGATGTAAACCAAAATGAGGTAAGCCAGGAAAATCAGGATAGACGTCTCCAAAGAGCTGAACCGAACTACTGCCATCGCTGTGCACCCCTCACAGCCTGGTAGTCAGTGGAGATCAAATCCGAAACAAATCAGATGAACAGGGCTCTCAGAGACTTGGGCCCACTTCATCTCTGTTGTATAGAAAAGCGGTCTGTAAAGGAGGAACAAGCTTCATCGGAGATCTCTGTCTTGTACTTCTTAGGTGAGGGGAATCCTGCGCTGAGTGTCCGTTTTGCTTACTAACCCACCACACTGGGAATAAAAACTGATTCTTAGCTGGAATAAATCAAAACCAGGTCTGTGAAGTGTCTGGGACCTTGCTTGCTTACATGAACTGAGGGTCTGGCCCAAAATACTTAATGCATAATCAGTTCAACTTTAAATGCACTTTTGAGGGGTTTTTTGAACAATCTTACTGAAACTCAGTCTGCTATCACTTGAATGGAGTTAGATAAGAGAGTTGGCACTGATCGACGCCTTATCTTCTCTTTTAAATGAGTAGCAGAGAGAAAAGAAACAATTCTCTGCTTCCCCTTCCTAAAGCTCTTAGCTGACTATCCACAATGCTATCAGAGAGAAACAGATTTTGCTCAAGATTTTGAGCAGTGTGACGGTGACATTCTAGTAGCTGCATGACGTGCTTTATTCCACACTTTAGTTTCTCTACATGGCATTCAGGGCTGTATGCGGATTTTATGAGCTGCATTCTCTAGGTACTGCTAGTGCCGGGTAGCTCGTTTTGCACATTACCTGCATTTCTATTGCGCATTAAGGATGGCTGGGTGCTCCATGCTGCAGTGGCTCCTCTGTGCAGCTGGGGCTCCTCCCTGATTCCTTTCTGTAATTGACTATTTTTTTGCTGGTGGTGGTGAATTAAGGAACAGCTATTTTTCTTTCCAGAAAACATAAGATAAAGTCATTCCTGAGATTTCACAAGAAGGAGAATGTAATGTTAACAACAACTGCTGCTGAGGTAGTGACTGCAAAAAACCAACACAACGCTCTCTTGAAGTTGCAGCAGAAATGAGAATTTTGAGTCTGTAAAATATTTTCCCTCAAATTTCTCCCTTCCTTTCTACGTAGAAGCAGCTCCCATTCACAATCACAAAGGAATCACAAGGCAGACCAGTTGCTCGCAACTGAGGGACACGTTTTGGGTTTTCTTTGTTTCTAAAAGAGATCCACATTCAGTTCCTGCTTGTACTAAGCATCCTGAGGTCTGTGGCAGCCCCAGTGGGGCTTTCATGTGGTAGCCCTGTAGAAGACTAAAAAGGTCCTAAATTTTGGGGAAGAGTGTAGGACCTTTTATGGCATCTTGACTTGGAGATGGAGAAACAGAAGCATCTGCATCAGCTCTGCTCTTTTTAAAATACAAGTCTGAAATGGACTAGTCAGATATTAAAAAATGTTCAGTTTTTAGTTCTACCATGATTTGGTATGTGGGTACTAGGGTTTTTCTGAAAATCTGCCCCATTTTACTGTCTCATCACCTAAACCTGCTGTGGAGCTGTATGGTGCAGTGGACAATGTACCAGTGGCCTGATTGCCACATACACACTATTGCTACCACTGATGGAGCATCAGGGAGCTGGGAAGACAATATGAAAATGGACAAGTTAAAAGAGCATCTGAAATTGGGTTCAAAAACCAGGAATTTAAAACACAGTAATGAAGGGCAATACACCAAGAGGAAATGGATTTTCCTCTTGCTTAGATTGGTGTAAATCCCTCTTGTTTGTGTTGAAGACAATGGATTGTTTTGAGCCTGAAAAAGGCTGGGATTAGACTTTCAAAGCATGAAATTACAATACCTTTTTATTCAGTGATGTCTTGATCCTGCTAGATAACAAAGCACATTTACAATGTGAGCAGCACCTCGTGAGAGGCTGCCAAGAAAACACACAATCCTCTGCTTTCCCTGAAACAGGCAGTTAGAGTATTATGTTAATGCCAACCAGTGACTACATTAAGATTATTTTTAATATCCAGCAAATCCTCAAGAGAAGCTGAAATAAAACATTTGTCACTTTATAATTTTTAACAAAAATGTATACCAGTTCATTGCAATTCCATTTCCCTCGCAGCAGTAATAGAATTGTTGCTATTAGGACTAAAACTGAGTCTAGCTCAGGAAGATCTAAAAATTGGGAATTGCTTGTGATACCAAGCAATAATATTGTTTTCAAAATCCACAGATGATTTAAATGCAAGCCCCTTAAGTATTGAAATCTGTCTAGTTCACTCCAAAGGCAAATAATTCCATGTATATTTTTCTCTCCCTCTCTTAGAGCAGGGCCAAATTCTGCTCTCATCACACTGGAGTAAATCCAAAATTATTGCAGTCTTCCTCATGCTTCCCCTGAGACCCAAGCCTTGGTCCCACAGGAGCTCAGCGAGCTTCCTTCGCTGTGTGGCATTGGGGTGAGCATGGCTTGAGGACACCTTGGGACTGAATCTTCCTCTCAAAGTCAATTGAGAAGGTGCAGTGGCTTTGCTGTGCACGTTGCGCTGCTGTGCAATACAAGTCCAAAAGTGGGACATGATGGACAGGATGAGGATGGGGCTTAGCCTCCCTGAATTGCTTTTTATGGCCCTAGTAACAGAAGTCAAGTCTGATATGTTTGGAGCAATAATGTCAGTACTAAGTAAAGTGCCGAGAAAGACAGTTTTCATGTAATGAGATCGAGGACCGGTTGATAGGATTCTTGATCCTATTCCCAACTCTTCTAATGATTTATTCTGAGGTAAAAACCCATTTAACCTCCCTACACCTCACTGTTCCTAAACAGCAAGTGGCTATTCATAAATATCCTCATTTTGTAAGGAAGAATGTGAGCTTTAGGGGTTCATGCCAGCACTTTCTGGTCCTCAGGTGAAGCACTCAGTTTAAGAGAAAATTTTTATTACATCATGTGGAAGAAGCTCTGGGGCATGAGTAGGTGGAAGCGATGGAGGTGGCTGCTTCTAACCCCTCGTTTTGTTGCATATGTAATGGGTTACAGTCTCCAGTCACTTACTCTATTTAACCTCTAAATGAAGAGAAGGCTTGGAAAAGCATAATGATTTATGTGACACACAGCAATAACAGTATCACAGTCACAACCACTTACAAAAATGGTTCAAAATCATTATCCCTGTATAACAGAGGGGCAGACTTTTGAGGTCCGGTCTTGTAAGGCATAGCCACCCCAGCCTGTTGAGTCCCAGTTCATTACAATTATGGATGTACACTGTCTGCAGCTCCAGCTGTTCTGGAGGTTACCTGTGTCCTCAGCATCAATTTAGGAGATGTCTGGGTTCAGTGTGATATTTCCTCATCCACTTGCAGGCTCCCAGCATGCTGCCCCGAAGGAGAATCACTGTGGAAGTGGCAGTGGGCAAGTCCATGGCAGGTTCCCGTTACGCACAGAGTTTGGAGATCCCTGCAGACCTCCTGACCAAAGCACCCAGGGGGGTTCTTTCCAGCCCAGCTCGTTCACAGTAAGCCAGGTTAGAGAAGCTCACAACTTCAGCTCTTGGGCTGGGTGGAGAGTAGAGAATCCTCTCTGTTGCCTGGTTCGTGGGACAGGAATTTGCAGAGCTGGGCAGGGGGTAGCTGTTGGATTGCCTGATGTTGTCTCTCAAGGAGTTTCAGAGGGTCTCAGAGGGTCTTCAGCATCATTCCGGACTATGGTGGCAAGGGGGAGAGGAAAAAAAAAAAAAAGCAGATTAATGCCAGGACGAGGAGAAGAACCCAGCTTTCCCAACAACTATCATCTTTCTAGGACTGTGTTGCCTTTCTTACATCTCCACTGCTCTGGCATTGGATATTCCCCAGGGTGTCATGTAAACGAAGAAATCTGAGCCTTCACGTAGCCCTCAGAGTTGAACTTTCTGAGGACAGCCTGCCTGGTTTGTGAGTATGGAATGATGCCATGCAAATGAGTGAAGTCCCACTGTCTTCAGCTGGCAAACTTGACCGCTTATTTAATTTTCCTAGATTGTACCAAGTTTTCTTGGATTTTTGGTCTGGAAAAAAAAAGCAGCTGTGCTGTTTCAATCAAACCAAACCAAGGAAACTGTCAGAATTTATGCAGAGCTGGAGCCTGCTGATCCTGACACGGCAAACTCAGTGGGAGTGTGAAGTCAGTGCCAAGGTGACCTCTGAAAGGTGCCATCAAATCCAGTGTGCCACGCAGGGAAGAGTGCACGTGTGCGGGGGGGTGCAGAAATGCTAAAAACCTGAGGTGCCCAGACAATTTGTTTTGCATCCTGAGATTTTCCAGCAATGGCCTCTAGTGCTTTTCATGTGTTATGCATCAAATGTAATCAGCCACACTGCACAGTAAGATGAAGTAAATGCATTGGGTCACTAAAGTGCATTAAGTGCCATTTACTGCATCGATTTAATTCTGCCCCTAGTCAAACTTATAATAACTGTCTCTGTCCCTTACTGCTGCTTCCTTTTTCCTTTTACTGCTGAGCAGGCAATAGCATCCATTTTCTTACCTGGCAGAGTAACTCAGTCTAGCTGATAACCCAAGCCCACTGTCATCAGTCCTGCCTTGAGCAATGCAGTAGATCAGAGGGCTGTAGATATTCCAGGCTGGCAACCGGCACCAGCTCAGCGTGGGTTAGGTGAGCCTGCAAAGCCAAAGTCTTTTCTCACTGCCAAAGCATGGCAGCTCTGGTGCTTGAGAAATTCAAACCTGCCCACATTGGGTTTTTTTCTCTTGTAAGCTATACTTTGTGCAGGATTTTTTTCCATTAGCAGAGCAGGAGTTGTGTGCTGCACAAGAGGCAAGTATATTAGCACAGTGGGTTTGAGTCTGGAGAATGGATGTGTCCATCAGAAGAGCTTCCTCCGCAGGAATTTGTTTATGTCATTTGCACTATGTCTGCATTTCCCCTTGTACCACTGTGTAAGTGCCAGAGCAGGTTGAAGGTCAGTGTGCAAATTAATCCTCCATGTAGAAAAAAGCTTTTCTTTCTTCTTTTTTTTTTCCTCTTGAGAGCTTACACAACCTCCTCCTTTAGTAAAGAGTGCTGAGTCTTTCTTTTTTTACTTTAAATTTCCAAAACACTGGTTTAAGTGTGCTCTGTTTTGCACTCTTTTGCGATTACCCCTTTTTATCTGGTTACAAATTTATACTACTTCAAATTTAAATCACATCATATTAGGGGATTTTGCAAACCTTGTGTGAACAATGAACTTGCCACATGTAACTCCAGGCGAAAAGAATCTCTTTGGCTCTGTGATAGAAAGTTAGTATATGAATACTTAGAAGTAGGCAACATATCAGCTTTTTTTCACCCCACAGCATAATTGATTTCAACATTCAAACATGGGCTGGGGAGCGAGGAAGATGTTGCTAGATAAAATCATTGCAGCACTGCTGCTCCTGGGAGCCTCAGTTCTCTCCTCTGTGCTCCAAAGCAGACGACTTCGAAGGACTTCCCATAAAATACTTGCTACGGTGTAATTTTACACAGTGCATCATTGTCTTTAACTGATTTAATTGTATTTCCGTTTATGATCTACGATTCCCACCATTGCCATTTGAAGTGTGCTGATAAAATGAGGTCTGACACAGCCCCAAGAATATTGTAGGGGACAGTTCTACTGGTAAACTCCAGCTGCTTTGTGTTAGCAAACCGGCACAAAGCAGCTGTAAACCCAGTTTAACTGGGTTTATGTTTACTCTGCTGCATCACAGTGGCTCTCAGCAGCTGGAGTATAGCAGAAAATGCGGTCCTCAATGTTTAGTATCTAGTATATGTCCTCTATCTGGGGTATACATCTTGCCCTTGCAGAGATGTATAGCACAAGTCTTTCATCTATAGATGTTGTGATCATATACTCAATGAAGGCATCTGGAAACATCTTGTTACGGGCAGCAGTATGCCGTTGCTTTGCTGTTGACAGGAGTGCAGGGGTGGGATTTGCCTGCTCCTTGCTAGGTGTCTAATATATTTAACAATACTTAAGGGAAGGAAAGGGACAACCTGATTTTACTGAAGGTACAAATAAAACCGTAAAACTGCCATTGGAACAGCTGAAGAGCAAGGAACACCCCAGAGCCAGCTGGGGAGGGGGTCTGGGACATGAGAAGAGCCCGATACGGACCGTCCCCTTGGCAGTGGACTATGACGGGGCAGTGGCACTCTCACAGGGCTGTTACGCACTTTGGGAAGCCAGATGAGCCTCCCAGTGACGTCAGGGGGCTGTACAGCCATTTCCACGGAGGAGAAGGAACAGGGAGAGACAGAGGGTCTCCCTTCCAGCAGAGCTCTCAGTAGCTCACATGCTTCAGTAGGTGAGAACTAAAGGAAAGGAGGCTTCCAAGCTTTGTCCTCCCATGACTACCCTCCCCGCTCTGCTGCAGAGCCTATTTCTTTGTCTGCTTCTTCTTCTTCACTCTTTTTTTCCTGTTTCTTTTGGAGAAGTTCAGTTTTTATGACTAATTAACAATTAATTTGGCTAGAGAGCAAGCGAGCAGAAAGATGTGGTAGAACATATGGAGGAACACGCTGTGCTCAGTCCCTGCAGATCTGAACTGAGGAAGCAAGGTGCAGGAAGTACCAGTTTATGAGCAGAATAGGCTGGGAATAAGCTTTGGAAGAGGAAGAGAAGCAAAACGGGAGCAAAGATCCACATAATTTCTCCCTGGAAGCTGTAGAGAAGGTGAAGAAAAGCCCTGAGGAGTCATTAAAAACATGTGAGAGCAACCAGGGAAAGTGGCAAAGGTCTCCAGACTAAGAAGGTAGGGGAAGACGAATTAGGCCAGATTTTTTGTAAAGAACAAAAGCATCAACATTGTGTTTGTACAGCCATGAGAGGACAGGTGGTGTTCTGTCCTGGGGGACTTCTGGGACTAGAGGGAGACAAACCCGTGACCTGCTGGTGGAGGGGACAGGGAGGTGAGAACGAAGTGAGCGGAAGGAGAAGGTCACATGTTACCTGCCTGGTTTCTTTTGCAAGAAATTCTTGCAAGATTTCTTGCAAGAAATCCCTGGAAGCAAAAGTTAAGATGGGACAAGCTGAGGATTTGAAGAGTGGGAGAAAAATGTCTGGCTGGGAGTCTGGGTTGGATTGTATCAGAAACTGGTTGTTTAGCAAAGGCAGCAGAAATCATAGAAGATGAAAGCTGTCTCTGAGGCATAGAAATTTGACTGGCTCATGTGATTTCCACTATCAATATTCTGTAACATGCTAATGAAGGCATCGAATCCCGCTGCTGGAGTGAGACATGCTCGACCCAGAGCTGGGACTTTGGTGTTTGGAGCAAAGAAAGAGAAGAGAGGGTACAGATGAGAGCAGGGGAAAGCTTGCTGACACCCATGGATGGGAAAAGGGGAAAGGCTGGAAAATGGCTCCAGCTATACAGCTAAAGCAACGCAGGGTCCATTCTCCAGCCCTGAGGCTGAGTGTCATGTCCTGGCTTGCATCCACCCACCTCAAGTTTTTCCTTTCCCTCCCTTTCCACCTTCAAAACCAGTATGAATATGGTTGGATGCTGGGAGGGACAGTCCCCAGCCTGTGCCATCCCCAAAATGGTGCATGGGTTATGTCTGGGAGACAAGTTGGCCTAGGCCAAAACTACTCCAGGAAGCGTGCTGATGGGGAACAGCACGGAAAGCTGGGTGATCTGGCCCTGCTTTATTTACTGGCAGAAATACTGCCAAGCTGTTCATGGACCAAGAAGGGGGTTTTACAAAACAAATTTGATGCTTGGTGACGCCTGGGGTGCTTGAACAGCCAGGAGAACCACCACATGTTGTACAGGCAGCTTAGTGCAGTTTTTTATCTGGTAAATCCTGCTTTTGCTTTGTGTGTGTGTGTGTGTCTGCATTGGCACTGGCCAAGGTCAAGCAGTGTCTCCGTGCCCGCTGGAGGAAGAGTGCTCCCTGGGGTACTGTGGCTGTCCTTGCCCTTCCTTCTCCTCATGCTTCTCGTTGGCTGCCTGCATCGTCTTTCCTCCTGGGCTGGGGAGCGCTCCATGCGGTTAGGCTGCTCTCGCTGCTCCTGTCTTGGTCCAGACTGGATCACATCCATGCTCTCCTGGCAAGGGAATAAGCTCCCTGTCATCCTCACTGTCACTTACTGGGCTATTCAGAGGCGTGATTTTCCCCCAGGGCTCAGCTCCCATTTAAGCACCTGCAGATAAGGGCCAAATTTCCTGAAGTGCTCATCAGGCAGCTGCTTCCCCTGGGACACTTAATCATAGATTAAAAAAAAAGAAAAAAGTGATACTGAATCGTTCGGAAAGATCCAGCCATTTGTAAGCCCTTGGGAGCAATGACTGTTGTTTATCTTATGCCTTTGCCTAGTACCACAGGGCTTGGCATTGGGCATGTTCTGATGATTTATATAAAATTAACTCATTAGGCTCCACCTTGGAGGAACTGATAGCAATTTGCTTTGGAAGCTGAAGATGTTGGTGGAAGATGAAGGCTTCAGATTCCTGGTGCACAAAGAAGCTGTTTGCTCAACTGACACCATCAGGTAGAGATGAAATTCCCGTTTTGCTCTGTGTTAACAGATGGATGCTGGAGGAAGAAGTGTTAATTCTTAAACAATATTTGAAGAAGTCAGAAGTCCACCTAGGATAGACCCATTTACATTTTAAAAGCAGGTTAAAATTTTCTACTGGGCAGTTTCCTATCAGGGTGAGAAAGACAGCAGTTGAAGAGCTGGGCTGCTGAGAACAGACGCTCTGGTTCAGCTGGCCGGTGGCGAGCCGGGAAAACCTCTGGGACTGAAGGGCATTCTTGCCACAGCCTCACCATGTGCTCTGCCCTGAGACCTCCTTTGGCACCTGTCCTGGCTGTGCAGTGACAAGCTCACGGCTGGGCATCTGCGGGCAAGGGCCCATGGTTCCTCAGCAACCCAATGCTTTAAACCCCTTTCCTATTAATGGTTACGACACCGCTTCTGAAATCCTGGCCTGCAGACTGAGGGTTTCTTTCTTTCCTTTTTTTGCTTTTCATTGGAGAAGTGTGGCTGCTGGAAGTAGTATTCCCTCAGTCAGAGCAGTGCTGTGGGGAGGAGGCTGAGGTCTGGAAGCAGTCAGACCTGGTGCCCTGCTCTCAGCCACAAAATGACAAGTCTTTCTGTCCTGGAAAGTACTATGCAATGACTAAAGCAATGACTAAATGGCCTAAAGCAGTTGTGTCCCTTTCAACTGAGAGGTCACACAGCCTAATATAGGGACACTTGAGCTCTGCATACCTTCCTATAACATGATTAGATGAGTCTACACTACATGGGCAAAATATTGATCCCCTGATCACACGATGGAGAAGTCTGTTGCAGCCTTCAGAGCAGGGAGTTGGCTATGGTCAAAATGGACCATTCAGTCCAGCTGTACCTGGTTTGTAGTGGTAGATTTACCCTGGACTGTCAGGGGTTTTCTCCTGCTGGGCACAGCTTGAGAGGACATGGGGAAGGGATATGATGCAGCGGGGCCACATTCCCTTCTTTGGTCTATTATCGGGATGTTGCAAGAAGAATTTGGCCAAATCACTTCTCAATTTCTGGGCACCAGTTTCTCTACCAGTAAAACTGGAATGATGCCATCAGCTTCCTCTGCAAAGTGCTCCAAGATGGAGGTTAGAAAGCACTAATGACCAGCTGGCTACAATTGCATCCAAATTTAGAAAGAAAAAGGGCTCTTGTTCCCTTGGACCTAATGTAATAAATAAATAAATAAATGGAGCAGTCCTGGCTTTATTGCCAATTCCATGAGATTAGATGGAACTTAATTTCTGTCATTTTTTCTGCTGGTGGCTGTATTACAAAGGCACCCCACAGAACCAGCTTGACCTCTGGGTGCCTCATAATTTTCCTGGCTATGAAGTCACTCTCTTACAGAATTTGTTTCCTCAGCATGCCTTTGTGGGGCTGGTGCTTTAAATCAGGCAGACCCAAGCAGCTGTATCCCTGACACGGTCATTTTACAGCTGGCTGCTGTTTGTCGCCTCTCCCTCTTTCCCAGCTGGTAAATACTGTTTTACCTTTCTTATTGCTGTGGAGATGACATTATCTTACACTAGAGAATTTCCCTGCCATACAGTTGCTCTGGATAATGTTTGTGTACAGATGATGTTTATGAAAGCCAGGGGGCAATTTACTTACTGCAGTGGGCACCGTTGCAACATGTAAAATCATTGTGCACAAATACCATTGACTGAACTGCTCCCTGCCTTCTCATAATTCATTATCGGAACAGGTTACACAGGGATGGGAGGGAATCTCCATCACTTGGAGCCTGTAAATCAGGCCTGGCTGTCTATCCAAAGAGTGTGCTCTCGCTGAACTGCACTGCGTTGGGCTGGATGGGGCATCACCAGGGAAAACTGATGGGCTCCCTTATGCAGACGGGCAGATGAGACGACCTTAACAATCCCACCAGCCTTAAAGCCTGCAGATCTACTGCTGCAATTCTGCTTGTGCCAATGCAGAAGTCAGAAGAATGATGGATAAAATACGTCCCTCCACCTTCCTGAAATCTCTCCAAAGGCCGGGCCTGTGATACACATTGAGTGCACCAGTTTGCTCCAGAAATGGTAGATCCAGCTTGCATGGAAAACTTAATTGCTTTCCCTGCCTGGGCCCCTTGACTTGTTGCCGTCTGTGGAAACCTGAGGAAAGACTGCCCAGATCCGTGACAGCCCTGACTGCCCAGATCCATGACAGTCAATGGAAAAGGGCTCTCTCCTAGCCAAGAAGAAAAGGGAGTGCTGAGCCAAAGCCCTTGCTCTGGATGCATTACTCTCCCAAATTCAGCTGCTGCTGATGGCCTGAGGAGGGGAAGAAGTGCTTTACCAGTTACTCCATGAAGCCTCTGCTTTGAAATAGTTTCCTGAGCTCCTTTGCCATGTTTGTCACGGGGCTCGTCTATCCCAGCAGCCAGCTCTGACCACCTGGGATCACCCCTTGTTTGCTTGTTGGATGGGGAAGGCAGCCTTAGTGCCAGGGTGAATAGGTGGACGTTTCCATGCAGCCTGGTGCTCCATGCAGGATGGCAGGAGGCTTCTTAGACTCCAGTGCTTGTGGTGCGGCTCTGAAGATCAAGACTAGAAATGAACGGTACCACTCAGCTTTTAAACATACAAACTTACTGAAATTATTATGAGGGGTGCCCTCTTTTAGTTCATCTTGCACTTTAACTGGGAGCATAAAAGTGTCTGCTTGTGATAAGAAGTTGTTTTTATTATTGATCAATTATTAATCTGTGCAAAAAGTAGGTTTATACTATTTTATTAATGTTGTGCAAAGAACAAGAATAAAGTTATTATTTATGGTCAGGAATACTTGTTTCATGCTCTCCATGATGTCAGTAGCCACCCACTCTCCTTTGGTGCTGCCCAGTCTATAAATTCATCAGGGCAGGGGAATTCCTAGTTGGCACCTACCACAGCGAAACTCTGACCTCCTGGTCCCCAGTGATGGATACCCTCCTTATCTCAGGTATAAAGTTTCTTTACCTCTAGACTGTGATAAAGAAGGTGTGCAAGGACTGAGATAAACAGATTTCTGCTGAATCTGGATTCGGCTTGTGCTGGCAGCGACTCCAGGTTGCTGTTGCATGTGGCGCTGGCGGTCGGCAGCTGTGGGTCTGCTCCAGGCCTGCCTCAGCCCTGGTGCCTGGGAATGGCAGAAGCCGGTGCCTTGTCCCACTGCTCCCGGCAGCCTTCCCCGCTGGTGGGTGTAAGGGACGCTCCTGCTCCTGCTGGTGCTCGCTCCCATGAGATGGACCGTCTGCAGCCCCAGTCTCCAGAGATCCGAACAGAGAACCACTCCATGTGCACCAGCTCGCTCCAGGTTCTCTGAAATGTCCCTGTGTTCACTAGTTTCAAAAATACAGGCCAGTAGCAGGAAAACACTGTCCCCCACTGTAGCAGAAAAGTTCTATGCCTGTGGCTGCTAAAGGCTCTGCAAGCATCAGCCCCTTGGTCCCCAGGAAGCTCCTGGGATGTGAGAAAGAATATTACCCCTATTTGACAT
Source organism: Pelecanus crispus (assembly GCF_030463565.1). Classification (NCBI taxonomy): domain Eukaryota; kingdom Metazoa; phylum Chordata; class Aves; order Pelecaniformes; family Pelecanidae; genus Pelecanus; species Pelecanus crispus. Next base: position 159,732,388 of record NC_134644.1, on the reverse strand, counting down.
CTAGGAGTGAGGAATTTGTCTGTGTCTGTGCACGACTGGGAACTGAAACCACATGTCCATCCATAAGACCAGCTCCATCATATTTTTGGGTCTGCCAGTATTTTCCTGTGTCGGGTCTGTGTAGACCATTAATGGCTGTGTCGTTGCCCTTCTGTACAGCTAATATAAAGCAGCATATTCCATTTTCACTTAATACTAAATAATCATCATGTAGTTGGAGTTCGCTGTTTATGTTAAGGGTTGTTTACATTTTGCATGAGATGAAGGTCATAGGGAGAGGTGTTTTTTTATCAGGCCAATTAATATATCTGGAGGAAAGCAGACAAGTTCTCAGGCATTTGAGCCCTCTGCCTGGTCTGAAACAGAAGTAACAACCTTCTCGCTAAGCTTGGGCTTAGAAAGATTGCTCAGCAGCCATGGTGTAATCAGTATTACTTTCCATCAAGTGGCCCTGCTGATCTCTGGTCCTGGTAACACTGCTGCCCGTGGCCCACTTGGCTATTTGTGTGGCCACAAAGGCAGACCAGAATGCTGGTGCAGCTGAAGAACATCCCTTTTCATGCGTGGCGTTGGCCGTGTTCCCCACCAACCCGCCACACAGTTGCAGGCATGCTGGCACCTTGCCGAAGGCAGGCACGTGGGAGGGAATAAGCGGTGGCAGGGCACAGGGGCTGGCGCTGGAGGGAACTCGTCCAGTGCAAGCAGCACTGCTGCTGCATGGGAAAGCGTGACCAGACCTCGATTGTATCAGCTGGCTGGGAGGTAGCAAGGGGAGACCGCTCCTAAGCTGTTCCCAGGCTACCTGTCAGTCTGCAATCAGTAGTAACTTTGAAGGTTAACAATTAATTAACTGCAATGTCAGCACCACAGAGGCTATTTCAAGCAAGCAGCTCCCAAGTCTTTTCACCCTCACTGTACGTCCCACTCGTGCTGCACAGGGGTCTGGCCAGCAGTACAGATGGGGTCTGCTGAAGCACCGGGCACTGCTGAACACAGTCCAGTAATGCTCATCCGTAAAATGCGATTTTTTTCCTGCAGTGACTAGGTGAGAGCAGCAGTACTTTCAGCCTTCATGCTGTCAAATCTGGGTTCACTGTCTTTTGTCCTCCTCTCCATTTAGTAAGAGGTTTATTGCCCGAGTTCTCTAAGTGCTAAGAGCAAGAACTGAGCACGAGTGCTTAATTTCTTCCACACAGGCTATGGTAGGAACATGAAAACTTGGATTCCTTTCTGAAAAACAGAGCAGCTTTAAGTGTTTGAAATGAAATTTTCTTTCACCTATATTTTTTGCCCTCAGAAGGCAGAGAGATTTCAGCAGTCATTTTTGTTATCCTCCCTTAGGCAGAAATGGTAAAATCAAGCTTGGAAAGGTCTGCTGAGATGAATCTGATTGAAAAATCGCCCCTCTGGAGCCTGGCGTGGTGGTTACAACACAAAAATTGTCAGGTTGGGTCAGCTCCTTGCCCAACTCTGGGAGGACCATCTGGTTTCTGGTAGCTGTCCCAGTTCATCCAACCCATGTGGTTAGGTCAGGCAACTGTTAGTTTTCCTCTAGGAGGATAGGAACAAATAACCTCATACTTAGCAATTTCTGGCCTAGTCTGCACATCCCATATTTTAGCTCCTTCCTTTTGCTGCTCGACATCATCCATTGCAACGTGCTGTTAGTTAAATGGCCTGTGGTTTCAGATGGGATAGCATGTGTTGGACAAAGCAGCGCCTTCTCAACTATTGATGAAGGCACATCCTGAGTGACACTGGACCAAGACTGTGTGGCTCTTATGGTGACTACCTCTTTCTTAGGAATTTGGCCATCTGCTTGCATGAATACCATGTTTTTTAATGTCCTTGACCATCTACCTCTGCACTCCTAACTTTCAGACCACCTGTATGTATAGCAGTAATTTTCCCTCTCTGCTGCTGTATGCCAGCAAAAATTGAAGAAAATACAAAACTTTCAGCAGTAACCCTGGGGCTGGAGGAAAGAGTGTCCTGATAAGAAATAATTCTATTAGCTCCATACAGGACTTTATCTTGGAATTAATAATATTAATCTCCCCCATTTGTAGCACAAATTTTGACTCCAAAGCACAGAGCAGAGACTTGTGTAATTCTCCTTTCAGCACCTAGCCTACAGCACATGTAGTTATCCCTCTTGTATGACTGGGAGAAAGAATATGCAAGCAAGAGGACAGAGAGGCCACATGTCTTGCTCAAGAACTCAGTGGTCCTGCAGCAGGTGTATGTGAGTCGCCATCTCCCTTTGCTTTTCCCTTTTATTCTGTCCTTAGGTGCTTTCTGTAAGAGAGTATGTGGGTTTGAATGGCTGTGTCTGGTCTTCCCTATGATTTACCTCAAACTTGTTTCTTTTGGAGCTTGGCATTCATGAGCACCTCCCAAACTCGTCCCTCCTCTCTACCACTGAGAACTTAATGCATTTTGTTCTCTAAGGATTTCCAAGAGGTTCCCAGCAAAAGCAAACCCCACTGCAATCAGTTAGGGCAATCCAACTGACTTAGCATTTTGTCAGTCCCAACAGATGATAAGGGTCACGTGCAGCACCATTAGGAAGTTCAGATCAGCAAATGTCTCCCATTATAAGAAGTGTTGCAGGATTTCATCTGTCTAGGTACAGCTCTAGGGCCCTCATTTGCCCTAGCCCTTTCAAGAACAAGGCTGCAGGGTACTATGGAAAGGGGCTTTTGTTTGTTTGCTCACTTGTTTTTAAACTATGGAAGGAAGATGAACCATTCTGACCCTGCCAGGAGCTGAAAACATGTGGCTGAGATAATTTTGCAGTATTGATTGGGTGCTTGGAAGTATTAAATCATCTCCTGCTTGCACATAAACCTTCTTACCCTCATTTTTGCATCTTTATCCAAAACCCTCACTCTGCTCTAAGATTGCTAAATGTTTCCACCTAAGCTGGTGTGGTCCAAATAGTAATGAAGTCTGACAACACTTTATAAAACAAAGCTTTGTTGAGGCAGTAGGAAAGATGAGCAGCCAAGTGCCTATATGGTGACTCAACCTATCACCGATTGCAAATACAGGATCATAAGTGATGCCATGGCTCCTGTGCACTGCCAGGGACACTTGGTGTTTGGGTCATCTGGCAGCAACAGCCAATGATGCAAATGACTTTTGAATTCGGGTGAGAGTTGTGCCATCCTTTGGCTCCACCAAAGGAAGTGAGATTTGAGAGAAGCATACCTTATACGAATAATGTGGGCAGCACCCTGCCTGCACTGCCAATGTTGGGCAGGGGGCAGGGTGTTGGCAGTCTGTCTACACTGCTGATATTGGTCAAGGGGCAGGGTGTCAGGAGGCCAGGTGTCACTTGGCCGGTGTCCTGTGGCTACAAAGACATGGCAAAGTGGCCTGTTACTATATTTTGGGCAAATGTGTATGTTTGAGTGAGTCCTTTGTTCTCTACTCATCTGGAAGAATCACCAGCACCGATAATATCAACAGAAATAGCTCCTCACTACTTTGAAGCAATCCCCCTCCCCTTCCATCCCCCGTGCAAACAGAGGAAGAAAGGTCAAATGCTCTTTACTCTTAGTGACCTGGCTGTCATTTACATTTACCCAGTGCTTTACACTGCATCATCTCAAAGCCCTTCATGTCACCATAGTAAGCAGGTTTTTTTCCTCTACTGTGCAGATGAGGAGAACAAGGATGACAGGAACAGCCCCAGGCAGTAGTGGGGCCAAGTAGCAGAACGTGGCTCTTTTCAGAGCATGCAGGAAGACAAAAGCACCACCAAGTGTGAGTGATCTGGTTGCCCTCTGTTGGCATCGGCAGTACAACAATGCCATGGACAGAGGTGGGAGTCCATTACCATATCTCCTCTGAAGCCTCATTCAACTCTTTACCCTGTGGTGCTCTGCAGTGCCATGCGCTCCCATACTCTCATCTCCCAGGATCTGTGAAAAGTGGTGGAATATGCCTTTAGGCAGCAAGTCAAGCATAGTTGGTAAACCACGCTGTGTTTGTTGACATCTCTTGTGTCATGCTGTGTAGCAGGAAACCCATCCTTGCTGTTGGAAGTCCCGCCCAATAAACAACACATGTGCTTAGTCAGGGCCTCATTTTACTTCATCTGCTCCTCTGTCATGAGCAATATTCTCTTAATATTTATAGTGTTTTTCTGGTGCTAGCATTCATATCCCCTCAGAAGAGCTGTCTTTACCAATGTACTGTACTAACATTCCTATACTGAATCTTTCAAAAGTATTGACTTTTCAGAATAAAGTGAAAGAGTTCCAGAATTGCATGAATCAATGATCTAGGCATATTTACTAAAATTCTCTTGGGCAAGGGCTGACACATCTAAAGATTCACTTAAAAAATCTCTGACTGTACAAGGGACATTATGATCTTATTGAATAAAAATGAGTCTATCCAGAAAAACAGTACAATTCTGTTAAGTACTTTGAGATCCTATGGGACAAAGGTGTTCTACAAACATGTGATGATGTTTATTACGACTGCACTAGATAAGATCATGCAGTGTGAACAGGTCACTAAATAGTTATATGTGTTAAAAAGAGACAGAGAAATAGCAACCACAATTTATGCTCTACAATATCAACCAGTAAGAAGAAATACCTGTGCTGGCTTGATATTACACTGACAATAAGTAGTCTTTCAGTAGAGACCAACTAGCTAAAGGTGTGTGCGGTGCGTATGAGAAACTGTGACTAGAAGTGATGCTTTGAAGGTGTAGGACTACAGCTTTCAGGTGCATTCGGTCTTTCCACCATTTCAAAGAATCCTATGCTCATATGTCAGTGGTGCTTAGCATATGCAAGGTGCCCTGCACTAACTTTCAGTATTCTGAAAGTACCCAAGAATTGTCCTATTGGTAGGACTGTGGACCCATTTGATATGGGGGTTTGAAGGAGTAAGGGAGATGCTGGAGACACCCTGAGGGGCTAATGTAACATGAGGGTGAGGAAGAAAGAGGAAAGCACTGACAAGAGCAAGGAGGATCAGGACTATTCAGTACCTTGCCCGTGGCTGGAGGAAGATCCTCCGAGGAAGAGGCTGCTGCTGGCAGAGGGAGATAGCCCTGCTCCGTCGGTGCTGAGGCATTGTCCTTGCAGCTGGGTAGATTGCAGAAGTCCCAAAGGCATGTTAGTGCCTGTGAAGTTTTTAGAGAGCAGTCTGAGCAAAACCTTTTGGTGCAGAGACCAGAAAACATTTTTCTTCTCCTTCCCATTGTGCTTTCATGCAGGCTGGTTCTGGATCCAGCCATTGGTTCACAAGTGTGTGGAGTGAGATGCCTGGATCCACACCACCTCCTGCCCTAAGCACAAAGGTGTGCCAAGGTTGATGGGAAAGCATTTGGCTGTCAGGGCAGCAGGTGTAGTTTGAACAGCCATTTTCTGTCTTCTCTGCCCTATGTACAATTTACTTCATGAGCTTCCAGTCAGACTTTGTGGATGGATTAACATACATGAATAAACACAAAGGCATTTACTCCTTAAAAATAATGCATTTCTCTCCTCACTTGAGGAAGGAAATTCTGCTGACTGTGTTGGTGTCCCTCCTGTCTTGTGCAGGTCTCTCTGAGCTGAGACTCAGTCTCTACTTTTTTTTATCCTTTAAAACCTTCACACTGGAATTTACTGTATTCCTGACTCAAAAGCAATATCCACTATGCGAATTATTGGCAGAAAGAGATCATTTTGTATCCAAGGTCAGCACAAATTTACACTGAATGCATTATACTGCAATTGGCTTCGAAAGGCTTTTGAATGCTAAGATTGTTTATACAGTTTTTATTTCTTTATCTTATGCAGAGTTGGTCTTACACCTAGAAAGATATTTTGATGTTTTAATGGAAATCTCTAGTCATTTTGCACAGAGCATTGGAAAGAAGTAGGAGTGCTGAAAAGGACTCTCTGAATCTGCAAACAAACCAAGAGCAGCTGGCTGCACGTGTGACTACAGCTTTTGCATATGTGCAGTAGGTAGGTGTAAATGAAAACCAGTGATTTACCAGCCCCGCTATACTAATGGCTGCCAGTCACATGCCCTGGGCAACTGTGATTCACTGTGTCAGGCAGGATCTGCCATGGCAAATAATGTGAGTGATGCTGGTTGACATGTTGTGTCATCCAAGGAATCTGGAAAATGAACAATGTGATAAAATTCCTTTTTTTTTTATTAGCCTCTCTTTTAAGGAGATCTTCCTGATAGTTATGACTCCTGAGCATTTAGTTAGTTAGTTTTTTTGTTTCTTTCATTTTTTCTTTCTTTCTTTCCTTTTCAGGGGAAAGAATTTCCATCTTATCAAAATGGAAAATCTCAATAGCATCCCACTGAAAATTTAAAAAAAAAAAAAAATCATTCCTGAAAACCATTCAGTTTGAATATATTCAGCAATTTCTGCCAGAAAACTCTTCCACTGGAAATTTTTTTACCAGCTCTACATAAAACTTAGCTAAGCAAAAAGTTTCTTCAGACTGAGGAATTACATATCAGACGATGTAGGAAAAATTACTTCCTGATCACACTTTTACACAATCGTTTCATGGAGTTTGACTGCCCCATAGCAGTCTATCTTTAGCAGGATCATTATGAGCTATTAGATATTGAATTAACAAAATGCCAGCTGGATTCCGAGGGTAGAAGGGTGTAAATCAATAGTAGCTGGAAATAAAGTGTGTTGTCCAATAGCCAGATGATGAAAATCAGAGCTCACATGTTTGTACGCTTCACTCAACCTGAGATACTGATTCCTGTTGTGACCTTGGGCAATCTTTTGACCTCCTTGTGTTTGGTACAGTTTTACTGCGTAATTGAGAAGCAGCAAAACTACCAAACCCAAACTTATGCATCAAAGTCTTGTATATTTGGGGAAATCAATTTCCAGAAATATTTCTTACTTCTACAGTGGTCCTAAGCAATCAGTTCTTTGAAGTGTGGTTCAGTTTCTGAAATGGGAGTGGAGTGTAAAATACGTAAGTTATCAGGAGCTAATATGAGAGAAGAGGAACATATACATACCAGGAACAGTAACCATAAGCTGCCATACTAAGAGTGCATTCCTCTCCTGGGAGGATGTCTTCTTGACTGGATCCAGCCATGTAGAGTTGCATGAACTCCATCTGGTCTGGAATCTGCTTAATAAGTCAGCCATTTATTGCCCGTATTCTTTACATGAATCCCCAAGGGATGAAATATATTAATACAGGCCCAGATGTGAGCAAAAGGGACTTGACTGGCTTGTCCTGCTGCACGGGCATACTGGGAGCAGCAGATCAATTTCTAGATGCTTTAGAGAAGTACCGTCCCCTTCTGATCTCCTCTTGCCAGGATGTTTCCTGCAGGAAGTTATAACCGAACAACTGCTGGAGCAGTGTAAATGTAGAACAGGACATTTTCCACTGAAAAACAATAGGTCAGAGAGGGGGAAAGAAACTGAAATGGCACATTGTTTGTCCTGGCTACAATACACAGACATTATGAAAAAAACACCAGGAAACCTTAGGATACGTGGTTCTAAGAGTTGGGTTTATGCTGAAATTTTTTATTTCTAGTTTCTGAAAAGATTCCTGGACAATACTGTATTACAGACTCCAGATCCCTTGCTCCATTGACTAACAAGGTTAATAATGTATTCATTTATTTCTTAGCTTCTTTTTAATGAAGAAGTGTGTTACAGCTGATACGAGGCAGCTGTTTAGGTGAAGGCTTGGGACCAGACGTGACGTTTTCAATATGAAGATAAGTTAGATGTTGTCGGTTCATAGCATCTAAAGGAGTTCAGTTACCTGACACTTCTTTTGAAAAATAAGTGGGCGACCTGGGTGCTCTTTCTGGGACTGACTCACTTCCCTGAATGTGGAAGATGGCAAGTCAGCCATGACAATAGCTAGTGACCTATGTTAAGTTCGATAATGGAGTCTTCACCCAAAAACATACCAGGTGCTCTTGTGCCGTGGTGCAAGGCAGGCAACACATGTCTTCTTTTTCACACTGTAAAGTGGAGCTTTGGTGGCTACAGTACAGGCCCCACTGTGTGACTCAGAAAAAAACCAAAAATACTATTTCTGTCTCAGGGTCTTGGGTACATTGCTTGGAGCCCTAAGGAGATGCAGGTCCTGCTCGTGTGCAACTGGTATGGAGGCTGGACCTGGCTGGTGTGCTCCAGAGGGTGGATTTAGTGAACTGTGGGTCTGCAATGGTTTTGCGCCACTGGACTGGGGAGTCAGCAGCCATGTTGGAGGCTGCTAAAGCAGTGCAATATGTCCCAAATGTCCTGCCTGCCTTTGGTGATGTTGACTGCCTTCTTCCCACCTGTGGACAGTTTGCATGGAGGGCTCACGGGACATTACTCTGCCCAGATGGATGGAGCCTCTTGCAGGATCACTTTGATGTGGGAGGTGAATGTGAATTTGGGGAGAGCTGCTTTCATTTTTCCTTTCATTGGCATAGTCATGGGTTTTTCACTTACTTGGCTGAGGCAGAAAGGGATTTCCTCAATCTCCCAATATTTTAGAGAAACACATCTAAGAAAGGTCTTTCAGATGAAAAAGTAAGACTTTCAAGGAGGAGTCAATGAGCGAGTTTGCCCCAACAATTTCATGTAATGGGAGATCACAGACAGTGGTGTGGAAGAAAAGTGGAATAAAAGCCAAAAAACTTGTATTTAAATGGTGCCAGTAGCAGTGAGGGTAGCGCCTTCAGACAGCAGGGGATAGTGGAGTTCTGCAGAAGGAAGCTTCTTGGTTTTGATAACTTACAGCAAACAAGAGGACCTTTAGTTGCTCAACAAATCAAACTGACTTGCAGGTGGTTAGAGACCATGACTGTTCAAGAGCTTCTTTATCCTGTAACACCTGGCTGTGGTGTCTACTCAGGATAGCTGTATATGGAAAAAAAGGGTTTAGAAATATTTTATGTTTATTACAGTCCAGATTCACTCTTGTTCCCAAAGTACCATCAGGACAGTGATCATAAAGAACTTACCACCTTGGGAATAATATAGATTTTATAGTTGGATGATGGTTTCAGGTTAAATTAACCTAGTCAACTGTATTACTTTGAGAAGTGCTAAGAGGAGAGAGCACTGAGATGGAAGCTATGACAGGACTGAAAGCAGGGAAGAAGCTTTAAACATGGAAGCACAGGGCCCTGTTGGAAGGACATGGTTACCAGTTCAGTTTTCTGAAATTTCTGGATTTCTACCACATAATGATTTACCACTTTTTTTTACAAATGGGAATTTGACTGTAGGAAAAGGGTCATGTGTGTCTTTCCTCAACTCTTGTCCCAGACAGTGACCTGCATGTCTGTGACCAAGTTGACACTTTCTCTTTGATCAAATAGGATCTCCTTAAATTATTTTATGCTATTTTAAATTTCAAAATTAGATTTTTAAGTTGCTTTTTTTAAGCAAGAAGAAAAAAAATAATTTTCTTTCAGTTTCTACCCTCTCCCTTTTCTCCCTTTTGACAGGAAGTCCAATGTAAGTAAACAATGTTGAGTGTTTACTTAAGAGGACCACTTTTGATTTTTTTTTCCTTTACTTGTTCACCTCTTTAGAAAAGAGAAGGTCATCTCTGTGTTACACAAAGTCAAATTTAGACTGGAGCTTCTTTCTTTAAGAAATAATGCTCACTCTCCCCAATTTCTTTATGTGTCATGTCTCCCCCTCCACCCTTTTCACACTTTCAAAAGAGAGAATATACTAAATAAAAACTGTGGGGTATTTTTGGATCCAGTTCCTAATTAAAAATAGTTTTTTGCTCAGTAAAGAGATTTTCCTTTTTTATTTTTTCAGTATTTTTTCAGTTACTAAAAGGTACAAAATAGATCCACCTTCAAGATCTGATTTATTTTTCCTTTCAAACATCTGCCCATGCTGATCTTTTCTCTAATTTAATTCCATGCAACTTTTTCAGATTGAAATTCCTTGCTTAAAAAGAAATGTTCCTGGCACATTTAAATTTACCTTGCATGTAAAAATAAAATATATATCCATGATACTAATGCCAAGCTTATATAGTGGACCCGAGTGTGTGCTTGGAGAGATTGGCAGTGAATACTTGACCTCGAAGGTAGCATGTGTAGGCAAAGGGTGAGTGCAATTGCCCTAGATGGAATTTAAGCTCTCAGCATATTACAGTGTGAGTTCTCCTTCAGCTTCCCTTCTTGCATTGAGTTTTGTACCCTTTCTTGGGGTTATAACCCAAAAGCTGAGCAGTGCCAATTCAACCTACTTTTTCTTTCTTGATCAGTTTTGTTTCTGCTACATCTTTTTTGAAATGAGGTGACCCAAGTTAATGCCATTTTCAGGACACTTTTTTTTTCTTGTTCACCCTTTTACTCTTTGTAGCTCACCTCTAACTGGAAACTTGCAGAGTACATTAATGGTGTTTCTCATAGTAGAAAATTTGAGTGACTTTTCTGCAGTGTAGTCTGTAGGTAGGTCACTGCAAAACTGAGTTTGATTCCCCTGTGTACTAATGCGTGACTCTATGACTTTATGGATGATCTTTACCTCCTCTCTTCTTATTTTCTTCATCTGTACGATGGGGATAGCGATTCCTTTCCACCTTTAAAAGTGTGAATGTGAACTACTCCAACAGGATTCAGCATCATTACTTTGCCTTTGACTTCATTCATCTGAAGTTTGCTACTTTTACATGAATTTCTTAAAGCCTCCTTACCTCAGGCTTTCCATTAGTTTTTCTGTTTGTTATCTCAGGAGTATCCTTGTATTCTTTTTCTCCTTCTGAGTCTGCGGGTCTACCCTATTACTATGGCTGTAAAACCGCATGCTAATGGCATGGCCTTGACAGATCACATGTTCAGCTATCTTGCTCTGTCAGCATTGTTCTGTGTATTTGTTTCACAGTTAATACCCTGTGTTTCTCCCGTTCTGCCCAAGCATACAGAAAACATAAAGAAATAGTTTGTAACCTACAAAATATATAGCCAAAGGGGAAAAAAAACGGGATGTGAAAAATGGGCACAGAAAGTTGAAACAGCTGACTCTGAACCCTGACTGCCTCACTTGAGGTCCGCCCCTGTGACCACTGAACCACTGACTATGATTCCTCTGGGGCTAACCTCTGATAATCCATTATATATAGATTTTTTGTTATGTATGGGAATGTCTACCCACAAACCAACCTAGCCATCTACTCACACTGCTTCCCATTCAGCAGTCAGAGCAGGCCTTTATTTTTCTTTGCTTTCTTGCTCTTCCGCTCCTCTGTCTCTGGTCTTCTTTAGGCAGAAATTCTCCATCAGTCATGAAGGACTGCAGCCCTCATCCAGACTTCATTTCAACCCTTTGCTCTTTACTCAGTTTGTGAACAGAGAATCAAATTTATCTCCCCTTGTTATTATTTAATTCTGCAATTAGGTTGCTTAGGTTTGCAAGGCACTTTGGGCTGTGGATTTCAGGAGAGGTGGCGTACAAAATAAATGTCTATTGACTTGGCAAAGCTGAGGATGTCTCATTAATTCCAATGTTCTCTGCATTATTCTCTGTCTGTTCCATGCTCAATATCCCCTAGCTTTATTTTCTTTTTTTTTTTTTTCCTTGATTACTGCTGCACGTTGAATACATGTCTTCACTGAGCTGTCCACAATAATGCCTTTGTGTTTTTCCTTGGAGGTTACAACTAATTCAGAGCCCATAAATGTTTACAAGTAGTTTTAAACTGTTTCCCACAAACCACATGTCTAGGCTGAGTTTCATCTAGTATGCTACTGTCCAGTTACTTAGTTTGGTGTAGTCCATTTGGAGCTCCTTACAATCTCCTGTCTTGGCTAGGCTGACTTATTTTGGTTTCATCAGCATGTTTTATCCCTTCCCATTTCCTTTCTGCAGGTTAATGAATTTGTATTTTTTATTACACTTTTATGATGAGTTGCAGTGTGATATATGGCTGTTTCTTTGAAAGGGAAATGAGACAGCTATCTATTGACAATGACCCCAGTCTTAGCTTATAATCTTTGGACAATGCTATTTGCTGATCTCCTGGGAATGGGTTTATTGACTTCTTTTTATGGCATTTTAAATTGTGATTATTTACAAGCATAAGAACACATGGGTTTTCGTGATCTGCATTTATCTGAAGATCTAACAGCCCCTTATTATTGTGAATATAGTCTGACAAATTCCCTGCATTACTGGAATAAAGGTTTTCTCCCCCATTTTATGGACAGAAATGAAAATCACTTGGGAAAAAAAGATTACAAAAGATAACAGGAAAAAGGTCTACCCAGCCCAGTCCCTCATAGGAGTGGGACAGAAAAGCAGTAATACTTTTAGGATACTTCTCCAGCAACTTTGGTTTCTCAGGGATTTCCACAGGCAGAGTCTGTATGTTTGCATTTACTAGCCCTCCATGGCAAACAGACATTTAACCCAGGATAAAGAAAACTCTGGTAAAAATAGTGGAAGTTTTCTGAGTGGTTCCTGCTCTGGTGGCAGCTCCTGCTGGTGAGGTTCTCTGGGTGGTTTCTCCAGAGGTAGGAAAATTGTTCTCAGACATGTCCAGGCCTGGACCGCAGGTCTCTGCTGGAGAGAACATGCCTGTGGACATATCTGTGTATCTTCAACACCATCATTATCATCATGCCCTTGGCTCCACAAAAGCTGCCCTTGCTTTGGTAGGCACTCCTGTGGCTGGGTTGTTGGTTGTCCGTATTTTTACATCAGCCAGGCAGGAAATAGCATGGCTTTAATGACTGGGGAGAACTTTCCCTGAGACTTTTCCAAATCTGCACAGCAAGCCAAAGACAGTGCTGGAGGAAGCAACTTTTCTGCCTTGAACTGCAAACTCTACCCTTGCTCCTAGATGCTCCTTTTTTCCTCTCTTGCTGGTTAATCTCTGTTGCTAATCTTGGTTTTAATTAGCATTGCTGCTATTTCTCTTGCCAGAGATTCTCAAGGGGTTTATTCTTTAGCATGTCTAAGTTTCCAAGGTCTAATGGGGCCTTTCATTGCTCTCTTCTCAGCTGGCTCCTCTTTGAATGCCACAGATCATAGGACTGAACGATAATTCAGGCTGAAAGGGACCTCAGGAGGTCTCCGGTCTGAACTCAGCTCAAAGAAAGGCCAGATGTGAGATCAGATCAGGTTGCTCAAGGCTTTATCCAGTTTAGTCTTGAAAACTTCGCAGGAGGGAGACTACACAAGTTCTTTGGGTAACCTGCTCCAATACCTGACTGCTCTCATTGGGAAAAAGTTTTTCCTGATACCCAGTTTGAACATTTCTCATTCCAGCTTATGCCCAGTGTCTCTCATCCTCCCACCATGCATTTCTGTGAAGAGCTTTGTCATCTTCTTGATGAACTCCTCATAGCTCCTGGCAGGATGCTCTCAGGTCCACCTGAAGCCACCTCTTCTTCAGGCTGAACAAATCTAGTGCTCCAGCTCCTGATTTTTTTTTCTCCATTTTTAAAATGTCTTTTTTGTACTGGGAGGCTGAAAAGGACACAGTGTCTAGATGTGGTCCAACAGGTGTTGAGTGGGAGGATAATCCTTTCCCTCAAGCTCCTGGCTGCGGTCCCTCTAGCACAGTCAGGATGCTGTTAGCCTTCTTTGCTGCCAGGGCATGCTCCCGATGCATGGGCAGCATGCTGTCTGCCAGGACTCCCCGAGGCCTTCACAGTAAAACCAGTCAGCCCCAGCCTGACTCTGAGTAGAGTACAACCCATTAACCACCCTTCTCTGAGCCCAACTCTCCAACCAATTTTTACCCACCCGGTTGTCCACCCAGCCAGACCAGAGCATCCAAACTCAGATACAAGAATGTTGTTGGTGACAGTGTCAAAAGCCCTGCTAAGGTTGGCATAAGTGATGTCCACTGATCTTTCCTTGTCCACATATCCAGTTATCTTATGATGGAAAGCAATTGGTTTGATCAGGAATGATTTTCCTTCAGTAAATCCAAGCTGCCTCAGTTTAAGGGGTTCCTTGCTGTGCGCTTCCCAATGAGTGGGATGGGACCTGTTCAGCCCCAGAGTCTCAGAAACGTTCTCAGAATCTAAATGCCTTATCACTATTTAGTCTTTGACCTTTTTTGTGTTTCATTTTTTTCACTTGGGAAAGTGCATTTCTCTCTTTGGCAACAGTTCGTTCTCCTCCCTCACGAACAGTGAAGCAAAAAGTTCATTTAATTTTTCTGTAATGCCTATCTCTTCTGGCATCTGGTCTTTGCTCTTCTGTCTCTGGGAGACCCTAATGATTCCTTTGTTGACCTCTTCTTTATATATTTGAAAAAAAGTTCTATTATTTACCTCAAGTTCTTGTGTAGTCTTCATTTCACCCCTTCCTTAGCTTTTCCTGTTTGTTTGGTGTGGGATTTTTTTGTTACAGCCATCACCCCATGCTACAAAATTTCTCTGCCTTCCTTAGTACCTGCTGGTTTTTATGACTTACATGCTTATCTTTGATTACTTTTTGTTAAATCTGAATTTGCTGCACTTCATCTAGCAGAAGCACAAGAACATTTGACTTTTTTATTATTTTTGGTATCACACCCATTTTTTTTTTTCCTTTTCTAAGTTGTTTTCAAATATTGCTGTTCTCTAAAATGCTGACTACTGGAAGTCTGATACCTGTATTAGGAAACCTGCAAATACACAAGACTCCATTTTCTTTTTAATCCTGCTCCTCTCCTGTTTGGGGAATATAGGAACAATGGAGCAATCCAGGAGTCCTTCTGCTATGTGGGCTGCATTGACAACTTCCTGCTGTGCAGCACTGCTATCTGTTTCACATGCATATGATATCTCAGTTACCAAAAGGCATGGGTGTGGTATTATCTGTTCTATGTCTTTCTCGCACAAAAGCCCTTTGAGAAGGATAGCATAATTTAATCCATTTCACAAGCAAGGGTCTGAGGAAGAGAAGGCTAAATAGCATATCGAGGCCATGGAAGACGCAGAATCGTAGAACTGTACTGACTGGCTCCTTTGGGGGTTGCACAATGTCCCTGAATCCACTGGTTTCTTCCCATAATAAAATCTTAGATAATATACAATGAAGTACCCAAATATACTTGCCAGAACTGAGCAACTGGCAAAACAAAGGCCAGGTGTCACTCCCAGATTATAGATGTCCAGAAGGGCTGGCGTGCATTTTTGAAAGGGTGGGAGTAGTCTTGTTTTCTTGAGTTTTACATGGGGTTTGCAAGTATAAAGTACAATGTCCTTCCTAGAGAAGAATCACAGACAGATTTGCTCTTGGGTTTATTTGTTATTTGGTGTTTTTTTTAAAAATCTCTGGTATGCTTTTCACTTCCTTAGTACTTGCACTTAGGTTACTTAGGGTCTCAGCTCTGTGTGATGTTTACTTCAGTCAGGACTTTCATTCTTAGAAGTTCTGGTTACAGTGTAGAAGGCTGCTCCTTTGCTTCTGCACAGAATTTTTCCCCATCTGAGTATTTAAAAACATTTGATAAATCCCCCGGTAATGAATTCATGGAATATTTTACTGAATACCTGTGGACTGGTAGGTCTTTTTTTAAAAAAGATGAGGATAATTGGGCAGAATGTTAAAAAAAAAAGGAACTAGTCATAAATTAGAGATACGGCTGTAACCTGCTCCCTCTTCTAGTCTAATCAGAAACCCATCCTGCTCTTGGATATCTATTTTCCTTGTTCTCTTTGAAGGGCTTTTTTTTTTTTTTCCCCCCAGTTTGGTTTTTGCTAGGGAAGAAAAGTGATTAAAAAATAAGTCACAACAGCTTTAAGTATTCCCAACTGTTACTCTATGGTACATCTTTATACTTTTTGCAAATAGATGCATGCATGTAATATGTATAATATGTATAATATGTTCATATAATATTTACAAAGATCCAGTTTTCTAAAAGAAGGCCGATAACGTTAGCTTCAGCTCCATACCCCTGTAGTCAATTACTTGACATGATTTCTGGACATGCCAAGTGTCAGTAGCTGCTTTTTCACTACTTGGAAGAGCTCATTGCTTGAAAGAAGGGCAGTTGCTGCCCTTACCCACATGGCCCATCCTAACAAGGGAAGAAAATCTGAGGATTCAAGGGACTGCTGGAGGCCCCCCGTTGAAACCTCATAGCAAAATAGGAGATGGCACCTCTCCAGACTGGCAGCCCCCTGATCTAGCCATCTAACTTGTGTTTAGGGATTGCTAATACATGCCTTTCTCATTTCATAAAGGAAGGCATTAATAATTCCTGGCAGAGGACAAGTATTTCCCCCTCCGGCTCTTTACCACCCATGAAGATCACAGAATAAAGCCTCCAGTGAAGGACATTGTCTGACACTCAAACAGCAGAGATTTTTGTCAGTGGGTCTACAGCAGTCAATGGGCAGCTATGAGAAGATGCCCAAGCCTGGCACTTCTCATGTCTGCCCATGCTGTGACTCTGGCTGCCTCACTCTGCGTTGCTTGCAGTGTATTTTGGGTGGCCGTACGAGGTGACACAACAGCCTTGTAGGTATTGGTGTCCACCCAGGGGCTGAAGGACAGCATGTGCTGGTGATCCCTGCTGGCAGAGCAGCTGGTGCATGGGCCACACGGACAATGAGCTCAGTCTCCAGCAGCATACAGTAGGCAGGACAGATGTCCCCTTCCTCACCATGGCTGCAGGCATTTTTGCTTCCAAACTCATGCTCGTGGAATTTCTGAGAGTAGCCCTTATCTTGCCTCTAACCAGGTATACTGGTTTAAGCTGCGATGGAGTCTCCAGTTTTGCATTGAGCAATGCAAATGGGTGTTGGTGGGTTTCAGGGAGGGAGTTATCCTGTACCCCCTCAGCCTGTGCTGGGCAGACACATCCCTAGCGTGCATGTTACAAGATGTGGAACAAAACTCAAAACTTACCCTAATCCTACCACTATAAATGCTGCCTCAGCAGCCCTTTGGCCAAAAGCTTTGGATGACCAGCTGTACTCTGTTGCTGCATTGTATCTGACATAACTGTTATTCCATCCTGTACTTCTTTACTTTATAACCCTTAACTCTTTTTATATGAAAGATCATTGTGACTACCAACTCAGTAAATATTGTTTTAATTTCTGAAGCAGAAAAAAAAGAGTGAATAGTGAGCTTGAAAAGACTCACTTAAGTTTCCAATGTGAAGCAGAAATCCCAAGTGCTCATGGTGTTGAGGCTGCCTGTGGGGAAAGAAAAATAAAACGTGTTTTGTTTTTCATGGATTCGAAATAAAGATGTCGCTCACCAGCACGACAGGAAAATCATCAGACAACTTTTCTGAAATTCTTTGGTGACCTTTCTAGTCTGTCAAAAGTTAGTGAAGACATTTTAAACCAGAAAAATTATCAAATGTTATAAGATGAAAATTGGTATGAAAACTAAAAGGACATTTTTTCATCATCAGGATTAATTTCTTGGCATGAGAAAAGAAGTAAAATGAAATTAGCCCACCCAATGTAATGCCTGCACTTAGACTGACATGACAGGGAAAGATAGACTCCCACCAGTCACACTGTTTGCATCTTGCAGGAGATGTTTTTTATATATATATATATACATACTGGCTACACCACTTCTTTTCCCTTGGTCTATGCTCTATTCATGAAATGATATGTGTCATTTTGGTTTACATAAAAATATTTTATCGTAACAGAAACACAGGCCCACTATGTAGCCTGTGGTTCTCTCTATGAGATTTTAGATCATCAGTTTCAATGCTTTAGAGCTTCAGGCACTGCTTTGCAGTGATGGTCTAGCAAGCTATGTTACCCATCGCAGTTCAAACATGTAAGACTGCTTTAAAAATGTAGTATTTGTGAGAAATAAAGCAATCATTCAAATCTGTTGGGAAAATTTGCCAACATAGCTACAATATCTTCTCATCTGCTCTCTGCTTCCATTATTGATTGTAATGGAGAAAATGTATTAAATGAAAATTACTCATACTGGGTGACTGCAATTTTGTAAGGGAAGAATAAATGAAAATTGGTTTAATATGATTTTGCTCTGTAATTTGAGACAGATCCTTAACTGGTGCAAAATGGCAGATTTTGCCGAGATCAAGAGTGGTAAACAAATTTACTCTGGCTGAGCAGCTCTGGAGTACGAGACTCAGTCAAAAATGTGACACTTTTAAGTCAATTGATCTGAAATTTACTGTTGATCAGATTTATTCAGCTGTCTTTAAATTTTTTTTTTTTTTCAAGTTCGGTTAGGTTTCATGGAAGAAATCCCATCCTTACTGAAGTCAATGGGGAAAAAGATATCCTGCTGTCTTCACTGTAACATATGCAGAATTAGTGCCTTCAAATGCTGCTAACAAAAATGAAGGGAATGGAGAGAAAAAAACAGGCAGTGGCTACACTACAGTTCTTAAGTCAGAAAACAGCTGTGCTGCACTTAGTATTTGTGCTTGCATAACATGTAGGTGCCCTGATCTCATTCACACTGAACACTTGATGCCCATAGAATATATAGGGGAGTTTTAATAGTCTCAAAAGCCAAGGGCTTACATTTTAGTAGCATACCATGAACTACAGGGAAGAGCAAAGAACTACATCTACTGAGGATGCAGTGTTCTTAAAAGAAGACTGGACAAGTGGCCAAAAAGATATAAAGAAGTGCTGGATATAAGTATGACTGCTGCATGCTTGGAGACTTGAATGAAAGGCAAAAAGCAGGGGAGAGATAATCAGTAGTCAAGTCGGTCTGCATTTAGCACCAGTGCTTGAAGCCATTGCAAGGTCTTGTGCACTACGCAAGCCGTGTGAGTGCTCATACAAATGATTTTACTCAAGCTCCTTGTGATGGGATGAATTTTAATCTTTTGAAAGGGTTTACGCTCTTTGAAAAATACATTTTTTTTGCTAATATATACTAGATTGCTTCTTGGAGCCCCGATTTCTAGAATTACACAATCATTTTTCTAAGATGGCCTTGCAGATGGACTTGGCCATAAATCTGTGCATAGGATGTGCAAGGATGTCATGTAAACCTTGCAGCCTGGAAAGCTGTGGTTATTCTACTAAGGGGAACTGCAGCTGCTGATATCTGTGAGTCAAATAAACCTCTGTCTTATTATCACATTGCTATTTAAAAATATGGAACAAACATCTCTCTTCAAATAATAACAGAAAAGTTGATTGTTCCATGCCTCGGGGGCATGAGTTTCTGAGGTCAGTAGGGACAGCAAAAAAATACTGAAATAAAATGAAATGTTGGGGGTTTGTGGGTCTCTCTGAAAAATAATACAGCCTCAGTTTCATTCCAGTGGGGCCCTGGGATCTGGAAAATATTCTTGATCTTCCAGACATTTGCAGAGTTAATGCTCTTTAAAAAAAGAAATGTTTTCATATGATTCCTAATTATATTCTTTTCTAATGAATGGAGACAATTTCAGATGATTTGTGGCAGGAGACAGACAGAAATTATGAAAAATCAAATGGGAACAATGTATGCTGATGACTTTCCTTGAGTCTCTGTAGGGTGATTACTATTGCCTTTTACCAGACATAGTGAGGAAAGTGTATCAGTGAATTGGTAAAAGGTCGTTCTACATTTCTTTCTCATTTCCCTAAGAATACAAAGATTAATCTTTATTTAACTCCCTTCTCTCT
The DNA here is from genome assembly GCF_030463565.1 of Pelecanus crispus. Taxonomy (NCBI): domain Eukaryota; kingdom Metazoa; phylum Chordata; class Aves; order Pelecaniformes; family Pelecanidae; genus Pelecanus; species Pelecanus crispus. The sequence goes on along the minus strand of NC_134644.1, from coordinate 159,712,813 downwards.
AAGTAGATCCATTAGCAAGTCAAGAATCAGGCTGTCGTGATAGGCATCCTCAGTGCTGTCACACACTGATGCTTTCCTTCCCGTCCATCCATGGTCTGTCGAGAGCTGGTGACATCCAGCACTGGCTCTTCTCCTGCACATAAAGCCTTGTAGAGCCCAGGACTAGTCCACACTGTCATTCCTATGTGGAGTCAATTTTCCATCTTTCCTTCCAGCATCTCACAGGACAAGTCTCACTAATATTGAGGTATTCATGTTTAACCTGGCTTTGTGGTGAAGTACATGAGGCCATCAGATACATGCGACAGGAGGGACCAGCTATTCCAGCCTCTTGCTCAAAGCAGGACTAACTTACTCCAAGTTGCTCAGAGCCTTGTCCAGGCTGGGTTTGAATACCTCCAAAGATGGAGGTGTCACTGCCCCTCTGAGCCCCTGCTCCCTCTGTGAAGCCTTCTTTCCTTGTTCCAGGTTGGAGTTTCCCTTGCTGCAAACTGTGACCATTGCCTTGTCCTTTCGCTGTGACCCTGAGCAGAGGGACTCTGGGGACCATCCTGGGGCTGCAGCCCGATGGGGTTGGCAAAGAGCACAGAAGGCAGTACGGTGGGCCAGCTCTAATGGTACATCTGGAAGTGTCCCATCCTCCTCCTTTTAAAGGAAGGTCCCAGAAGCCCTCCATTGATGAGAGCTACTGCTTTAGGCATTCTCTTCATGCTACTCATTACAGATTGGCTCCAGCAATGAAATAAGACTTCAAAGTAAGCATAAGAAAGATTATTACTTTTTTTAGTAAGAGTCGAAACTGTAGTAATTTTCGCTTACACCAAGTTTAGCAAAGCAGTATTTGTACCCAGTTCTTTTTCCTCCTCACCTTCAATGGTGTCCAGCAGCATCAAGGTCCACAGCATAGGTCTGCTTGTCAGGAAGGAATTTTCTCTTGTATTTGAGTTTGTTCAGTGTTTAATTTCATTGCTATTCCCTTCCTACCACCTCCGTTCCTGCCTTCAGCTTGTGTCTTGAGACAGGAAAAGCACAAATGTCCCTTCTGCCTTCTCTAAGGTTTTCACTTCACAGCCCAGAAGGGAGCTGGCCGTAGTGGTTGCCCCTCCAGCTGACCTGCACCATGGAGCTCAGCAGTAGCTCTACAAACATCTCTGATAGCACTGCTACACAAATGGGATCTTCCAAGAGGGCAGAGCCAACATTTGGAGATCGGAAACCACTGCAACCATCCTAAGCTAACTGGCTCCTATTAATGAAGTGGAACTTTCAGGTAAATTACTCCAGTCATTGCAATTTCTTCTCCTAGGAGAATGCTTCCAAGACTTTTATTGTGTCTATTGACCTGCCTTGCTTTCCTGTAGCCCTGTGGCTCTGCAATATTCTCTCTGAAATAAGGGGACCTGTAATTCACATAGTGTTTATTTGACAGCCTTTGTGTAGTCAGAGTAAGGGAAGACAATGCCGGGGAGGCACATTTTCCCCGTTCCACTTGCTGTGATCCCAGTATGTTTTGTCTCTTCTGCCTGAGTTGATGTGCTCATGTAGTCGGCACAGACTGAAAATGTCCTGTGATTGTAATGTTCAGCATTTTAGCTTCTGTTTGCTGAGCCTGACTCATGAACAAGTTTAACAATCAAGTCAGGGTGACTATTTTGTCAATGCGACATTTTCAGAATAATACCAGTAATTTATTTAAAAGATGTTCTCATTTCATAAATATTTCCATAAAAGCTTGAGGAAGCTTAATTATATGGCAATTCTTCACCCCGTTGTGGAGAACCAGACTTATAACTAGCTTCACTTTCCCTGCTCAGCAGCTCTGTGATTTCTGATCATACCTCTAATTGCTCAGAAGCAGGACCTGCTCTCTTTTAAATGATTGTTAAATGATTCAGGAATCATATTTATCTGGAGCAATTGTTCCACTGATCTTCACAAAACCCATGATGGGAAAAGCATCACTCATTTTGTAAATGGCAGTTCTTAAATCTCTTGTATTTCTTCCTTTCACCAAATGTGCATCTTCTATAATATAGCATTGGGTCATTTTTTCATTTTTCTCTAAAGAAAATCATGCTAATTACAGCTTGATTAGGTAAGTAGTTAGTGAGAGATATAGTTGCCTGCATAACCTGCAAGAGCTTTTAGAAAAGGTTTTAGCAATTGAAGCCCATGGGAATATACAGCTTAAACTTTTCAGAATGAGACTGGGCAACCAATCAATATTTAAGCCTATTTCATGACCTTTTCCCCCCGTGATTTTCACTTGCTGCTCAGCTAACCAGGAGCCTGTGATATGACCCTTTCTATTTTAGTATGTCTTTTTTCGCAAAGATTGATAGGGGAATTCTTCTTAATGCTGAAAATCATTAGAACTATTTCACCTCACATTTCTTTGTTAGACTACAAACAGAATTATAGATGGGTACAGGAATCTGGAGTCTGAATACTTCATATTGACAACAGGTCAGGCTCCACTCTCAGCTACACCAGTGCAAATCAGGAGAATTTTTTAAAAAATCGGTGTAGTTACTTTAGTTTTCAGATGGTATAACTCTTAAGAAGATTATTTTCAGGAAGGAAGTTCTTACAAAGCCAAAAATGGTACATATATAAATTGCTATTCTTTCTATTTATCAATCTACACTCTTGTTTTCCACTGAATAATCCTTTGCTAGTGGAATTTAGGGATTCAGATAGACATTTGTTAGCTCAACAAAGGGAAAATGTAAAATGCAATGAAGACTCCCTCTAATTTCCTTTAATCTCATGCTGAGTTACTACCAGCATGACCCTGAGAGAAGTATTACTTCCTGAATACATAGCCTTGATGAACAATAAATTTTTCTTTCATGACAGGTTTATTCCTTTGTTGAGGAATTGCTTGAGAGCTATTTCATTGTATATAGTGAAGGTGTAATTGGACTACAGCAGGCTTATTCCTTTAATAGGTTAGGCAATAATTTCACGTCACCTTTTAGTACACGGAGCTTTCATTCTGTTAAACTGATTGATTACTTTTTATCAGGATTCATTTGTTGGCATTTGTATAAAGCAGCGTCTTGTAGAGGGAAGAAGTATACAACTCTACTCCTATGCCAAGAAGGCAGGCTCTGTATGAGATGAGATGACAGCAAAGCAGCCTGTGCTGCAGAGATGTCTGCAGGGGAGTTCAGACCAAGTTGTCCAGTCTCCCCCTCCATTCAAGCCAGAATCAATTAAACCATTTGCCTTCCCTGCCAGACATTTGTGTAAATTGTTCTTAAACTCCTGCTCATCCTTTGCAGCTTGAATCTGCAGCCATGCAAACCTCTCTCTTATGCCTCTTTCCACTGATGCTGCGGAAACCAATGTTGATGCCCACAGAGGTGAAGATGTACTTTTGGAAATTGCACGCCATCATGACCGAGCAGTGCCTCCCCATCTGTGAAAAAGAAATTGTCCCTAAGTTCTGAAAAATATTTATCATTAGTTTTTCAAAATCACCTGCTGTTGTTCTGACAATCATCTAAATTGGATTGTGCTGAGGAAAAGCTGACCTTCTCCTTTCTCCAGTAAGGTGTCCTATTGGAATTCGATAAATAAAATCAGTCAAAACCCACTTAAAATTCCTCTTAGAATATTTCCCTAGATAGAAGCGAGAGTGAGGAATATTAGGCTAAATTCTCTCTTGACATAAATCCATTAAATCTAAATTAATCTACCTCTTGGAGCAACCTGATAGTGGCATCAGGTGAAGTATCCTTTTGGCATGGCACCCAGGACCTAAACTAAGTTACACCAGCAGAGAATTTGTTTTGCTATCACTGCAGTCAGAGCACCGGCTCTGATTTTAGTACCATGCTAATAAATCTTCCTTGCAATGTTGCATGATGAAGATTCAGCAATAAAAACTTACTTGGGCTTCCTCACAATTTTCATTTACAAAATTGATCCAGACAGAAAACTGGGACATTGTCTTTCAGAACCAAGAAGGATGTTTCTGTGAAGTTTTGAAGAAAATCTATTAAGCTATGTTTGAATCTCACTTCATTAAACATTTAGGCTGACTTGCTGTTTTGATATTTGTTATAATAGCTTTTGTGTCTCGTTTAAAAACTTGTTGCATTGTTGCCCTCAGTACAGAATTTCCAGAGAGCTGCAACTTTTTGGAAAGCAGAGTGCTAGTTATGTGTGAAGAAGCACTCATCAAATTAAAACAACGAAGTAATAATATCTGCTTGGATATTTTTGCCTAATGTTGTTACAGAGAGCCCAAAGCACAGCCTGCAGTAGTGAGGGTTCCCAGCCGTTACCAAACCTAAATTCCCCTAGATGAAGCAAGACAGACTCTTGCCTCTGTATGGTGTCTCTCTTGTCTCTGTATTTGGTTGTGTAAGGTCTTCTTATTGAGGTACAGTTTTCATGCACATTAGTCACCCTGAGCAGTCTGCGCAAAGTTGATCCTGATCTGCACTGTGCCATTGCTTGCCAGCAGGCTTCACTGCTAATCTACCGTGAAGGATGCTTCATTTGCTGCCAGGTGGGTTGCACAGAGGGGCTGTGTTGTCCCACTTTTCTTGCCCCTGTCCAGAAAATTGCAATCATGCTTTAAAATGGGCAAGTGGAAAAAGGCAGCCTCACATACCATGCACACATTCTGCCTCATTTAGCACCTACATGCAAAAAAAAAAAGTTAATAGAGCTGCCAAACCAATTACATTAGATTAAATTAGATTAGTGAGCCAAAAAATTAAGACATCATGGCAGACAGGTCTAGGAATGCTGTGGCAAAAGGGAGTATGGGATACTCGGCTCTAGAAGAAATGAATTTACTCAGTGAGCTACCACTGAAATAAAAATATTTTAAAAATGTCAGATGGAACTAAAACATTTTAGACATATGGTGCATTAACCAAATGTTTAAACATTTGCCTTTAGCTGCATAAATGTAAAACTGATGGAATGTGTTTAGCAAGCGATACAGATTATCTTTAACTGCATTAAACTGCACATGTTCATTGTAATGCAGGCCAGTTATAAATGCAATGCAGACCACATCTCTCTAATCTCATCTATTGATGATATCTATACTTTTCTATTGCTTTGAAAATGTTGGTCATCTCTGTCTCAGGGTATTATTTCTGCTGACTGAAAAGATTAACATTGAACATTAGTAATCAACACTCCCCCAACACCCAAACCAAGAAATGCTTTGATTTCTCTAATTAGGGTACTGGGCTATGTGTCAGAAGGAGCTTTTGCTACACGTACTATAAATGATCTTGGGAAATCACTGCAATTCTCTTGGTTTCGGTAGTTTGCCAAACTGCAGAGATAGCCATCTGATAAACCAGAAGAAGCCTCCTTTGTCAGCCCCTATCTGGCTTATATAGATGCACTGGGAGTTGTAGGGAGATTGGACAATTCAAACAATAACTGCAGAAAATATACACTCAGTGGGTGTTCTCAGACGGATAGCCATCCCTCCCACAATGTGTAAAACTTCTGAGGTTTTCATAAATATCCACTGATCGTCTGAATAGGAAACAATGCGACAGAAAACCAAGCTCCCTATTGTTATGAATGAATCTGTGAAGAAAAGAGTCAATTTTTTCTGTTGTCCAACAGTTACAGTCTTTCTAAAAATTATATTCTCTAAAAAGTGCCAAACTAAACAATTTTATGGACTTTGAAAGTAGATGTCTTGACAATCCTTACTTTAATTGACCATGAAAGCTTCTCAATGAAGCAACTGAGAGCTCTACAAATTGTATGGCTTGAGATATGTTTAGTGCTGCTTAGGATTCCTACATCCTATTATTGAAACCTTCAGGCAGGCACACAGATCTATTAGGTGGGAAAGGACAGGGACTGATAAGTCAACGGGGAAAACATGTAATTGCTGAGATACCAGTTAGAAAGCAAGTGAATTGACTGCAAAGAGGGAGGGAGAGTGTCTGAGTTAACCTGTGACTAAATAGTGGCCGTGGTATCTCAAAGCCCCCTGCAGAGATGTTTGAGGAAGGCCACTGAGCAGAGCATGGTAATAACGGTCAGAGTCAGAAGTACTTTAAGTCTTGTTTTAAAATCAGGCAACATCAGAAAGCTGGTGATTCTGCATGGCAGTGATGGATTAACCCTTTTGCTTGCACTGTGATGAGACCGAATACAATGCTTCCTCAGCAGCTTTACCCAGGGACAAGAAGTAGAAAGCCTGACGCATTGGCATAGCTGTGCTGGGGGTGCAAGCTCTGAGCAGGGCTGGTGAGCACAGCACAGCCCCGGAGGGCTGGCGGGAGCTGCCGTGGGGCTTCAGGGCTCTTTGCTGCTTGTTCCAGCACAGCTCTCCTCCTCTGCCTTCTCCTCCTCCTCCTCTCTTCTCTCCTATAGTGTTTAAGTAAAGTGTTTTTCTCTGTTGTCAAGACCACAAGAGGGACATTTTGGATTTTATTGCTAGTTATCCCTTTATCTTCTGGGCTTGCTAGGAAAGAGCAGAGCAGGAGCTTTTCCTTCCCTTTTATCTCACACCATAACTTCGAACACCATACAGGGGACCTACTTGCTCCAAAGAGCATATGCAGGTACGCTGTTTTGGCACACATATAAACTTCATGAAGGATAGTCTGATTAAACATGATTTCCAAACCAGAGGAGAACACAGCACGCTCAGGACAAGTTAAAAACCGTTGGCAGTTGTTCTGCTAGTCATTGCTTTCCAGCTGCACTCCCCGAAGCACGCTGAAGCCGGGGAGCCAGCGGGCTTGCTGGCTGGTGGAGATGTCTGCTCTGCCTGCTAACAGCAGCCCGGCACGGCCTCGCGGCCAGCCCCGCTCCTCGTGCAGGCTGCGCGTCTGCAAGCGCGGGCTGCGGCAGAGCCGGGGCCTCTCCCTGGGGCACTTGGAGAGCCACCTTCCTCCAGATGCCCACGGTGGGGGACGGGAGGGCTGGGGCGGGAGGTGGAGGCCAAGCCCGGCGAGCTGCCGGCTGCTCGGCGCGCTGCTCTTTCCAAGTGACAGAGACATGCCCAAAGCGATCACTCACCCGCCTGAAGCAGAAGAGGCCCATATGTAACAGGACAATTTGGCCTCTAGTTGGCTCAGCAGGTTTCTGTATCACACTAAGAAGCGTTCAACAATATCAAAACTGACATTTTTTTCTACATTTGTTTTTGGTTCAGTCAAGGACAACCCAAAAAGTAAGTGCAAAAGCAAGCTGGCAGTGCCGGCTTGGGTTGCCTTTGAGAGAGCTGGGAGAGGGATAGACACACAGGCAGAGGAGGGAAACGGGGGTCTCCAGAGTCAGTTTGTCATATTAAACTGTTGTCTTCTTGACTAGGACAAGTAACTCCAGGAGCTGATCCTGGGCCGCGCCTCTTCAAATGGGCTGTGAGTCACGATGACTCTGGACCTGCAGGACACATCTGGTGGCACCCTGGGAGAGAGTGGCCAGCTGAGGAGGGATGTTAGCTAAATAGCTGCACTCCTAAAAGACAGCTCACACTCTCATGAGTGTTTTCTTCAGTCTTTTATCTCCTATTTCTCCTTCTCACATCATTTTTCAGGCATTTGAACCAAAGCAGACATGGACCATACCCAAACAATGTGCAAGAGCTTAGACTGTGCTGGAAGAGGCCACTGCCCAGAAGAATTTAGCAGCCCTGTTTACCATGATATTGAATTGCCATTTTGTCTTTTTCCCATCTCTGATCACCAATTTGTATCCTGAGATCTCAAAGCAGGTGCAAATGTGGATAAATGCTGTTTGCTGATAAGGGCATGGCACAAGAGTGGTGGCACAAAAGGGCAATAATCTGACAAGTTTATGCGACAATTGAACCTCCTGTACAAGTAGGTATTTATTTAGCTCTTGAGAGTATATCTCTCCAGCAAAATTCAGAATCTCCAAGACACAGGAATACTGAGCCTCAAGCGTATTGCCATCTTAATACTGAGCTTCTGTGAGAAGTATTTCTGTGTGAATTTGCCTTGTTACTCCAGATGATTATAGTGCCTTTCCCAAATAGCAAAACTGTGCTAGAGAATTCCATATAATTTAGAAAGAGACGCTAGAAGCCAGTTCTGTGAAAGGAATTAGTTTTATGTGAAGATAATAAATTTGGGTGTGACAGACTTACTGAAGGAAAACTGCTTTAAAATAATACATGTGTGCCTCAGAAGTTGTGGCTATCTGCCCATCCTCTCCTCCTCACACTAAGTTACCCAGATGTATGTGTGCCTTCTCGATTGGAAAATACTTTCTAACTCCCTTGCCTTTACGACTGACTGGCCTAACTCCAAAGTCTCGGTGGTATCATATTTCTGTCTGCATGCCTTAGTGTTCACAGCTAAACTAATCATGGCAACTTAGTGCCTGGATGGATGGAAGAACAGTGCTGGAGATTAATTTCTCTGCTTTAACACTAAAATCCATGTAAGAAGGCTGGGTCAATTCATCCTCACTTCTTACCGTGAGGCTATGCCAATGGACATTATCACGTCTCTTATACGGAGCATTGAGGGGGGTCAACTGGCACCCAGAAACCAATTATTGACCCTTTTTTGGTCAAATTGTGTGCATGGCAGCTGGTATGTGATATTGGGCAATGAGACAGATGGCATTTACTGGACACATGTGGATGCTGTCCAACAAATAAGATTTTCCATGAAATACGGTAAGAGAATCATCTTCTTTTATGAATGTGGACCTTGCTTTAATGATCTGGCTGCCTCACAACTGTACCTCTCAGGTGGTTCCTTGGCATTACTCTCAACATGTTTCAGAAGCTGAAGCAAGTCCGTGGTGCAGAACACCACTTGCTATTGTGATTGTTACACTTGCAGCATGGACAAAAGTTGCACTGCTTGCCCATGAGCTTGTAGATTGAATTCAAAAGTTTGGATGACAGTACCAGAGAGATGACATCTCTTCCTGAAACGCTGTTGTAGTTTTTTTGGTAATACTTAATCAAAAATATGGGGTCTATTGTTTCACGCGTTGGCAGCCACAAGCAGCTCCCAGCACAACAGTAGGTCTATAAATATCATTTGATTTCTCATCCCATACTGGGGGTCCCATCTCATCTGTGACCCTCACTTGTCTCTGTGGCTGTTGCAGATGGATCCCATTCTTACTAATCCCTGTTTAGGTTTTAAAGTGTACAGTGGTACAGTGATGAACAAATACATTCATCTTCCCTTTACTATAACTCCTTGTCTTTGCTTGATCCCACTCCTTCTTTAAAAATAGAAAACGTTTTTGGAGGGTAACAAATCAGGAAGCATACGTTTTGCTGCCATCTTTGATGTGAAGCTAGTGTGTGATGGTAAAAGAGCTAAATTAGACCAAAATGTGGAAATAGAAATAAACAAGATAAATGAACTCATATCAGAGAGGGATGTGCACTAGCAGTGATCACTTTGAAAATATTGGTCTTACCTCCATGAAAGTGAAGGTGTCTCTGTTTCCACAACTGAGAAACCAAGATAAAAGGGCCTGCCTATCTTCACAGGGGTGGCACTACATTTGTGCGCAAAAAAAAAAAAAAAAAAAAAAATTATCTGCTTACTTATTATGATAGAAATGACACTACGGCAAGCAAAACTAGGATAGGAATGGTATTGCTAAAGCAATAAAGTCCAATTGACAAAGAACACTTAGAATAGCTGTAAAACAGATACCTCTCTTCATAAGGGAAGTCTTTATTAGAGAAGCCATCTCTTCAGAAGGTGTGTTTTTTGGGAGACACTCTGACTGTGTAATAAAAAGAATTTATTGAGATGGATCACAGCATCTTATTTGTATCATAGCATATCACTGTATTGCTTGCTGGGGTCTTTGGAGCTTTTGACACATAAGCCTTGATATGCATAAGTTTATTACTTCTTTTGTTAGGTTGATGGTCATGAATTCCTAACTCCTTTGAACTAGATTTTTGAAAAGACCAAGTGGAAAAAAGTGCTCTCAGTAAACATCTGTTAAGAATGTGACACACAAGAAAGGAAACTTTGCTGTCACCGAAGCCTCCTTTGTTCAGAGTAATCTAACTAGTCATCTCCTGTATTTGGAGCTATCTTGTCAGTTAGGTATTGTTTCTCCTCTGCTGAGCAAAATCAGGCTGACTTTGTGTTACTAACTCCCCAAAGAAACCAGAACCTTTACACTTCTGAACCATTTTTCAAAGCATTACCGTTTTGGGGGTTTATTTTACATTCCATGCTGGATTTGGAATTTCCATTTCTTATCCAGCTCCTCAGTGTATAGCCCCTTGTCCCCTCTTTCCCACCTCACTCCACATGATGTGAACACCACTAGGATATCCTCTCCGCACACAGCACATGCAACAAGGGCTTTTCCTCCTCAGTGGCCTCTCTCCCAGCTCCCCAGTCAGCATTTGCCTGGAGGAAAGCCAGCTGTGTCTGAAATCACTGAGAGAAGAACAGCGGTATCAAAAGACACTGCCAAATAATGCAGGAGGGAGCTGAAAGAGATGCTCTGAGATAATATCTCAGGTCAGCCCAAGCTTCCTGTAACATTTCCTTTTGGATCAGACTGTAAACCAGGTGAGGTTCAATCAGATTTCAGGTTGCAGACCCATGTTTTTAAGGCTTACCTTAACATACCATAGTCTTCAGGCAGCGATTCTTGACCTGGTCAAGAATCTGTCTTTGAGGTCAGTAGCTAGCACTCTGCAGATTGCTTCACAAGTGAGGCAGATTGGTGCACTGTCTCCTTTTTCACTCTTTTCTGATAAAACCATTAATGCTCTTCATGAGCAAGCTATGGCAGTCTGTGAACCATTAACCTTAATCCATTTGACATTCTTCTTTCCATGTTTTAATTATATTTACAGCTTTCCAGGAGGTTCTTAGCCTTTCTCTTTTTATCACAGGCTTTTCTCAGTGGACCCCAGCTTCACTTCAGTTTTCCCTGCATGCACTTAGTAACCTAGGCAATGTACCTTTCTTGTGGCCACAAGATTCGGCTTGTAAGAGTGATTTGAAAAATAGGAATATAAGTGTATTTTTGTATTTGTATTTCCAGAGCACTTGCCTACTAGTGATTTTCTGAGCCCTTTACATAAAAACACAATAAATCAGGTAAAAATCGGAAAAAATCTAATCAATGCTGAAGGCCATCCAACAGAAATGGCTCTTGCCATTTGCAGCTTGACATTGATTCTCCCTTGGTTTCTGGAACCTGCTCCTTGCAACACAGCTGTATCTCATGGTTGCTGTAACCCATTTATGTTGTCATTTTTTCACATAGACAGTGGGCTTGAGATAAAAAGCATCTGGTTTACAGTGCAGAAAAGTAGCTCACAGCGCAGTTATGAAAAGAAAAGATCATCAGGTCCATGAAGATGAAGGGCCTTGTCAGCAGGCAGTGATTCATAGCTACCAGAAGAGCTCTCTTCTGTCACTGCAAAGGCTAAAGGTCCCCATGCGTGCTGACTGGTGGGGCAGGCATCTGCTGTCAACTCTGGTCCTCAGGGGTCAAAAAGCAAAGCAGTTCAATCTAACTTGACTCACTCTGTGGCTGTAAAAAACTGAGTGCAGTTCATTGTGCCACTGCAGATGCTCTCGGTACCTCTTTCTCTGTGGCTGACCCTCTGAAAGTGATGGGCCCCCTGGAAACTTGGAGTCTCATCTGGCAGCCTCACATGGTTGTCCTGGGTACCCAAAAGCATCTCAAAAGATAGCAGATGCCTATCTGCAGGCAGGTTTTGTCTACCTTATATTGCTGGAGAAAATTGTTTAACCCCTGCTAAAAGAGATAGTCCTTAAACTAGGCCAGAGCTCACATGGATTCAGTTTCCCTGCAGACGTCTCTTAAATAACTTTTTGAAGGGCTCTAGTTTTTTTCCTTCTGGGCTGCTAATGCTAGTAGTGGCATGATAGAAGCCATATCAAGTCATGACTGGGTTTCTCTGGGAGCCTGGAAATTGTAATCCAGGGCTTTCTTCCATTACTTCACAAGAACACAGCTTACGGGGCTATGTCAGCAGAACCACAGATGATCGTATTAAAAGAAAGAGATTCATTGTCACTGTGTTGTTGCGCACTGCTATGCTTCCAGGTAGCATTTCCTTACCCTGCTCTCAACCTGGGAGTCATTAAAGCATTCTGCTGAAGTGAATTCTGTTCTTTGTCTTTCATAAAACTGAGGACAGACCATGTCTGTATTCCTACAACACATTTTTTCCTGCCCTCTCTGTAAATAGGGTGTCTACTGTCTCTCATTACTGCGAAGTAGAGGCACCTCTCAGTCTCTCATATCATGGCAGTGAGGTAGGGAAGTAGAGCCATTTAATGAGGAGGGACTAAATTCCAGTGGGAAGAAAATTGAGAAAAGAGAGATTCAAACTCATTCCCAGCCAAATTCCCAACTTTGTTTCTTGCTCTGATGATGATCCTTTATTGCCAATTTATGAAAGTTGCTGAAATTATCAATAACTGGATAAAATGGCAAATGGTCAGATCAAGGGCTTATGTAGTTTGATATCCTTGTGTGTGTAGGGAAGAGTGAAGATGTTTGTATAATGAAGACTATAAGAACAAGACAAACATACATGATACTGGGAGCAGCTTTCAAACGTTTTCAGCTCAGAAGTTTTTTGTACAAGAAATGATTGTTACTTCTTCTCCCTTTAACTTGTCAGGTGTTCAGTGAAACAGTGCAAAAAATTTTCATGCACAAAACCCTTTCACAAAGAAGAAGCCCTTATCAGCTGGATCCCCTTTACCCACATGTTTGTCAGCTCCTTCAAAGGCCTGTCACAGAATTCTAAGGCAGGACTTACCTTTATAAAAGCTGTTCTGTCTTCCAAAAATACATCATGTGTATTCAGGCATCCCCTATTTCTGGTTTTACTACAATTCCTATTAATTTGTCTGGTAGCCGTGTCAGTCTTAGATGTCAATAGGTCCCTCTAGCTCCCCTACAGAAAGGGAGGACATTGCAGCTTTTCAGTTCCAAAGTGGTTTTAAGGGAGAAGTTAAAGTATCGCAGCTGACCATGCAACGAATTGGCTTAATAGCTCCGTATTCAGATTTTTAATCTGTATAGGTTCATCTTGACAGTATCTGTATGCCTTGCACTGATGCCTTAAGTGATGTGATTAGTATCTATCATGTGATGTTTACTTTTCTTCCCTCCTCTGGAGTGAAGTGTGTGCCCTGGAATGTCTTATTTTGGTACAGCTTTATCAGTTTTGGCTTTGTTTGGCTTTGTTTTCTTTGAAAAATGCACATTGCTCCATATTTATTTCAGAGAAGGCAAGGTTAGAGAAACAGGGACCTTAAGTCTTGAGGGAGCTCATTCCACAGTCTCAGGCTGACCAGTTCTGTCTCCTCTGCAGATAAACTTTGTCCTAGTTTTAGAGAGGTCCAATTCCAGCAGAAGAGCGAAGTTACTGAGTACAGATTTTACTGAGGGCTTTAAGCAGTCTTTAAGATATTTTGAACCAAAGATGTGAATCATTTGAACAATCCATCATATCATGAACTCCATTTGGTAGTCTTTGGGAAGCCAACACCAGACCTGAAGGAAAGGTCTGATTTCTTGTGGTCAGCTCTATGATTTGAAGGGCTTTGTAAACCTCTGGGGTACAAGCTGGATGCACTAGTGATGCAGGAGTAAATAACTGAAGTGGGTCATCACTGCTAGGCATGCAACATGTCCCAGCCAACTGCAGAAGCCATGTGCAAGCCCTCATGCAACAAGTTAGCATTGACAGCGAATGACTGCTCCACAGCAAAGAGCAAGGGGACCCTCCCAGAGGGGCTGGGTTTGGACTCCAAGCCTCTCAGACGTGTGACATGCCAGACTCCCTCTTCACATGGACTCTGCATGTGGTATCAGGCTCACAGAACACAGGGACTGGCTGAGAAATTAATGCCGAAGAGAAATTCAGCAAAGGGAGCTTTCTCATTAATATTAATCTGTATTCTGGTGTGTCATGGGATGCCTAAACAATTGCATTCCTGGTGTTCAGGAGCCAACCTCACATTCCTGCTAGCGCTTTCTGTGCTGCTCTGAGCAGCCACCAAAAGGGTCATTACAGAATGGCTTGAAGTCTTTTCATATTTAAGAGGTTGAGACTGATGCTTTCTAGCCCTGCTAGCTCAGGTGTCTCTGCTGTGGTTGGTTTAAATCCTCTCAGGCTGAAGCTGAACAACACAAAACAATAAAAAGCAACAAAGGGCTCACTAGGAACTTGGTATGAAGGGAGTGCATCTAAGCTTGCTGGTGCACTCATAGATTTTTTTCAGGCATGCATCAAGTATTAGACTCAGACTTTTCATTTCCTTTAGGCTATGATTTCATGTGGCTCAGTTTATTCATAGGTACCCAAAGAGTTTAAAAGTCTCATACAATCCAGAAACTTCCTAATGACCCCAGACAGCTCCATAAAGCAAGCAAGCACTGGAAAAGTAATAGCAACAGTAATAGTTGCAGATTACTTCCTAGAGCTTTCAGTCCTCCCTTCAGAGCATGCAGCCAGGCAGGGCTAGCCGGGTCATCCGCTGCCTAGGATGCACCCAGGTAGCAGCCTACATTGGGCCCATTTGCAAACTACAGAGCTGACTCCAAGGTATTGCTCTTTACTCCCACCTGAGCCAGTTATACAGGGGCTGTGCAGTTTAATACGAGGTGTAAGAGATAAACCAGGTTTTAGTTCCTTTGGATCACTGGAACAGTGCAGCCACTGTTGTGCTACTGACAGCAGTCCCCCCTCCCCAGCTCCTTGGCCCGATTACAGCTCGGGTAGCTGCAATCTGCCTACTTACAGTCTCCCTGGAGTTCCTCTTGGCAGCATTATTCTTTTCCCACTTCTTGTCCTAATTTAGTTGGGCTATCTTGTGGTGTACCGTTAAATGCTACCACAATCCCTATCAGAGGTGGCTACATGTCAGGTCTGGGTGAAGCGATCTCTCATTAGGGGAGCCTGATCTTCCAGTCTTCACTCCTGTGAATAACCCAGAGGCATGCAATTAGGCTTCCAGAGGTCCAGTGTTCCTACCGGGAGATGCACTCAGAAGAATAACATCGCTCGAGTGGCCTAGAGTTTTATATGCACAACTACACAACATCCCTGCTGCAAATGTGAGGTCTTTGTTTAAATTTGCTGTTTCAAACCAATTTGAAAATAAACATAACATTTGGGGGAAAAAGTGAGAGACTGAAGGGATTTACCTTGCTTTCTCTGAAACGGTTAAAAGCTTGGGGCTTTGAATAATCTTGTATACTGAACAATGATATCCACAGCCTTTCAACTCAGTTTGAGTTCAGTGGAAGCCGGAATTAAAAATGCTGCCCACTGGGCTCGAGTGTAAATGGGTTAAAACCAGGGGAGCAAAGATTCCACTGTTCTTGGGAGTTTTGCACAGATGTAAAAGCTATAAGGATGCTGATCAAAAACTTTGAGAAAACATTTTTAAAATAAATGCAAAATACTAATGCGACTGTTTCACCAACAGACATTAATTTTTCTTCCTTTCTATGCCCTCTGGGCTAAGCAACTCATCAGCGACACATGGTGAGAGGTGGGCACCTCCAGAGAGCAAGCTCTCCCATCTGAAGACAAGATCTAAGATAGAGAAGATGAATTATCCCTAGGGCTACCTTTTGGTCTGCTCTGATTACAGAGGAAGCTTTTATTCATCAGTTGGCAAAACGCAGTACAGCCACCCTGCCTAAGTAAATAATGGGAAAGGCATCGAAATTTCCTGCATGTGATGTAGAGTAGAACCTTGATTTTTCTTTCTCGAGCAACAAAACATATCAGCTGTGAGTTTTGCCCAACAGGAAATGCATACAATATGTATGCACATAGTTAAATATCACACAACTTTAAGGCAAGGTATACATGGTGAGTTACACACGCGTTTGTTTTCAGATGCAGTCAATGTCAATACTGGCAGGAAATTTTTAGGTTTTGATATAGTGCTCTGATGATTGCCTATGTAGGGTAAAATGCATCCTTAAACACTGCGCTGTCAAAGTAATATCCACAAATCATTCAGCGCCCATCACTGGCAGGTAGTAAATATTTTATACCTTATTGAAAAATAATATTTCTTTTTCTCAAGTATTGCTTGTTTTCCCTTTGGGCAACTCTCAGAATAGCCTTTTGGGATTCATAAAAACTAATAGTTCCCTTTATACTTTTAAAGCTTTCGTCACATGGGCTCCCCAAAGCACTTCCATGGCAGCTATCCTAGTCACTTCATTTGAAAGATGAATATACATTAAGAGGAACGTAGGGAGAGTAAAACTTTCCTCTGTTCCAGCATGAAGATGTCACCTATGCTGTGTGCAGGACTGCCACTAGCATGGCTGGCGTCTCTGCAGGGGTGCCATGGAAGAACAGCCCTGCTTTGGGAAGATGTTTTGAAGCAATGTATAAAGAAAATAGACTGTTTGCCTGGGGAAGACTACTAGGCTCAGCAGAAAGACTATGAAAGGAAGGTGTTATAATTCCTTTTTTTTTTAAATCCATGTTATTGTTTTTTCTCACTCCTGATCCATCTTTTTATTTCTGTGTTTGCAGCTGGAATGAAATTATTGGGTTTGCAGATAATTTTTCTTTAGAAGACAGACATCCCTTACAGCGTACCAGATAAGACTGACACTGAGCAGGGTTTCTGCAGTGACATTCAGGCTGGCCCACAGGCACCTCTGCCTTCCCTGGTTTTGGGCTGCAGGTTGGCATGGAATTGCTCAGTTTGGCATTGCTTGCTACAGCAAGCAATGTCTGTCTTGTCAATCTTGTCAATTAAACAGTAAATTGAATTCTGCCACTCCTTGTGACCTGTGTGCTTAGCAAGGCTGTTAAAACCTGCAGATAGCTTGCCCTCCACTAGGTCCCAAGAACTGAGCTGGGGATACCTTTTGGAGAGCAAACTTTTGGACTTGTCCATGGACAGCCTGGCCAAACACTATGTGATGGTGGGGTTGCACAAAGTTATGCTACTCTATGGGCATCTCCTTCTTAACAAGTACCAGAGCTCTGCTCAAGTCCATGCCTGAGATGACACCAGCTGGGAAGTGGGTCTCAGCCAGGCACCAGGTATTGACTCGTGTGTCCCCAGCTCTGTGGGCAGCACATGAGCTGTGGGGATGCACTACCAAGGCAGGTACTAAATATCACTAGAAATTGAATAGGGTTCTGCGTGTGGAGAAGAGAAGATCACACTACCCACACATAATTCCTTCCCCCCTCATCTCTTGCTGAAATGCTCTCCCTCCAGCGGTGGAGCAGGCTGACGTTGCCTGGGCAGTCCCTGCTTTTCATGGTCTGGGGAGGAGGGAGTGAGCTGAGCCATCCATATGCTATAGCCCTCATAAAGGTAAAAAAAGGTACCAATGCTGTGTACTTCTAGCTGCTATTGTTGATGATGCTGGCCCAAGTTTCATTTGCCATGCCTATGGTTTTGAGAAACAGCAGTGTGTCACTATGTGCCTGGATGGTGGAGATTATAAAGGGGAGAACAGAAAATAATGATGATAATGATGACGATGACGATGATGATGATGATGATGATGATAATAATAATAATAATAATAATAATAATAATAATAATAATAACAACAACAACAACAATAATAATAATGTGGTTTCCAGAATGCTATTTATGAAATCA
Organism: Pelecanus crispus; assembly: GCF_030463565.1. Classification (NCBI taxonomy): domain Eukaryota; kingdom Metazoa; phylum Chordata; class Aves; order Pelecaniformes; family Pelecanidae; genus Pelecanus; species Pelecanus crispus. The sequence continues at coordinate 159,695,186 of NC_134644.1, read as the reverse complement.
GTCTAACATTCTGCCCTTGAGCTATTCCTCCAAACAAAATTTCCAGCATGTATTCTTCCCTTTCAAATGTCTAATGGAGTGTTGAGCCAGCAAGACAGCTGGGAAATTTGAGTTTCTGCCTGCACAATGGCAGCAGTGTCTGTGCTGTCAAAATTAACTCTACATTTTTTCCTGCTTGTGCTGGAAAAAAGATCTTTCTAACCTTTGAAAAACATACTGTGTGCTCAGAGATCTTATGTTCCTCCTCTGGTTTAGTTCAAACAAAACTGATAAAAAATACAATTTTAGCGTCATTCAGATAGCCAGTGATATTCAAATGTTGGTATCATGACGGTCTATTTAAAACACATGATCTCAGGCTGTGTGGAAGGATAAGCGCAGTGGATCACTGCTTGGCTAATGAGGAGATGGGCACTGCATAGAAACCTGAAAAGAAGCATCAGCCCAGTTCTATAGATATTTCCAGACTAGGTTGACACAATACCTGCTCATACTGGCACTTGCCAGGTAAATCCTGCCCTGAGTTGCACTTACCCAAAGAATTTCATCATGCTCTGTGGGGTTTTGCAGCTGAAAGGGAGGACAGGATCCAGCCCATTTTATTACACTCTTAATTGCTGTTGAATGGTGGATTTTGTGATTTGTTTATCAGCCAATGCACAAACTGCATCAAAACATCAGACACATGCATTGGCACTTTTTGACCTGAGCTGTTAGACAAAGAAGGTTTGTACAGATTTGTAATATCCATTTTGACCTCTTTGACCTCTGTTACCTTTGATGATAATAGCACATGTTCAGCATGAGCCCAGTTTTTAAAATATAAGTGACCCCCTTGAGGATCTGTTCTAAAAAACTCAGGATTCTCAGTGATGGAAAGCAATGTTTTTCTCTTTAAGGGAAGGAGGGAGGCAGGTAAGGAGGAGTGAGTACTCTGCTCCTTGGAAGGCACATGTAAATGCGAGATGCCATTTATCATTATTTGATATATAGCAAAATACAGTAATTTCATTTAGCAGCAGGTTTTAAGAAGATTAAACATGCTAGGAAAATTGTTTTAAAATAACAATGTAACAGGATATTGTAAATTATTTTGCAGTAGGCTGTCATGCCATGTCACCATAATTCTTCAATATTTAATTAAAACCCACAACAACTTAATATTCAGGTCCTGTCAAGAAAACTAATTGGATACAGGGACCAGCTGCTGGAGAAGTTTGGATGTCAACTTCAAATGGTAATGTGAGTGGTTCACACTGGCTTGTGGGTACACATTTAAAACACTCAATCACCATGGACTTATGGAAAAGGCTGGTTTTGTTTATAATAACGTCTTGGCATTTTTGCCAGAAAGATTCATCTTTAATGACAAGATATACTAATCCTATTTAACTAGAGACTGGGTTTTTTTTAAGCAATTCTCAGTTTAATGCTCTGTGATAGAAGTTCTCTCTTGGGAAAGGTGATACCCACCGGTGTCCATGGTCTTAGGCACCTCTGCTTCTGCAGACCCAGTAGACCTTCAGTTTCTCCCCCACCTCTGAGAATAAGTTCTTTCAAGGTAAGGATGGATATTTCAAATCACTAGTCCCCTTTTTAGCATTGTAATCATTGCACCGGGCTGAGAGACCACTAGATCAGGCTACGTGATTATGGGGGGGGTGAGTTTGGAAACTGTCACACCCATTGGAGTGGGGCCAGCTACACTGGCCAGGTTTCATGCTAAATAATGAAAGCCCTGACATTAAATGCATTGCAATGAATCACATGCCTATTCAGGGTGATATTTTATAGCTCTACAGTCTCAGAGCTATGCATGTTTTTTAAAAAATAAGTTTTAAATTACAAGTGCTTTGTACAGCTCATTTGTAAACTCACAAGTGCTGGGTATTGCAAGGTATCTATATTTCAGTGTTTATCAGAACACAGAACACTGTTTGCAAATTGCTCAGGAATAGAAAAAAGTTTAAAATGATGGAAACTGGCATAATAGGGATTTATAAATATTGTGGTAGCAGAGCAAGTAGGCTATGTAATTCTCCTACCTTTGCAGATTTATAAAATACCCACAATAAAAGATACTCTCTTTTCTAGTAAATTGTTATGATTTTTTTCCATCATTGATTTATATTGAAGTGCTGAACTCCAACACTTTTGTTGCTAGCTAGCAATTAAGATGAAAGCACTATCCTTTCTGAGAACAGCATTCATTCAGGTGATATGGAGATCTGACACAATTTTGCTCTTACTCAGCAGTTGTTTGCAAAACAATAGAAAGGAACTGTACTTGATTCCATTGCCTTAAAAATAAAGAAAAAGAAAAAAAAAAAAGGAAAGAAAAAAAGGCTGGAAATATTTAGCTTACAAAGAGATGAGAAATGGGTTTTGCAGGGAGCCAATGTCATGCTGTATGGAAGCTAATATAGCAAATTCAGAGTAAATGCAAATTCTGTATGTTAGGCAAATTAGAGATGGTTGAATTAATCATGAATAAGTGACCAACATTGTGCTGCTTCTGAATGGGTTCTCCAGCTGATGCTGATTTCTGGTTATGCTCTTGCTGCTGTTTAAGCAGATTCTTCTATGGCTTAGTCCTGTGGGTACCTGAACTGCTTGCAGACACCAAGGACATCAAGAAATCTCATGACACAGAGTGAGGAAATGCCTCTCCCGAGTGGGGAGATGCGCTGAACCGCAGCAGGAGTCCCCGCCCTGGGACTTGTTCCCAGCTCCTCTGAGACAGTTAAGGACCTCAGCCTGGGCTCTTGGTGGCCTGGATCTGGCCCTGGGGAGCTCTGCGAACGCTCCTGAGCCTTGTGGTCAAGTTTCTCTGTGCTGGCCTGTGGCTCTCGTCCAGTGGCTGGGAGACACAGACACCCACGCAATGGAAGAGTTCAAGGGGGGCAGGAGCCACGTGTCTTGCCTGGCTGGGAGCTCTTCATCAGCCTCATCTAGAGAGCAACGCTGGGTGAGCTGCTACGCCAAGTGAGTGACACACTCAGTGTTAGTCCTGCTTATATCACATTTTCTGTGCTTGGGCAGGGTTTTCTGCAGCCCAGTGACATGACTGCCATAGGGAGGAAGAGCAGCTGTCCTCATCCCCCATGATGCAGAATGAGCATCCATGGGAATGGGCAATGAGTCTCCTCCAAGCTTTTATCGCATACTAAATTCACTGGAGGAAGAATGACATCCTTCTAGGCTCTGGTTCGACACCAGGTGGTAAATACCGCGTTCTTGTAAAGCTTGTTCTGCCATAGAGAACAGTGTTCCTCTGCGTTAGATTAGTGTACATCTTCCACGTGCAACTTCTGCTAATTTAATGAATTATTTAGCAGTGCCGTGCTCACGGGCTCGTGCCAACACGGTAATGGAATTCTGTCCCGGCTACGGGTGTAGCCAGATGTTCACAATTTTTCTCCCTCTTTCTGCACAGATTTTATGCAAATTGCAGGACGAACAGCGCTGCCATCACCACCTTCTCTGTTAATAAATCCCACAATGGACTCCACACCTGTACAACCCAACCCACAAGGGACAAGCTGCCGGGTGTGATCCTTAGTCTTTGTGAGTTAAAGATGCTCAGTGGTGGGAAGGTAAGGGCCACCGTGGCCATTTCTTCACTCACCTCCTCCTGCTGGTGTAAATCATGTGTAACCGCAGTCTGTGGATTTACACTAAATTGTTGTCAAGGGAGAACAGGCTCAGCAAACTCAGGAAGAATTAGATAAGCTACAAAGGTAAAGGGTGATCAGAAGGTGATGACAGAAGCATGGTAGGAAATCCTGAGCTGTTGTGTGTGACATTTTTACAGAAACCTTTTTCCTTTTTTTTTTTTCCTAGGGATTGTTTTTCCAGCACTGGTGCTGGTGCAGTTTTACAGAGTACCTACGGACAGAAGAGCTGGCCTCTCTCTCTCCTTATTTCCACTATTCTGTTCCCTACTCAGAGGATTTACTTGTGATTTACACTTGCAGAAGTGAGAAGAGATTCAGGCTGTGCTCATGCAATTATACTGAACAGGGGAGAGAGGCCAGCAGAACTGAAGTCGGTGGATTTTGGGTCTGGGGCTGTTTCTGCACAGCTGCGCTCCCTGCTCGGCCGTTCAAACCACTCCGGAGTGAGACAAAGCGGATGCAGCTGCTCTGGAGTCAGAGCAGTTTAAGTCCAGGGCTGCTTTTCAACTCATAACGACACCCCTGCTTTGCAAAGTATTTAAATATAAGCTTTACTCCCAACACCTTCATTGCAGCACTTAAACCTAAGCACGTGCCTAAATGTTTTTCTGAAGCTGGTCCTTGGTTTGATAGCATTTTATGCATGAGGTCAAAGTTAATAAGCATCAGGCCCACTACACATCAGTGTGAGAATTACCCATTTATGGAGATCTAGAAATGTCATTTATAATTCAAGTCTTTCAAGAGAAAGATAATTGTCCAATTTTGCACTGCTGCATGGGAGAAAACAAAAGAGGGTTATCTGTTTGTGTGCTCTGCACTTTTTGGTTTTATGTCATTCTGCTTTATAAATTGCTCCTGGTTTTGGGGGGACTGAAATCCACCTGATGCCATAAAATGCTTCCTATAAAGCAAAGTCTTGCACCCTGCCGTAGTTGTGGGCTTTTGTGGAAGTGTTGTGCTTTCTCCAGAATCCATCTGCGGTCCTGCTCACCCCGAGTGCCTGTTAATTACATGCTAACTTCATACCCTGGCATAGGGACTGATGATGGATGATCTCTGGCCAGAGTGATCTCTGCTTTCTGGTCACTTGAGTCGCCTCGCCAATGAGGCTGTATTTCTGTTTACTCAGTTAATGAGGATCAGTGTTACGAAACACATGGCAGGGATTCAGTATACATTACCAGTTAATAGAGATAATTGAGTGGAAGGAAAACTAGTTTCTGATGTCACAAAATGTCTCTCGTGATAAAGCATTTGGAATATAATGGTTAACATTTCATTTAGCACTTACAGAGATTTGTGCACTGGTTAATACGTATTGTTTGTGAAATTATAATGACATAATAATTGCTTGCAGATACATTCCTATTATATTGGGTGAAGCCTTCCTCTCCATTTTTCTTGTCTATCCAGTCTTACTAATTCTCCAAACACGCCATCAGACATCTGGTGCCAGGATTTGATTATCTATTTTTCTGTCTCCACATCTAGACTCCTGAAAAGATAGCCAAATCTTTTTCTTGTTTTGTTTTGTGGGCTTTTTTCCCCCCAGAAACCTAAACACTGAGATCAGTGGGAGTTGAAGACTGAGTAATACTTCAAATTAGGCAACTTAGCTATGCTACAGCACATATGTATGTAGCAGATCAATAGATAAGTGCCAGGAAAGGACACTCAGAGCATGTAGCATGATTTCTAGACTTGGTAGGACTACTAAAAGTTCCTGTTGTGCATTGCACAGACTTTCTTTGGCACCTATTGACACTCATCTTTGGCACTATTAAAAAATCTTGGCTCTGGTTTGGGAAAACAGCTAGCAAACTAACACTGTCTACCTGGTTGTTTGACCATCCATCTTCTGATTTAACAAATATTCATCAATATGGATTTTTATTTTGAAAAAATCAGATTCAACTGAGACAGTATTTTACCTTTTTTTTTTTTTTCAGTAAGTCCTCATATCAGTTTCAACTAAAAAGATGTGTTTAACTCACAGGTATATTTATTTTTCCAGCATGGAGAACCTTGAGAATAAGAGGAAAGTAGGAATACATTGGGGGAAATAAACAGTACTTTCCACTTTATATATGGAAATAAATAATGTCTAAAAATCTTTTTGCCTCCTACTTGAGTACACTAAAATCCTAGAAGCATCTTATATGTGTTGGCTGACTAAAAATAGAGAGCATATATCACATTATCATTCATACAAAAACTGCCTGTACAGCCTGTGTAGTCCCCGAGCTGCTGGAGGCAGGGAGGATATTTTGTGGCAGTACCAGTATATGTGGCTGTGCTCTTCCCTTGCTTTTTCTCAGAAATAGGATACTGGACAACAGTCCCCTTCAGGCTGATGTGTTATGACCATTAGCTTCTTAAGCTCGAAAACACAAGTTGCTACTCAAGATACTGGCAATTATTTCAGTATTGGTAGTATTTTTTAAAGTATTAATCAAAATAAGGAAGAAAGAAAATATATGAGACCAGAAAATAAAGCAGTTAAACTTTAGGCTTTGCATGTTGCGTGTGTGCACTTTGCTTCATTTTGTGGAGCCAAGCACGTGTTGCTGAAAACATCTCTGTGAGTCTCCAGACTGCTCGTGTACATTAATTTGGCTAAGCAGGGACTAAGGGAGCCTGTGGATGAAAAGAAGAAGGTGGTTTGTTCTACCAGGTAGAAGAATAATAAGGAAGTCATTTTTTGGTGAGGGAGGATCCAGGGTATGGGCTTAGGCACCCTTTGGGAGTCACCCTTCCTATAGTCCAGCCCAAGAAGATGATGTGAGCTGGTCTTTCTGATGTTACATCTAATTTCTTGATGTACTGCAGGAAGAGGTGGTGAGTTCTTGAGCTGATGCTGGCTGGGCTTTGCCTCAGATGGATCAGCAATTGCTCACACTGGCATACAGAGAAAGCCAACTTCTCTGAGATCACTTGGATGGAAAGGTGCCCAGGGACAGGAACAATTTACAGAAAAGGAGGAAGGCACCCACCATGCTTTGCTCTTCGTGTTGGTGCAGTCCCCTGCTTCAGGCAGGGTGGCACTGTCACAAACCAGAGCAACACATGAATGAGTCCAGCACATTAGCAATAGCTCTCAGACCAGGGATATCAGCAGGTGTGAAATAACCTATGAAACATCTGGCAGGAAATGTCTGTTACAAGGGTGGTGAGGGCTGGCGTAGAGTCCTGAAGCATCCACCACAGCTGTCTGTAAGTTGTCCAGCCTTTGCTGGTACTACCTGCTTATGAGGAACGTGCAGAGATGTTAGAGAAGAACAGGAGGCCACCACAAAAAGCTAACCATATAAAACCTCCATTCTCCTAACATTCACATGTGTTTTAAAGCAATGGATTTCCGTTGATTTAAGCAGACGTCACTGATTCACTCTGGTAACTCTGTGCACCATCAGTTCCCATGATATCTTTTTAGTCTGAGTGAAGATGGCTAACACCTCAGAACTGGATGGACACAAAACCAGTTTTCTTTGCCTACAATCCACAAAGGCTTTCTGTCCAATTTATATGGGAAAATTGTTCTGTAGCACCAGCCCATGCTGTCACAGTCAGGCCTGCCATACCTTGGGGAACATTAACCCAAATATACTTTTTGAAATATGTGGGAGCGGCTCAGGGGAAATCTGTGTCTTGGACAAATTTCCAGACAAGGTTAGTGCCTTCATTTTCCTTCCTTCTAACTTGGAAATTTTATCCAACCTGGAGCCTGTTCATGGTTCAGGGATGAGGGAGGTGATCAGAATACAAAGTTGGAAAGTGAAAAGAAAAAAATGGAGTAAAAACCAATTAAGTAGGAAGGAAGCTATTGGTTGTGTGATGCAACCCACACTGTGGCTCATTATTATTACTTGCAACAGCAAATGTTGATGTAAGTGCTGCAGAGTGCCAGTAATTAGTACGCATGCCTCTCCAACTGCTGCAGCATGTGGTCAATGAGTTCCTGCCTCCAAGAGACATTCTGCGCTGTAAGAAAAGAGATTTATGCTACTGATAAACATAAAGAGAGATTGAAATATAGCTTATATGCCACATTAGGAATGAGATTTCTTCTACACCTGTGCATTGGGAGAAACAATTTCAGGCTGAGATCACTCAGGCTGAGATCTCTCAGTCTGAGAGCTGGTCAAAGGTGTGGCTCAGCATCTAGGGTGCAAATCAGAATATAATCCTCTGGTTTTTTCCCTTCAGACTCCCATCAATCTGTTCAGCAGTATCCGGGAAAAAGAAATCAAACCCATGTAACATGGAATGCTGTTGGGTGGCTTAGTGACATTCAGTTACGCATGTCCAACAGCATTGTCATTATGGCTGATGCCTTCCACAGTTTCCATATCTGTGTTCTACAGACTTCTCTTAATTATGCTTTTAGTCAAACTCTTTCTGCCACTTGTAGGCTACACACATTCTACAAGCTCAGTAAATAGGGCATGAGCAAAGAAAATGATAAAGTAATGAAACAGGACAGAGCACTGTGCTTCTTGCTAATGAGATAGCCTTTAAGCAGGAGTTAACATGATGCCAGGCTAAGTGGGGGCAGTGATGGGGCTGCAACCACATCACCTGGAGGTTTGCATGGTATCCCACTTGGTGTGGTGTGTAGGGGAAGGAGCTTAAATTCCCCTTTATTCCTGGGTAGATCCCCATCCTCCCTCAATGCTGAATGTGTCTTTGCACTGCAGACCTGAACATTGTTTTTCCAACACAGTAAAAGACTCAACCCCAAATTTCCAGCCTCTGAACTGCTGCGTAAAGTCCTTTAGAACTTCATGAGGACAGAGAACATCCTGGGTTGTAGAGTCCAAGTTGTTTTAGTCACATATTGCTGCATCAAACATCCTCCTGGCAATCATTTATTAAGCTACATCTTAAAATGAGTTTGCTATTTACTTCAACTTCTGTTAAAATGCAGAACCAGGAATTAACTCCTCTGCTCACTAGGTAGCTTCTTTCAATTTTAGTCTAATTTTAGAATATTATTTTACAGCCATGAGCTCTTACGCTAGCAATAGTGTCTATGTTTAACTGCCACTCCTGCCTTGCTCACACTTGCCTTTCTGATATTTTTATAGAAAATGACCATATTCTCTCCTAGCGTCCATTTTGCTAAGGTAAACAAGTAAACTTTTCCTAGTCTCCCCTCAAAAAATAAATGTTAAAATCCCTGAACATCGTACTAGGCCTGCTCTGCCCCATTCTAGGTTGAATTCTTCTTCATTACCACATGGCAGTAGAATTAGGTATGGGACTCCAGGTATAGTCTTAACAAGGTATTGCTCAACTTATGGCACTAATTGTGCCTTATGCATGTGGGATCTACCTCGCTGGTATACTCTTTGGCATGGGTGGCACAGGACATGGGACTACATGAGCATAATTGTCCTCCAGCTTTCAAATCTATGAACGGTTACACATTTGCCTCTTGTTCAGCTCTTGAGAGGGGCATCTCTTTTTTTTCTCCTATAGAAAGAACCAGATTTTAAATTAAGAACACACTGACAAATATTTTAATAAACTGCATTCTGCTGTTTTGCTTCACACTGGGAAGGAGCAGCTTAGAGATCAGAGAGCTTTTTACATATTCTTACTTGGCTTCCTATGAGCCCATGCTTCTGAAAGCACGCCCTGCACGTGTGTGCGTATATATGTGCATATGTGTTACTAATAAATTTTCAGCCTCTTGACTAACTTCAACCGTATTTGACAATCTCAGAGGTACTGTATCCCTACAGATTTAATGAAAATCAGCAGCCAAGTAGAGGAAAGAGCTGTGCTGTCACCTGCACTGAAGGAAAGGTTGCAGCACAAGCTTTATCTAACCCTTTCTTAGATGGCAGAAAACCCTGTCAGGTTCCCAGACATGGGAAATAGTCATCCGGAGCTCACACATTATTATATGCTGTATAGTCAAGCCAGGACACAAATCCATAGGAAACTAGCCTCGATGAGTTCTATTGCTCTAAACTATTTGCTATATTTACATATTTTGTCTTGCTTAGAGAACTGGATATCTCTGTAAATGCATATCCACCCTTCTCTTTCTGCTGCCTTGTAGTATGTCTAGAAGTTGTGTATCTGTCAGACATATATTTGAATACATCACATGAATTAAGTTCTGCCTTTCACTCTCTCACACACACTCATCTGTCTGTATCTCTGTCTATTCCAGATATTTGGATGCTTCATATTTGCATCCTTTTCTCAATCTATAGATTTTATTGACAACCTTATAGACAACTACATCACCACCATCTGCATCTTCTCTCTCCTCACCACCAGGTGTTAGACCTATAGACAGATATGCTGTGGCCATATACAGGATGCAGAAACAATGACACAAATAGGAGGTGATGTGTTGGCCATGTACAGCCATGGCATTGCACAGTTTATAGCTACCCCAGAGGTTCTGACTAGAGTCAAGATTTGGTCACAATTCAATTGGTAGATCAATAAATGTACTATTAGTAATACATATCCATTAACAAAACACTGGTCCAAGTTACTTAGTTCAATAGTTCACTAACTGCAATACTGCATGTGGTGCTGGAAAGCTGTTCCAAGAGCTTTTAAAGAGAAAATAACAGCCCTTCTTGGGTGCTCTGTGTTTTCCCAATGAAGGACCATAAATAGGATGCTGCTAGTAGACTCCATTTTCTCTGATTATACAGCTATCTGCCTTTCTGTCTATCAGTCACACAGTAAATCTCTCTCATTCCAAGAAGTATCTTACGCTGTGCAAAATCAATATGCTGTCAGAGTACTTTGCTACCTTACCGGCAACACCAGCATGGCATCTCCCCTAGTGAGTGTGACTTTGTGCAGGAGAAAAAAACAAAATCACCCTGTCTTAGGGCTGGATTTAGTAGAGGTGTGAGAGGTCAGATCCCCATGGGGACTTTGTCACTTTTTTGGCTCCAGCTCACTTCATTTAGTGTTCAGGATCCCTCCACCTGGCACCTTTCATTTACAGTCCCCGGGGGCCTTTGACATCCCATGCCTCAGCAAACTTGGCCAGACTGCAGCTACGGTAGCAGCAGCAGTGAGCTTCTGCCAGTTCCCAGCTCAGCACTATCAGTGTTAAAACATTTACTGTGTGTGCAATTCTCAACAGCTCTTAACTCTGGCAAATCAAAACCAATTTTAACCGGAACACTCCAAGACACTTCTCTACAACGAGGGCTATCTATCTGTCTGACAAATTCAGACTTGCTTCCCCCAGCTGCTTTGGCATCAAAGCTGCTTTAAAAAAAAATGAGTTGCAACAATTTTCTTCTTTATAGATGTTGAAAAAAAAATCACTCCCTATTAAAAACTGGTGATGGCTTCATGCCAACAAATCAAATGAAATTTCAATTGCAGGAGCAAATAGAAAAATTTCTCCCTGATCAATAGACATTCAAAGTGTTATCAGGAATTAGCCAAAGGGAGATGGAATGGAAATACCTGGCTGATCTCAACTGCTATATCTAATGCCCTGCCTCAGGGCAGTCTGAACCTCTCAGGGCTGTGGATCGGTCTAGGTTTTGGGGCACAGAAACATAAATCCCTGTGGTTGATCATGTCACTCGTACATGTCATGCCAGGCATGTGACTGAACCCTCCTCCTCCCTACCGGGCACCCAGGCACTCATGGCTGGGGCATCTGATGAGCTCTTTGAAGGCTCCAGTCAGCCTAAAATCTGTAAAATTCAACTTTTTGTTTTGCTCCCCACTTAGTTTAGCTTCATTGCTGCTTTTTCAGGTTCAATGTGCATATGACCAAGCTGTGAAAACAGTAACAGAACCAAATGATACCCTAAGGTCTGATCAGCAGCAGACTGGGATCTACTTCTTTCAGGCTATCATCCTTGATTTTAAATTGGAACAGGGAGCACAGCATGGTCATTTTATTGATTGGATTAGAGAAAAATTGAGCTGGCTGATCTGTATGATGACATTATTGAGTTGTGTTTGCAGCTATGACAGAAACAAAAGAGTTTTTATTGGATTATTGGGGGCACAGGGAGAAAAGGGAAAAGAAAAGGTAATATAGAGGTGAGCAGGTATTAGGCTTGGTGCCTTTGTGCTTAGACTCTCCAGCAAGAGCTCTCTTCTTCACTGCTACCCTGTCTACATAGCTCACTGCTGCGTTGGTTACTGCTGCCTTTCCAAACATGACCCACCGCGTAACCAGAGAGACACGGGAATTAGTTGCAGTTCCTCATTAGTGGATGCTCACATTACGCTTGTTCATCACCCAAATGAGAATGTTGGTAACCTTAAAAAAACCCAACAAAACAAAAGGGACATTTTTATGCAAGCCAGGTGTTTAAAAACTGTGGTGTTGCATGACACCTACTGACAAGCAGGGCATATCACAGTTCACAGTACATGGACAACTGAGTCACTTGATTTATTTTTACTGGCGATTTATTTTTACATTTGTTAAAAGTACGTGACTGAGAAGGAAGAAATTGGTATTTTGTACCATGTGAATATGTGACAGTGAGTGAGTAACTGGCATATATATATGTGTGTGTATATATATGTACTATACCTTATGTTTTATATCTCTTTTACATGTTTAGTTTATAGACTGGTTTTAAAACCACTGTGTCCAGCAGCTTCATTGATTCATTGTATTTATAGCTGAGGAAGAATGTTAGTAGCAAATGTTGTAGTCAGCACAGTAGAGCAACCTGCAGGTTATGCTTTTGAAATCATCATATATTTTATTTATATGGTGTCTGTCAGTCATAGAAGCCTCCTGTGAAATATTACTGAAATGAAACACAGCTAAAACTCCATATTAAAATGACACAGTCTGATTCTCCACTGCCATGCATGCTGTGCCCTTAGACTGCTGAAATCAAACCATGTGGAGAAGAACCCTATACAGGTATGGAGTGGCTCTACAAAATAAGAACAGCAACATTTTACATTTGCTTTGCTCTGGTGTGTTTTGTCCTGCTAAATGGTCAGGAAACATTCAGATCTGTGACTGTCCCTAGTGCTGGGTTCCAATATTGGGGTTTTATTCCCAGATCAAAACGTTCATTATCTTGTAGGCTCTCTGGTGGCACAGGTAGGAGGACTGAGGGACAGACGAGCGGGCATTCAGAACCGGAGGCCCACCAAAGGCCATCACCCTCCCCCCATTGTCACAGCCTGTGTCACAATTTCACCCAACAGTTCATTTAAGATGGAGTTCCTGCATTGCAGCTCAACCCAGTTCAGCACCAATGTCTCAACAAAACACGCAAGAGGAAATGGATCTTGTGAGGATCATCAGCACAATTCAAACCTTAAATGAAACCAACAAGCAAAAAAATGAGCTGTAATTTTATCAGGTGGAAACAGAAATCAGTAGAGCTATTAAGTCTGCAGCAGCTGAGACTCTGCTCCTTAAATAATTTGTGCAAAGCCACTGCTACAACTGGAGCATTTTTCAGCTCAGAAGGCTGTGAGTGGGCCCCATGCCCAAGGAAAAGATATCGACACTGTACATTTTTCGAAACATCATTTCCATGCTGTGAAATTGCCCATGTGCTAGACTTGTACTGATTTGAATGGGAAAGCTCACCGTCAAACCACATGGCACCCAGCCCATACAGAGCTTTGAAGAAGATACTAGAGATAGTGTCAAAATCACCATGAAAATGGGACCGATGGCTAACGGTACAGCCAAAATTGGTCCTATAATTCACTTACAATACTGTCAAAATAAGGCCAGAGCTGAAGGAATCTCAACAAGTATCATCGCCAGCTGCAGTTTTCTAAGAATGAAATACAATGGTAAAAGTGTATCTTTGTGGACAATCCAGTGCTGAGAGGAAAAAAGACCCCCCACAATTGCTTCATTAAGGTGTAGAAGTTGACAACTCAGGCTACAAAGGTCCACACAAAGCACACAGCTCTCTCTTTTGAAAGGCACACTATCTGTATGCAGTGATGGCACATTCATCAAAACTCCCCAAACAGCTCTGTTTCCCCCAGTGCTGAACACATCCATACATATCCCTACACATGTGCCTGATTTTCACAGCCAGTAAGCGCATTATACATATCGACTTCCTCAGCCTCACTGAAAAACCTGCCCTAGCTGTTGCCCAGAATGACCCTAAATCAGAATGACCCTAAATCAGAAGTCCTCGGAAATAAGTACACCAGCTTCCAGCTGGAGGATGACCTCATATCTCCCTATGACAACATGTCTTTCTGCTTTGACTAGAGGAAAGGCCCAGGATGCCCAGACCAGTACCCATGCTGTAGTAGCTGGGAGGGCACCCACTGCTCCAATGAGCACTGAATCTAGCCTTTAACGACACTGTTGATGTAATCAGTTCCTTACTGTAAGGGACACCCGTGATGGAGCCAGCAAGGAGCAGTAGGATAACATTTAACAAGAAAAATGTGGACTGAACATTGGGAAAACTTTCCCATAGGTGAGGTCTAATTGACCATGGCATGATCCTATCAGACATTTATTGTTTGGTCTTTTAAAGGATGTCTGAAAAAATCAGAGAGTTCTGCATTAGAGAAGCATCCTGCCCTGCTTTGCTTCATATTTGCACTGTTAGGATCAGTTTACTCAGGAGATGTTCACCCACTTAATTTTAGTTTTAAAAAAAGGTTTTAAAACCTCAGGGAAGAGTTACCAGCTTAAATATTATTTTATTAATTTAATGGTTATGTTTTTATACTGATTCTTGAAAGTTATTTGAAATGCCCGTGGGGGAATATGGTAGTGTTATGTTTACACCAGAGACGCTGTGAGCTCAGTTCCCCTCTAGTTTATTTAGTACGACCCTGCGGACTTCAAACAGGTTGTAGAGGAAGCAAAGGAGAGCAGAAGTTAACCCCACAGACGTTTGTCTTGCTGGACTCGATTAGTTTATCCTCTGGTGCTCAACTGGCACATGGTTTGGATTAGGAGGAGCATTCCCCTGGCTGGAGACAGCCACAGCAGAAGGATTTCTGTGCGTTGGGACAGTATTAGCCAGAGACACTTGTGTTAGGACAGAGATTTAGACAGTATTTTAGTACGCAGCGGTGGCTATCCCAAGTTTGTTTTAAATATATACGGAGTTTGTGTGTGATAGTTAATTTAACTAATAAGTTTATTTACTGGCTCGCTGGCTTTTTGTGTTTGGAAAAGATGACTCATCTGCTACTTGATCCTGCCAATGTTTATTCTATTGGTGGGCTCACACTTTATGGGAGTAATGAGAGTAATCCCATTCGTATCAGGCCTATTAACGAGCATACTTTTCATAGTTTCACGGGATCAGGTCACAGGCTAGCTGTAAATAAAAATATCCATCTCCTTGCCCTCAGTACTGGTGGAATTTCAGGGATGCTCATGCCATCACAGCCTGTTAGAAGGTTTCAAAGCCACCACATTAGCTCCATCCAGTTTTTCTAGGGATAACATTTTAAAGGGCACAAAATGCAAGTGAGGGATTTTGCTGTCGCTTAACTGAGCACACAACAGTGAAGCTTTTGCAGGATTTTCTGCCTCACGCTCCATGCTGTTCAGTTCCCCACAAACTGCCTGGAGGCAGATAAATGTCTGAGACAGACAGTGGCTGGCCAGCAAGGCAGGGAGTTGCCTGATGTTGAAAGAAATAGTGAGAAAGCAGTTGAATGCACAAAAGATCAAGGTTCCTGGGGCCAGAAGAAGGGTGCACGAGCAAGCATGCCGTGCTGCAGCCTAGCAGTGAGGGCACCCAGCGAACGTGGATGGAAGGTCCCTTTCCCAACACTGTTGGTCCCCACCAAGGACTGTATGGATAGCCCATGGCGCTCTCTGTGCCAGTCAATTACGAAATGCCAGTGTGGCTCTAGGGAAACTGTAATTCAGTTGTGTGTACTTCTAACTCATCCAAATGGTTCTTGGAAACTTTTTTGGCTTGTGTCAGCTCTCGGTCTGCCAAAGAGCATCTAACCACAACCTGTGAGCAGGAACGGTCCAGGGCCTCTCCGAGGAGGCAGTCTGCATGTGGCTCCCCATCACTGAAAGCTTTGATGCAGGCTGGCCTTTGTGACAGCATGCTTCTGGGTACGTTTAATTTACCAGGATGGCTGTAATCTCTATATGCCCACTCTTATTTTGGGTTCTGCACCAGTGAGGTCTAAAAGCTAGGTGTTGTGGTGCTTGTAGTTGCATGAGTCTTTCTCTTAATTGCCAACTACATGAATATCAGTGAAAATTTGGTGCCCTTAAGGATCTATCTGGACCTTGGATTTTGGATCACACAGAACTTAAGCACCTAAGGACCAAAACAGATATTTAGCACTTGCAGAAATAAATGCAATATCATAGGGTTTGTTAAAAAAGGGCTGATGAAGATTTAGCAAACATGAATGTTGTGCACGTCAGTACTTTCTAAACTTGCACTTGGCATCATGCTTACACCTTGAAAACCTGTCTTTGATTCACAGTAGGGTCAGATTTGGAATGGGTTTTGGTGTCTAAAAAGACATCTAAGTCCACACTGAGGACATTCCCAGGATACCCCAGCTCAGGCACTGGACAACCTCCAGTTTTCCACTAGTCAGACCATTTGTGAGCCATGGTATGGCCCAGCCAATGTCCCCAGGGAGGGGCAGCAAAGCCCGGGGGACTGGCCATGCTGCCCACAGCCAGAGCATCAATGGCCTGAGCACCACTGAGGAGAGAAGAAGACACAGAGTACTGAAACAAGCAGGAACTAGGAGTATCTTTCCAAGGTGTGTTGAGTATGGCAGAGAGATGCCACTCCTATTTCTGTCTCTGATCAAGCCGCATGGACAGTCTTTTTTGCTTCCTTCCAGCAGCAGGTTTGGAAACAGGCTCCTCAGCTGGAAGTGGTGCTGGTCTCCAACCCCCCAGCCCACCCAGGCAGTCCCAGTATTCTTGCCTGACCTGCCCTATCTGCCACCCTCCAGCTTTTTAATCACAGGCACTCTCCTTGCCCTAGATGAGCCAGCTTTGACTGTGTGCCCCTTGTGCACATACAGTTATGTGTTTTCCTTGCTTTCCTTACACTGGGATACTACAGTGCATAATATAATGGGATAATGTGCTAAAATGAGATGCCAGGGCTGTCTCTTCAGAGGGCTAGGCTGCCAAACATTACACCCACTAGATGTTAAATGAAGGCGATGACTAAGTGTTCACACAGCGGCTTGCTTTCACTGAAGAGTTTGGCAGACTGACGTAAATTGAAAGTCTGCTGCGGGCAGATTTCCTCCTACTATTTTTGATTTCATGCAAATAAGAATTGCAGGACGCCAGGCAATTTCTACCTGTGACTGACATATTTAGTGTTGACAGTTCCACACTGTTTTTATATCTAAAAGTGTGGATTTAGTAATACATGTGGGGCAGTTGCAGATTGCAATATCTCATCCCAGAGCCATCTCCACTTCCCCTCCCTACTGTACTCCCAGCAGGCTGCATCCAGCCCCGTGGCACGTCTTGCTTTGACACACGCATGTCTATAAAGTGTTGCAGTCCACTGCTGAGCTGCCAAAGAAAACACAATGGTGCGATATTTTCTGCTAAGAAGCCTTCGTCCTGTGTGTTTCATTCCCTGGTTCTGCTAGATAAAAGCTTCCTGTTAAAGGATTAAGGGGTAGCTTAGTCAAACAAGCATTCCCCATCTTCCAACAGATCCAGGCAGGGAAGCATCTACTGCTCAAAAGCATTTAAGCTAATCTAAAGAATTCTAGGTGGGAGGCTCAGCAGGTGCAGGGTTGCTTGGAGAGGAGCAGGGGCATCAGCTTTTGGGGTGCTGGGGAGGCAGTAGGAAGCAGCTGCACACAGGCGGGAGCAAGTCCCACGAGAGTGGAAACCGGGACATGTGTTTGAAGAGTCTGAAGCATCAGCTGCACGTGCAGTTTCATCCCCTCAGCTCTGGGTTGCGCGTGGCTGCCAGGGTGCCACAAAAAGTGCTGGGATGAGACTGCAGTAATATCTTGGGTATGAAGATCCCCACCACCTGCGAGCAGCACTGCTCCCTCGCGAGGCCAGGAGCCCATCCCTGGGGATGGGGGCTGGCTGCACCTGCCTTTGGTAAAGCTCACTCTTGGGTAAGTAGCCTTTGAGGCTCTTTCCACTTGTCCCTGCCAGCCCAGCAACCTTCCTCCATGTATTTTAGTACACTGCCCAGCCTCCATGAAATGCGATGGTTTCATATCCTCTTTTCCCCCACAACAACCAGACATGAAACCAAAATTGACACCAGTAGATAATGTTTCAAATCCCATTGCTACCTGATTCAGACCAGGACCTTGCACCCCAGCAACTACCTGTTTAGAGGCATCTGCCCTCACCTTGCAGGTATTCTGCAGTAGATGTCTGTCTTTCCCCATCATGTTTTGAAGAAGGCTTAGACTGTGCCTACCTGCCTACAGGCATTTGCAACAGTGAACACACAATCTGGCCAGTGGCAAAGTGTGGATTACAGCCCGGCAGCTCAGGGCTTGTCCTCCAGAGGCAACTTGCAATCCATACTTCTAGCACACAGCCTCAGTCTCCACCAGGCTCCCCATGGAGGACCTAACACATAGTAATTTTTGGTGTTTTTTCTTTCCAAATGACGTGAGACTTTTCCACAGTGGTGTTTTGGTATGGTGTGGTCTGTGGATTGATGAGGAGAAGGGAAGCTTCATGGCTTTCTGGGATAGTGGTAACTAATAGAATCATAGAATCATAGAATCATTTAGGTTGGAAAAGACCTTTAAGATCATCCAGTCCAACCATTAACCTACACTAACAAGTCCACACTAAACCAATTAAGGGTAGACTAGACTAAACCATGTCCCCAAGTGCCACATCTACCCGTTTTTTGAACACTTCCACAGATGGTGACTCCACCACCTCTCTGGGCAGCCTGTTCCAATGCTTGACTACCCTTTCCATGAAGAAATTTTTCCTAATATCCAATCTAAACCTTCCCTGGAGCAGCTTGAGCCCATTTCCTCTTGTCCTATTGCTAACTACATGGGAGAAGAGACCAACACCCACCTCACTACAACCTCCTCTCAGGTAGTTGTAGAGAGCGATAAGGTCTCCCCTCAGCCTCCTCTTCTCCAGGCTAAACAACCCCAGTTCCCTCAGCCGCTCCTCATAAGGCCTGTGCTCCAGACCCTTCACCAGCCTTGTTGCCCTTCTCTGGACACGCTCCAGCACCTCAATGTCTTTCTTGTATTGAGGGTCCCAAAACTGGACACAGTATTCCAGGTGCGGCCTCACCAGTGCTCAGTACAGGGGGACAATCACCTCCCTGCTCCTGCTGGCCACACTATTCCTGATACAAGCCAGGATGCTGTTGGCCTTCTTGGCCACCTGGGCACACTGCTGGCTCATGTTCAGTCGGCTGTCGACCAACACCCCCAGGTCCTTTTCGGCCAGGCAGCTTCCCAGCTACTCTTACCCAAGCCTTAGCATTGCATGGGGTTGTTGTGACCAAAGTGCAGGGCCCGGCACTTGGCCTTGTTAAACCTCATACAGTTGGCCTTGGCCCATCAGTCCAGCCTGTCCAGGTCCCTCTGCAGGGCCATCCTACCCTCCAGCAGATCGACACTCCAACCCAACTTGGTGTCATCTGCAAACTTACTGAGGGTGCACTCAATCCCCTCATCCAGATTGTTGATAGAGATGTTAAACAAGGCTGGCCCCAAAACTGAGCCCTGGGGAATACCGCTCGTGACCGGTCGCCAACTGCACTTAACTCCATTCACCACTACTCTCTGGGCTCGGCCACCCAGCCAGGTTTTTACCCAGCGAAGAGTACGCCCGTCTAAGCCATGAGCCACCAGCTTCCTACGGAGAATTCTATGGGAGACGGTGTCAAAGGCTTTGCTGAAGTCCGGGTAGATCACATCCGCAGCATTTCCTTCATCCATCAGGTGGATCACCAGGTCATAGAAGGAGATCAGGTTGGTTAAGCAGGACCTGCCTTTCATGAACCCATGATGGCTGGGCCTGATCCCCTGGTTGACCTGCAGATGCCTGTTGAGCACACTCAATATGAACAGCTCCATAATCTTTCCCGGCACCGAGGTCAGGCTGACAGGCCTGTAGTTCCCCCGGTCCTCCTTCCGGCCCTTCTTGTAGATGGGCGTCACATTGGCAAGCCTCCAGTCATCAGGGACCTCCCCTGTTAACCAGGACTGCTGATAGATGATGGCAAGCGGCTTGGTGAGCTCCTCCGCCAGCTCCCTCAATACTCTCGGGTGGATCCCATCTGGCCCCATAGACTTGTGAGCATCCAGGTGGCGTAGCATCCTAATGGATGGTGGACAGATTCAAACTTGGGGGAATCTTGTCCATACTGCCTGTGGAAAAGAGTCTCTGAATGAACTTTCCTTAGACAGTAAGGAGATCTGTGGGAAGCTAACTGGAAAGGGGCCTGTGGGCCAGGATCCCTAGAAGAAGGTGGCATCCTGCGTACCTAACCTCTTACTCCATAATTCACATGGGCTCTTGAGATATCTCATCCCTCTAGGAGTGGGGAAGCAGGTGCCAAACCAGGCTGAAGGTATCACTGATGTGCTTCAGAAATAGCCCTGGCGTTGACCTCATGGCTAGCACAATGTCTGTGATGCTGTATTCACATTGGTGAGACCTCACCTGGAGTACTGCATCCAGCTCTGGAGCCCTCAGCACAAGGACATGGAACTGTTAGAGCGGGTCCAGAGGAGGGCCACAAAAATGATCCGAGGGCTGGAGCACCTCTCCTACGAGGCCAGGCTGAGAGAGTTGGGGTTGTTCAGCCTGGAGAAGAGAAGGCTGCGAGGAGACCTTATTGGGGCCTTCCAGTACTTAAAAGGGGGCCTATAGGAAGGATGGGAACAATCTTTTTAGCAAGGCCTGTTGTGACAGGACAAGGAATAATGGATTTAAACTAAAGAAGAATAGATTTAGACTGGATATAAGGAAGACTTTTTTTACAATGAGGGTGGTGAAGCATTGGAACAGGTTGCCCAGAGAGGTAGTGGAGGCCCCATCCCTAGAAACATTCAAGGTCAGGTTGGATGGGGCTCTGAGCAACCTGATCTGGTTAAAGCTGTCCCTGCTCAGTGCAGGGGGGTTGGGCTAGATGACCTCTAAAGGTCCCTTCCAACCCAAAGCATTCTATGATTCTATGATTTTACGATATGCTCACAAGACTACCCTTTCCTATGAGCTTTCCAGCTCCAGTGGGAGAGAATAAGCAGAAGAAAAGTGAGAAAATTCGTAAGTTGAGACAAAGACAGTTTAACAGATGAGGGAAAGAGGAAAAAACAAGTGGGACAAAGGAGATCACTCACCTTCTCCCAGAGGCAGAGCAGCCGAGCAATGGCCACCTTGGAAGACAAAACTCCACGGTCTTCTTCCCTACCCTAATTTTTGTTCCTGAGCACAGCATTTGTTATATGCTATGGAATATCCCTTTGGCCAGTTTGGGTCAGCTGTGGCTCCCAGCTCCATTGGAAAGCAGAGTCTGCTTCACCCAAACCTAGCCAGCTCCAAGCACTGGAGTTCAGCTAATGGATGCAGGATTTCAGTGATCAACACTTGCTGTGCAAAAGACAAGTGCAAACCAATTAATGGTCAAACTACCTATGCCTGGGGGCTGGCTAAAATGTTTTTTTTTATGGTTTCATATTTCATAGGAGAGCTTTTTCTTATATGTTTGAGTGGTTGAACCTAAAACAGTGACTCAGGGCTACAATACAGGGGCCAAGGACCTCAGTAAGTGTTTGTCTTTACAGTCCAGCTTCTGTTTACATTCTTCCCTCCAGCAGCTGACATCAAAGTGGGAAAGAGAAGTGGGTGGCTGGTCCTGAGGTTGGTACTAATTATTGCAATTAGGAAGCTTCATAAGAATACACTACACCCAACATTCAGACAGAGCATCCAGTGTTTTGTAGCTTTACTAAAGAATTGTGAGTGTTAATTTAACTTAAAATGCCTGAACTGCCTTTTATCACAACCAACCAGTTTGTTTAGGACTTCATGGATTTCCAAGAGCTCATGAACAAAAAAAGCTGCACTGGATCCATCATATTCATTATTTCTTCTGATCCACCAATTTTAAGTTTCTTCAAGAAAACAGAACATCATTTGAGCCCATTGCATGCACCGCACCAGTGAGAAAACACAGCTGCATCCTGCCACCGCCCCTCTGCCTGTTTGTGCAGACTGTCTCCTTCTTTATTGGCATCCAAAGCATTGACAGGAATCAGCCCACCTTGCCTCAGCTGTGCCCACTAGTTCATAAACTTCATTGTTTAGTACCTCTTCTAGTGCCTGCTGCTTATTTTCCATGCCTCTTGCATCCACATGTAGACATTTCAGTACATTAATATTCTTCATCTTCTCTTGCTGAGCTACTCCAGCTTCAGTCTTATTTGTAGGCTAGCAGTACATGTCAGATTATTTGAGTTAGGTGAAAATTTTTCCTCTTTCCTTCACACTGAGTTTTATAGCTGTCCAATAAACTTGCCTGGTTTTGAAACTGGGAGTTTGGCACCCTGTTTCGGCAGAGTAACATTAACCACAAATTGCTTACATCTAAAAATAATACATGATAATTTTGTTCTCTCTCAGAAACTGGCACACTGCATTCTCCAAAGGGAGATGAATGAATATGTGAAAACATTTTTTGGAACAGTTGCTTGTCTATAACAAGTCAATATGAAATCAAGATAGAATTTATACTTTATCTCTCCATAAAGGTTTATTGAGCTATGTTTCAAACATCATTCAGAGTGAACCCTCTGAAAGCCCAAGAAACAAGGACTTGATCTTTCTAGAGCTTTCTATCCATTGGGAGACAACAGGTCTGAATATTCATCACCTGGACAGCAAGCACAGATTGCCGCTCTTGCTGAATTTCTTTCTGAAATCAGGGAATCGTGACCATCTTTCATTTTGCTTTTTAATTCTTGAGAAACTTCTGGGCATAGCAACACTTACCAATTCCCTACAAGGAGTCCTACGTGTTAATTAAATCTCCTGAGACTCATTTCTCCCAGTCTGAGACAAGAAACAGACATTTGCCAAATTACGTCATTCCACCATGGGCAATTTCTCTAAGGTTCACCCTTGTCAGCCATGCAACAAAGATTGTGGTTATGCCGTGATCACTTCTCCTCAAGACTACTAGAGCCTCCTCTTCATTTTCATCTTTTTCCTTTGCAACCCATTTCAAATGCCTCAGTAAATCATCTGCCTCAACAGCGGCACCTCTGAATTCTTCCATCATTTTCATTTGGCCTCCTGCATTAAATTTTGGCTACTTGTGCTTCCCTTCAAGGCTCCCCAGAACACTGCTCTGACCTATAGCATCAACTGCAATTTTTCCTGCTCCCATTTCCACTCAGGCAGTACATCACACCTCAGTGATGCCTTTATCATCTCCTCCATGCTCCATACCATCCTCAACAACTGGATGTTTCTTTTATGCAATTTAGAAAGGAATGCACGTCTGTTTTCATATATCCTTTCTTAAAGCACACCTTTCTCAGTTCATCAGTGCTCCTACAGCCCTCCCTGCTCCAATATGACACTGCCATTCAGACAAGGCCAAGCATTGCCAAAACTATGCAGGATATCACATTCTGGCCACTGATGAGCTCCAGGCTTGGATTTACAATTCATTGGTTAAAAGCCCCCAGAGACAGCAGCATTCTTCATGCCTTGCATAGTGCCAACCCACTTCTAGACATCAACAGCTAATAAAACCAAGAGGCCTGCAACTCAGTCTTATTATCCTTCTTATTTCACAGATGGAATGGTGTTACATTTTTCAAATCAGAGACCCTTCTCAGGTACAAAAAACAGTCAGAGTGAAGATCAGGGTTTCCTGAGAGCTCCTCCATCCTTAACTGGCTGGCTGAGGCTAAGACCAGGACACTTTTGTTCTCCTGCCATAAGGTGTCTTCTCATATTTGGTTCTAGCTGTCTTCTTCCGTATTTAGAGAAGTCCTAGAAGACAAGGGGCACTGCAGGCCCATCCTTCCGAGGAGTGGTAGAGGATCTCAACTGGCAGAGTCCTGTCAGGCAAGAAGCTTCACAGATCTAGTGGCTTAGCCAAGAATGCTTATTGCCATCAGAACAGGATCGTTTTTCCAGCCATACAAAATGTGAATAATGGGAGCTTAGGTGTGCGATTTTATGCATGCAGCTGGTGGTTATACAGGTGCATTTGTAGTTAGAAGAAGAGTTACAGGACTTTGTTTTTTACGTACTGTTTACAAGTGTGTGAAGAGAGTGTAAGGAAGAGGGCGTGTCATGTATTTTCTCTAATGGGGTATTATCTGGCAATTTTGCAAAGCTCTGGTGAGAAGCTATGGCAATCACGTCTCATGCTCAAGCCTGTAACTGCAAATCCACTGTCATGTCAGAAGCAGCATTAGGGGATCAAATGCAATGCTAATGGATGTCCCAAAGACTGCAGGAAAAGCCCCTGCTGCTGTTTGAGCTCTAACATAGGTTTAAGGGCCAACACATCTGAACCCTTGACCAGGGAAGCCGTTCACTGCAGCTGGAGCCATAGTCTGATGTTGAAAATACCCAGTGCACCTTGCTTTGGTGGGCCTCCTTACACAATACCGCCCGTCTCTTTATCCTTTGGCCTTTGTTGCTGTAGCTAAGGGGGGTATTTGCTTGGTTCTCATTGTGTAATATTTTTTACTCTTCCCTTTTCTGGATGCAGTTATTTGATTTGTACTCAGGAGCTGTTATTTTCCAACAAATATAAATTATGCACATACTCTTGTGTCATCTTTCAGTTTTCATGAAATACATGTTTGCTTTCTCTCTCTGCAGTGAGGTTTCCGTATATGCAAGAAAAGACTTGCATATGAGAGAGCACCTTCCAGACGTAAAGTCGGCTCCTTTCAGGACTGACTCATGCTGCTGCATCCCTCTTTGCCTCAAGCTGAGCCTCCTGTCCTACCAGAGGTCGAAGACCTGAATCTACGTCTTTCAAGGAAGTGCTTTAATCACCAATGGGACGGGTGTTGCATCTCCTTGTGAAGTCTCTTGTGCGTTACTTAGAAAATGCCTACTAGCTCCAGCTCCCAAGAGTGAGAGGTGACGAAAGGGTCAGTATGGGACATTTGCCAACACCTAGATGCTATCTAAGGATCTCAGCAGCTCAGGTACATCAAGGCTTAGCAAGCCTGTGATTTCCTGTAAGCAAAACCTAGGCTTCATTACAATAATATGGACATCTACAGGATGAGATGGGATTTGAACACAAGATCTGTAACAAGTATTAGTGTCATCTTAGTTGCTGGACATGGCACACAAAGCGTCAATACAGCTCCTGGAGTACTCAGGTTCCAAGTGCCCAACACTTTAACAACAAAGTAATTGCACATGCAAATGGCCAGAATTACCTGTGTTTCATTACTCACTGTGTTATGTACTGATGCAACGCAACATAACAGTTACTGTATTTAACAAATTGGTCCCTTTACAGTTTTTACAGTGAGATGTAGGCTAATGAAGGAACCTTCTGTCATGGATCCAAGAGGCAGAAACTTCTCTGTAGCTGTTAAAAAAGATTCTTGCTTAAAGGATTGATGTTTATAGGAGAAAATGAAGATGAGAACATGCTCTCTAGCCAAGGAACTCTTCCTATCACAGCTATCCTTTATAAATCATACATATGCTCCCTAAGCTGTGCCCTTCTGGAAATTTTGGGGAAATTTATGGGCCTTAAAAAGTCAATGTTCTTAGACATTGTTAGACCCAGAAGAGAGGCAAAATCCAGAACAGAAGACTCTTTCAATTAAATGCTTAAAATGTTCTGGTAACAGGCTCCCCCACATTAACTAGAGGGCAACTAACTGGGGCATTTCTGATGCTCTCAGATGCTTCATGCTACACAAGCAGGGATAATCTCTAAAATGTACAAGACCCATCCTATAAGGGTCACTTTGTGCACCCTCTGTCTCTCTGAAAGAATTTTTATAGCAATTACTTGGAAATTAAGTTCTACTGCATTTGCCATCAGCTTCAGTGGAACTAGGCTTTCATCCACTTTATATCAGCTTTAAGGTTTCTTTTCTGTTTTCCTGTTTCTGGCATGATCCAGTCCAGAGAGTAGCTGCAATCTGTCATCTGGTAGTAGCTACTGAATATATGTTAATGGGGAGAAAAAAAGAAAAAAAACCCAAACCTCACCTGCCAAGTCCTGCAGCTTTAAACCTTTGGTGCAGTACAAGGTTTACAAGATGATTTAAAATCTGCATGTGTAGGAAATAAGGAAGATGGGCTGACTCTACACAGAAAATGGGTGTGGGACAGACGGAGATTGATGGCTTTGTGACAATGACAGTAAAGTTAATAGCTGATATAGGCAGACAACAGACTCCATTTTAAATTTAAAATTGAAGTGTGTCTTGCTGACAGCATCATACTGACCATTCATTCCTAGATCTAATTTCTCTCTGGTAATGACTATGAGAAGCTGAATAGATAATGATGTGCACTGCAGAAGATTTGGGAAATGGGATTAACTCCTTTGCATTTTTTTTTCTTGTTTTAAAAACAACTATTTAATGATTAGTAGAGGTGGCTATCCTTGAACACTCTTGAAGGGTAAAGATTAGTCACTCCTCTGGGAACATCTCTGCCGCCTCTATTTCCTTTCCTCTTAGGAGACAGAAGGGATGTAAATTGTGCAACAGACTGGGAAGGCTGACACTGTTAAAATAGAAGACCTCGACAAAAACCCTGGAGATGATGTATCACCAGTCTCCTGGGCAGTCACACTCCATGTTCACATTTGCACACTGCAGATAATTCCTGCCTTTCAACAGCCTGAACCCAAACTTCAAATGGAGCTGGAAATGTAAACCTGCATGCACTGACACAGCTTTTCACATATTCAAATAAAAAGCTGACAAACAAAAACATGTGAAACAAAGGGAAAGCAAACCCTTCAGTCCTGGGGGAAGCAACTCTGCACTCTCTGTTTCTGTCATCCCTCCTTTTTATCTACGCTGCTCTTCAGGGACAGAGATACCCGTCAGTTTTGTACATCTCCACCCATACAAACGGAGATCTTAATTGGCACAGCAGCACAGGGTTGATCAAGAGAGACTTTCTGTTACCATGTGTCAGTGAAAGGCCTTTTAAAAAGCACACAGACCATAATACAGGGGGCTTCTGAAATTTTACACGCATGGCACATGGAAGCAATCGACTTCAGGAATAAATAGTTGTGCTTCAAACCTGAACACAGCCAGCACACCCGCGTGAGGGTGAATGCTGCTGGCCTTATGCTACCTGTTTGAGCTCTGTCCTTCTAACAACCCTGTTTTGTTAGGTGCCATGCTTACATGTAGCAAAACAGTAGTAGTACATTCCATAATCTGCTTGGTAACTGCACTTCAAAGTGTCAGCAGGCTGAAATTTCCACCTGTTTACCTTACTCCTCTCTGTGACTTGAGTTTGCACAACTGAAGGATTTACTATTTCTCTGCTTGCTTTTTTGTTCATCAGGAAAACTAGCTGAATTGTTCTAGTCAAGTTCAAAAGCTCAACTCTGAAAGCCGTATACTCTTTGCATGAATTAATTCCAACTCCACTCTGCCTTTGTAAAGCTAATTTAAATTATAGCAGTCTCTGCAACTTCACGGAACTGTAAAATAAATAAATCTAATTGTATTTGGCTTAACTACTGTGAATCTGATTATTACTTTTAAAATGGTACAGTGGGGCTCATAGTTTTTATAAAATCTAAGCTGCCAGATGATTATGATGAGAAATGGGGACTGGCAACTAAACACATGTAAAAAAAATATTTTCTTCTCTGTGCGAAAAGTGCAACGCCTATGTTCTATTTCCATCCCTTGCTTCTGTCTTTTGTGCTTGCTGAAGGGCATTTTAGATGTGGTTGCTCAGACTATTCAAGACCTTTAAAAAAAGTTCTCATTTCCTAGAAAGTAATTAAAACCTCCCACACTGAACAAAAATATATGTAACATACGCAAATGCTATAAAAGTAGCATGTGGTTTACATAACAATTTATAATGCTACTGATTGATATCTGAGGCAAAATATGACCACGTTTTACATGCTTAGATCACTCTCTGTGTCTGTGCTGGAAGAAACTCGCTCCCTCAGTGCAGACTGTGACACAAGCTCGCACTGCAAGGCAGGCAAGCACTACAGTAGTTTTTAGTATCAGCTGGGGA
Source organism: Pelecanus crispus (assembly GCF_030463565.1). Taxonomy (NCBI): domain Eukaryota; kingdom Metazoa; phylum Chordata; class Aves; order Pelecaniformes; family Pelecanidae; genus Pelecanus; species Pelecanus crispus. The sequence continues at coordinate 159,667,322 of NC_134644.1, read as the reverse complement.
AGGGTGGATAAATAGCGTCACATTTTCCATTAGCAAAAGGCTTCCTAAGTTCTACCGAGTCAACGGACAGTAATCAGGTATCAGCTACTGCTTCAGCTTTGCAGCAAGATCACAGAGCAGCTCTTCACTAGGAAATGAACCAAAACTAAGGGGGGAGGCTGGGGATGTGGGATGGGGAAGGAGGGAAAAAACAAGGTACTGCTTCATTTCCTTTTCTGCTCCGATTCCTCTAATAGAAATTTCATGAAGGTATGCTAACCTAAAGAGGAATTTGAGCAGCAAATCATCACAAAGAAGCCATGAAAGCCTGTTTAACTAGATGCAGGTAGCATCTAGTCCAAGCGATCTCAGGAGCTCATCTTCTGACAAATAGGCATCCAATACACAGATACTTTACAATTGTAAAATCTGAAGGTGGAAAACCCAGTAACACCAGTTTAGTCCACCTCTTGCTCTACCAATGCCAGACAGGATTTTTTTGCCTCTTCCCCATGCATTTGTCTAGTCTTTTTGTACTTCTGTGCTTTCTGTTTTAAAATTCCCAAGTAACCCAAGAGAAATCTTCACTCCTAGAGAAATGAATATGTCATATCTTAGCATTAAGAAGTTTCCATTACCCACCCCTCCTCATTGGTGTTTGGTGAAATAAGTTCTTGCTTACCTTCTTTCAGTGTTCTGTACTACAGCCACTCCAAATCACTCTAATTACCTCCCCTTTGCATGTAAGAATTTCTACATTTGTGCCTCGTCTTTGCTTTCACAAATTATTCTAATGATTATTCACACGGTAGCGCATCAGTATTCTTCTCTTTCACTGTTAGTAACATGCTGACCCCAAAAGCAATGCAGTATTTCATGAAGAATTACTGTATCAGAATTACTGGTCTCAGAGCAAGAGCTCTTACACTTATACTCCCTACTATGCAATATTTGGTCGTGCACCCCAAAGCTGCAGTGGTTTTTTTTCCTCCCACTGCATCCCAATTATCTCTTTAATGCAGGTTTAAAACATGTCTTCCCAAATCCTCTTTCCTTGTCTCTATTTTATGGCCAGTTTGTGCTCACCTAAGTTGCTGTTATATTTCTTTATTTTTCCCTTTATTGTTTGAAAGTCTTCCCACTTCAACAATGTATTTCAGTAACGGACTGTCTTCATGACCCTCTTCCCCCCCTTTCTCCAGGACTATAAATACCACTAAAACCTCTACATGGCTATAAAAACAACCGCATTGCTATCCATTGCTACTCAGACAACTTTAAAATCACGTATCTCTCTTCCTATTTAGACAAATCTGAATTTATTTTTCAAGCAAGATTTCATGAGAAAGCACACACAGACCTAGGCAAAAATTTTATTACAGATACGTATGTAATTCATTCCTTTCAGCGACTCATTTTCAGTTCTATTCCAGAAGATTATAGCTAGCTTTGTAGTAGGGGCAGTCAGACAAGAAGGGAAAGTGAGAACATAAGGGGCCAAAGAGGGCCTAGCACATCAGGCCTCCTGTAGGATTTGGGCAGAAAAATCACAGAGTTTATACAACCTCAGCAGTGATTACCAGATATCATCAGCTGCTGGGAACATGCACAGAAGCAGAACTCTAAGCAATTAGGTAACTTGCAAGTTGAACATGAAGACATACCATGAGCTGAGATGCTCCCAGAGTTAAGTGCACACAAGAAAACGTGTCTCCGCTTATTTGCCTCAAATATGCCTATGGTCTTTACCAGACCTAGTCCAGTCAGAAGTGCTGTAAAACTTGTATTCTGCTTCTGATTACACTCACATCAATGCAAACACTGTTCCCAGCTTTTAGTAGTGTTATTTGTTGTGTAGTGCTGTAACAGCTGCCAGAATGCATCCCTTATGTAATGTGAGTAAGAAAAATCCTTAAAATTTACACAGAAGTTAGATTTAACAAGACAGAAGTTTCACTGTATTGCATTTATTTACCTCTTACATTCCAGTTAGCCATTGCATTATCTTAAATAAAAACTGGCATTGGTACATATTTTTTGTCACTTTCATTAATATCCTGCAATATGTATTAGGCAGCTTGTTAATTTTTATGTATAAAAATAGAGTAACCTTCCAACTCAGCAAAAAACCTTCTCTCTTAAAGCCCTGATGTTCTACCATATCACTCTTCATTACTATTAAATAAGGAGAGTGAGCAAACTACTCATTTTCTCCTCCAAATATTTTGTCTGCACTTGAAATTCCTTTATAATTCTCCATTTCCTTTGTTAGCACGAAGTAATTAAACTAATCCATCCTCTGTAAACCTCGGTTGACTCACAGTGTCCTTGGGTGTCATTGCATCTTTTTTTTGATGTTTTTCTTAACTTCAGATCTTCAAATGTACATCCGGAGCTTACTGTTTTCCACAGCAGTTGTCAGCCATCCTTCAGCTGTAGTCTTTTTGGCTTGTGCAGCCATCTTGCACACCAATGAAATCTTGGCTCCTATGAGACCAGAATCCTTGTCTGACTCCACCTGCAGTGATTAATTTAAGTAGCACTTGTGCATGAGTTCCAATTTCTCCATCAGTAAGAAATACTATAATCAGAGCATTTTTTTTTTCTACAGGACAATGAAAATGGTCATGGTTTATTAGAGCCCTTTGGATGTGGCTTTGCTGCCTCTATGGGAGACAAGAGGAGAGGTAAACTCCTTGCATCTTTCCTGAACATGGCATAAATCTGCTCCACACTTTTGTCTTTCTAAGTAAGAAAAACCTTGGACCTTTGCATAGTGCCTAGTAGGCATCTTCTGTGTTGTGACACTGAACCGACCATTCAATATCTGTTATATTGCCTACAAAGGTGTTGGATTAATGCTTTCATTTTGAGAGTGTGTGTTAACTTGAGGTGCTCCCACAAACATGCTACAAAGTAGTCAGCATCCTAGCTCCACTGCCCCAAGTCCTCTCTGGGCACAATACAGCCCTAAAAACCCCACCCCCCTCAAGTATTTTTATATTCCAGAAATGGAACCATCCTAGGTTCTGGTATCTGCTCCTGGGACTGTCTGTTTAACTGTATGTTTATCCAGCTTCTGTGTAATCAGAAATACAGAAACAGTCAATGATACATAAACAAAATACTGAAACATCTGTGTTGGTATTGCTTTGCTGGTATTTGTAAATACTTCACTTGGTGCCATTTCATTAACCAGCAGTTAAAGTTGTTAGCATTAACTTAAATATTAAATTTCAGCACATGTTGATGCCCAGTAATTCCTTTAAAAGTGTTTCACAGCTGAAGAACTGCCACTTTTCTTTAAATTGTCATCTTCTTGGCCAAATCCTGTACTTATTCATAGATGTGGTAGCATATGAATTATGTTCGCTACCCTTATTTTCATCTGTGTAAGTCAAAGTGTATGGTTTTGGTCCAACACCTTGCAAAGTTCCTGTTTTGACAGTATTTACTGTGATAATTTACAATTCTGTCAATTTTTGCACTTTGCAATTTAGCTACTGCGCTATCTATTCTGGTAGTGGTTTAAAGTGTTTTCTCCTCTCTCCCAGATGAAAAATTGTAGTATAAACCTTGGCTACTGCTAGCAGCTGCACAGAGTAAGCTGAATATTGTATTGGCCAGACATCTACTTGCAATACTTGCACTGTTATTCACATTTTAAGTTACTTCTGCACAGTTTATATGCCATAAAAAAAGTCAAAAAACTTTAAAGACATTTAGTAAGAATACATAGATGGTATACAGGCAGTAAAGTCTAGACTAAGCTCCATTCTCCATAACTGTTCCAAAAATCGAACAAAGTACTAAGTACTGAGAATTTTACACTCACAATTAAGATGTTGGTGCCATTTCAAAATCTACTTCAAATACTTCTTCTAGGCTGGATGCATACTTATACATACACTAAACAGAAAGCTGCCACTACACCCTGTAAATATAAAAATGCGCCTGCATTTTAAACAAACAACAAAATAAAATCTCTACTTGCGGTCTTCATCTCCTTTTCAAAAGCTTTGTATATAAAATAGTTATGTCTCACAGCTGTAGAAATCAACCATTATTTCTGACCAGCAACTCTGCCATAGTGGTCAATCTAAATGGGAAACGAACAGTTCTGCTGCTAGCTTTGCCACTGAGGAAGCTATCCACTCTTCCATTTGTAATATGGGAGTAAAGAGAGTGACCTTATTTGTAAGGTGTTTTGACATCTGCTCACACCTAGGTATTGTCACAGCTACATATAACTTTCAACACTGCATAAACTAATCAAAATGAACATTTTGTAACTCTATTTATTTGCAATTACAAGACTGGGCATCTGTTCATCTGCTAAGATTTAAAGCTTTCAGAAGGAGAAATAAAAGACACCTATATTGTACCTCATTTCAGGGAAAAGTCACATATTGTAATCAGGTGTGATCAGATCTACTACATGCCATTGATTTTTACCTCAAGGAGTAGACAAATGGGTTGAAATTATTAAAAACCAAAATAAAAGATTGATAGAACAACAAATCAGTACAACATTTTTAAAACCATGTATCTCAAATCAATAAGCATTCAGTATCAAAACCGCATATTGTGAAAAGGATATCTTTTAAAAGGATACCATTTAACTGGACTCTTCAGAAGGTTCTGACCAAATCTTTCACACAAAACTATTAAGGAATCTGACTGAGTATGGAATGAGAGTTAAAAGTAATACAGAAGAAGCAAATCATGAGGATGGTCAGTTTTCAACTTGACAAATATTAACAGTGGAGTGCCCTATGGATTTGTACTCAGTGTTGTTTTACAAATTCTTTTATCTGGAAAAAGAGACACATAGTCCACTGGCAGCATCTGTGGACAACAAAAATTATTAAGACTATTTTCAGGGCTAATGAAAACTGTGAAGAATACCAGAGGCAGAACAAAGAAAGATAAAAGTTGATGATTAACTCAAAATAATGAACCGCTCATATACCCCAAAGTTTTCTAGGACTGGCAGTCATGGGGAAAAGATTAATGAGGTGTTTATTCAGTGCATTCTGGTAAACAAAACCAAGTATTCCAACCATACGTAATGCTACAGGAATACTACACCATACAATAGCTGGAGCCATACCCAAGAAATTATAACACACAGTTACAGAGGAAGTTAATGTTGAGGCTATATGCATGTAGTCTTCACTTAAGACTTAGTTATATCCATAAGGGTATAGGGGTAATTTTGTGTAGTTTTTGAATTTTGCTCCAATTTATCTAATATAACATATATCCAGTGATAGGAAATGGAATAAGATGAACTTACATGGCATAGTAGCCTGTAGTATATGTTCCCACAGTGGGGAAACATATTGCATTGTAATATCTGATTGCTTATTTTGGTCCTGTAGCTTACTAGAGCCACTTTTCTGTATTGCAACTTTTCCTGACTGTAGAGGTGGTTTGCACTGCGGAATGGCATGCAAACACATGTTTTTAAAACAGTTAACTGTATTATAAAAAAAAAAATCCAGAAACACTTCATTTATAAAAACCCCTATCTGCACAGCAATCCAAATTATTACTGTAAGTTACTTATTATATATTTATATTATATTCATTATATTCAGCCTAAGTGAATCACTCAAGTAAAACCTATAGGATGAATCTTTTATAAAAACAAAGCCAACACCATTTAAGTTATTACAAAAACCCAACATTTTAATCTTGAACACTTTTCAAATATTACTGCAATATGGTTGTGGGAAAACACACACAATTTCTCTTCTTAGAAAGAAATTAAGTATATCCAAACAAATTTGTATCTTTTCCAATTATGAACTTCGATTTTCCTTGTTCAGTTCCTCATTGCCAACATAGCATTTATGTCCCAAATAAGATTCCGTAACTGATCCATGATCTGCTTCAGCTGCTGATTCTTCTGTTTCAGTTTCTGTGGGAAGAGTTTATTAGAAGTTTTTTTGTGATCCGTTCAAACAGCGTACTCAGAAATTCAACAAGTTACAGTGTTATGAAATGCTATATGGATCTTTTTCTCAGTTGTCTGTGAGCAGTATTAGTGGGATAATACATCCTCTTTAAAGCACACTCTAAAAATACAAGAAAGCCTCAAAAGTTAAGGACCATTGCTAGCGGGAGAATGCTGTTTCTTTTCACAGCAGTCTTTTTATCAAAACACTTGATCAAACTTCAAAACTGGAGGTTTGTGGGGATCAGTCCTCTCATTCCAAAGTCCAAAAGACAGCACTTTAAGTAGGAAGAAAGAATTCAGGGAACAGGTAAACTTATGTGAATACATGTTGTATAACTTGGGTGCACAGAAAAATGAGCGATTAACAGCAGAAGTTTGAACAAAGCACAAGGTACAGGTAAAGCCAATTAAGCTTTTCCAGCCCTTCTGCCTACGTAGGTCAACCCTGATGTGCTAAGGGGTTCTGTCTTGAAACAGATATTCCCAAGCATGCTGAATTCTTTAAAATTATGTATTTGGTTTTGTAAACTGCAGAAGCATTTGAAGGAACAGAAAAGCAGCAAACTCGCTTTTATTTAGGTGCATAACCAGAACTTAAAAATTATGTCTTTACAGAAGAAAGATCAGTGCATTAAGACATCACACAATCTCCCTGATCTTTCATGTTTCACAATACACATATTTATTGTCTGATTTATTCATTTTCCTGCTCAAATCAAAGCTGTCAAGAGCTAAGTTACTGTGTATTGTTAACAACAACCTATGTCCTTCATTTCATTCCAATTTGGTAAGATGTCAGCCTTCTCACATTATAGAGATCAAGCTACTTATTCATTAGGGAAGTCCAGAGTTCCAAGTGAAAGCACAGAAAAGACTTACTACCATCAAAAGAGGACAAACCATTCCAAATGTTTCAGGTTTGACATAACTTTGTTATTTGCACTACATTAAAAGGGTGACTCAGATCAGTAGTACAACCAAAGTAACTGGAACAGAAAGGAAGCAACAAAAGAAGCAATATCCTGAAAATCAGTCTCCTGAATTTTGATGTGGACAACACAGCAATATTTTTAAGTTGCCCAGCTGGTCAGCTGCAAAAGAAGTCCAGAGAAAAAAAGGTCTGTAAAACTGGTCTGAAGTAACATGGTAATTAGACTTAGATTACATGGGGAACATAGTACTTTGAGTAAGGGAAATATTCCTGAACACACACTTTGGTGGACACATTCCCTGGAAGCAGAGTCAACACTCAATTCCAGACTCCTGAGAAGGATCTAAAAACAGATGTAGGACAGTTCATGTGCACTAACTTGGAATTTCTAATCAAGCATTTGACAGACTAAAAAGTATTTTAAAGATAACTGTGCATTTATCTAATGCTTCTTTCTTTTCCATTTGCTAATCCAAGACTTCACAATATACAGCAGAGATCCACTCCTAATGACAAGAGAGAAAACTGAGATGCGCGTAGTTACCACAGCATCCCAATGATATAACTGCAAGTGTCCCTACAACAGCTCATAATGTAAGATCTTGGTGCTTGAGAAAGCACAAGATGGATGAGATAAACAAGCATGTTCATACCTGTGGCATTTTTAAACGTATTTCTGTTTGCCATCCTCAACATTCAATCTTAAAGAAATCAATGACTGTTACAACAAAACTTAGCAGTTTAATGCAAGCTGTCACTCACTGATACTGAGGACATGCCATTTCATGATTTTTCAAAGCCTTCAACACTAGAAATGAAGGCTGAACAGTCAGTGATGGTTATTCAAGATAGAAAGAACCATTAACCTCTGATATGCAGATTGTGTTCTCTCTCCATCCATGTCTAACTGTACTGTTAAATACTGTTACATAGGTATGATCACATGTACTTTACATAAGTTACGCCCAAAAGACTCATTCTGTAAGACTGTTTTCATTTCTTGTGCAAGTTGTATGAAACTCTAAATTGCTTGATCTTTACTTGATGCTAGATAAGGGAACCTTCAAATTGGATTTCATTTGTATTCAAAGCATCTGTAAAGACAAGAAGTATACAATTGTTACTTAATTTATCTGAAGATAATTTTAGATGCTTGTCTTCAGTTTTTAGATCCTTGTCTTCAGTGAAGAGATATTTTCTTAGCTCTTCTACTTTTTCTAGAGACAGAAAAAACATCTAAGAGGAATCACCGTCTCTGGATTGCTAGGCTGAAGAAAGAATAAAGAGGGGGGAAAAAACCCACTTCCGAGAGCATGGTCTCCTAATTAAAATGCATATTGTGATCTTTGTTACCTATCTTTGACAGGCAGTGGTCCACACCACAAAGTACTACATTAGTATATGTTCTGCACCACTGGCAGTGCTGGCCTCTGCTTAAGACTTTGCTGAGCCAATGAGAACATCTCAACTCAGGTCTAACCTTGAAAGATAGGAGAAATGGCCTTCCTGGGAAATGGGCAAGTTCTGTAAGCAGCTTCTGCAGCAATGACAAATTTTCGTTTGAACAGATTGCTTGCAAGTTGTCTCCCACTCTTTCCTCCTTCTACTGAAATTACTTAGTTGAACTCTGGACTGCTTCTCGGATTAACACTTGTATGAAACAAGAAAAGGTACTTCATCCTACATAAATGCTACAGCTTCTGACTTTACCTGTTTTAAGATAGCGCAGGAAAATTATCTTATATGAGGCAGTTTGTAATGAGTTGAAGAGATCTAAATTCACTTTACATCTGACAGGCACGTTTCTGTTAGTCCCTCTCTGTCAGAAAAGTGACCTGACTGAAAACCAATCCTAAGGGGTCTTCTTTGGTGATATTAATTTTCAGTGTGATTAATTATCCATTTTGACTGACACTGTAAGTACTACAGTCAGCATGATGGAGTTGGAAAGGACTGCACCTTCCAGTAACCAAGGAGACCTTAGTAGGCTTAGGTCAGGTAGGACATTTATGCAAACACATACAAAAGCACAAAACCCACATAAATGAAACAAAGTGGGAGAACCATAACATACATCCAGAAAATAGCTGTCTTTCAAGGAATGTGCCATAAAGAACTTGACATGTTTCATATCTGGGTTTAGTAGGACATAGTAATTTCAACTTTGACTGAAATAAATTTTTGACTTAAACTCATTTTTGGTTCACTTTCATTTCATTTGAAATGTCTAGACTAATCCGCAACTTTCTGTCAGTTATGTATCAGAACTCTCCTTTGCACACTGTTCCCGTCTCTCTCCTCATCTTAAGCTCATCTCTCTTTCGACATTTTAGAACCTAAGTATCACTATGAGTCATTATTCTGCACTCAATCCATTTGTTAAAAGTCCCTTCTTCAGGCAAAGATAATAGTGTAAACACTGTGGAAGAGTAAGACTATATTCCAACTGATGCCTGTAAAAACATCAAAAGTACTTGCCTATGTTGTACAGGCACTTCTGCTTAAGTAAAAAAAAGAAGAGGCGCTTCCTCAATGCTGTGCCAGCTATAGTTTTTACCTGCTCTGTTCAAGACCTGCAACAGAACAGGCCAGAAGTACATCTAAGAATAATAAAGCAGTAAATATTAATAATAGTAGTATCTTTACTTGCATAAATCTCAGCAGAATTAAAACAATTATGTTTACTTGGTGATTATGACTCTACTACAGAAAGAACTTGCATCATCAGCTTTTTCATGAGCATGTTACTCTTTCTGACTGTTAAACTGCTCTAGGAAGTGATTGTTGAAAGTCTTATGAAGGTGACAATGGTCTCTGCTTTTCCATTTGAGTCAAATGCAAGAAATTTCTACAGAAACACAATGTTTGTGATAGGTGAGAAAAAGCCTGCCTTGGCAATTTATACTGTTCTTTAAGTGAGACCTTCATAATGAAATATCTGAAGTAAGGAAGTGGAAAAGCTTTTTTCTTTTTTTTTCTTTCCTTCAGTTTTATAGTCAAAAGACTTACAATGCTATATGCACACAGCAGGAAAAAAAATGATAGAAAAAATGCCTCAACATGTTGCTCAAACTCTTAAAGCTGCCAGGTGATGTTCTAACTTGTCTGCCCAATTGATACCAAGGCCCACTTTCCATCACAATAAATTCACATATCCATCTATTTATAATATGTTTTCAAATGGATAAACAGTATTCATCACTAATACACTAACTGCTGTGCAACTAAGCATTAATACACGCATTGTTCAGCTTTTCCTGATGTCAGTCACAGGCATAACTGTTCTATCCTTACTGCAAATGAGAGACTGGGTTTTCTGCCTCCCTCCTCACCTCATAGCTGAAAGGAAAACTGCTCCTTCTGTATGCATAACTCTGTTCATGAAACAAGCAAGAGGCACCAGTGACAGCCTGTGCTCCACTGCATGCTCAATACTTTTCACATATTGGACCAGACAGCAACTGCATGTATCCACTGCTCTGTTGTTAGAAGAGGACTACGTGTGTTCATTAAAATAGATGGATGTTTGCTTCATACCAATTATTTACCATTCAGTGATGAAGTCTGAGGTCTTATTTACTGAGCACCCTCTAAGCTATGTAGCTTGTAATGGAATTATCTGTTCCCCAAGGTGCTTCTCCACCACACTCCTCAGTGTTACATCCCCAATCTTAACATGAAAATCACACAGATGTATGATCCTCACTTACAGATGGCAAACTAAGTCACAGGAACACTATGGATAAAACTGGAGTGCGTACTAACTGTCCAGAGACATCTAAGATTCAAGTCCATCACTAAACTTGGTATTTTAACAGCTTCCCACATATTGAAAGGACAGCTATCATTACTATAGACGTTTTGCGGCAGAGACAAGGACAAAAATTCAGTTCTCAAGAGCAGCCTTCAGTTACTTACTACCCACCTTAAATCCTTCCTTCTCATTCCCAAATTCCCTGCTTATTCAATACCCTCATGTAAGTTACACAATACATAAACCAGGATTCTTATAATCTTATTTATCACAATACTGATTCAATCTAAATAGTGTCTAGTGTACGACAAAAGCCGAATAGCTCAAGGACTATTCCAGAAAAGAAGGGGGGGGAGGGGGGGAAGGAACCAAATGTGATAATGTAATAAAGGTTGTATAATATGCATTTATATGAGGACAAAAGGGGACAATAGGGATTGTACGGACTGCTGTAACCTCAGTGTTTCCTAACTTTTCTCAACTTTGTAACCATGATACTGTTTTGATACAGGAAGCTACATGAAAAACTTTGCATGCAACATTTTATATGAAACTGAAAAGGAAATATTTCATTATATGGAATAAAATGCATCTGAGTGCTGAGAGAGCTGACTGATGACATGACAAGACCACTCTACATAATTTTCTATTGGAGATGGGGAGAGACTCCTAATGAAGAAGGAAACATCTAAACTCATCTTCAAGAAAGGCAAGGAGAGGGACCCAGAAAACTACAGAAACTACAGGCTGGTCAGCCTAACCCCTGACCCCAGAAAGACTATGCAGCAAATCCTTCTGGAAGTCATGTCCAGACACATGAATGATAAGGTGACTGGGAACAGTCATTTTGGATTTACCAAAGACATGTTGTGTCTTACCAATATGATAGCCTTCTACTGAAAATGACTGGCTGTGTGGCCAAGGGGAGAGCCAGGGATTTTCTTTACTTTCATATTAGTCAGGCTTTTGACACAGTCTCTCACAGTATCCTTGTAGCCAAATTGGAGAGACATAGTTTGGAGAGGTGGATTATAGAGTTGATGGAAAACTGTCTAGACTATTGGATTCTAAATGTTGCAATCATCAGTATTAAGACCAAGTGGCAGCTAGTCACTCTTGATGTTTCTCAGGATTGATACTAACCTAAGGTCAATATTCTTAATATCCTCATCAATGACTTATCCACACTTAATGACCTAATCACCGTATCAAAGCATCAAATTTGTGGACAATACCAAATTGGGGGAAGTGGTCAATATACTCAGTGGTAGGATGTCCAGTTCAGAGGGACCTCAACAGGTGGGAATGGCAGGCCAACACCTACCTCAGGAACTTCAATTAAAGCAACATCCTACATCTGAAAACAGAATAAACTCATACAACAGCACAGGCGGAGGCCTGACTGAACAGAAAGCAGATTTGCAGAAAAGGACATGAGGTCCTTTTTGAAACTTTCTGACAAGTTGAACGTGAGTTGGCAGTGGATCTTCTTGCAGCAATGAAGGCTAACTGCACACTGCGCTCTGTTAGCAAGAGTGTACCTATCAGGTCAAGTGACATCATTATTCTCCTCTATTTGGCTCTGGAGAATGATTGTCCAATTTGGGGCTCAATACAAAACACGAACTTGCTGGAGAACATCTTGTGGAAGGCCACCAAGATGGATAAAATTCTATTTGTTCAGTCTCAAGCAGAGAAGGCTAAGGCAGGATCATGATGCTGTCTTCAGCTACCTAATGAAGATTGTAGGAAAGACAAAGCTGGACTCTTCTTGAATGTACACAGTAAAAGGATGAGGGGCAGTGGACATGAGTTACAACAAAGAAAATTCCAATGTAACATTAGGAAAACTTTCACAGTGAAAGTCGACACTTAAGAAGGGCCCAGAAAGGGTAGAATTTCCATCCTTACAGATATTCAAAATGCTACTGGATATGAGTCTGAGCAACTAGGTCTAACTTTGCTGGTTGACCCTGCTTTGAGCGGAGGCTTGAATCAGCTAATCTCCAGACTTCCCACTGAGTCTAAATTCCTCTATGATTCTACCATTGCAGAGAATCAATTTGGGTACCCAAAACAGGATGGAGATGCCCCCAATGCAGATTAATCTGTTGAGAAGGTGTCCAAATAAACAATTCTTCCCCCCTTGTTAAAGTGTTTCTTGGTGCAGATTCATATTTTGGGTGAAAAAGGACTCTACAAATACAAAACAAATTAAAAATACATACAAATAGTGTGAAAGATAGTTTAAAAGGAATGCAGGTTTTCAGCATGGTCAAAAGTAGTTTTCAGGTAAGGTTCTCCAAAGAGAAAGACTAATAGCAGATTGCTGTAATTTTAATGACTACTTCCCTAAACAACATCAGCTGCAGTGCACAATGGTTTTGCTATCCAAAAAGCCCAGAGCTAAACTTGTACAGCTTAACTTAAAAGCCTGTCATGTAGATATTCCTTTCCTCTCTTAGCAAGATCAGTGTTAACCAGTCAGCAAAGATTAATTAAGAATATCAAATATGATTGTTTTCTAAAGGGTCACCTGCAATATCCTAATGCTATTTCACACCATTTCATTTTCATCCAAATGTACTGAGACTGCTAATTATGCAATGGTTTTCCTAAGCGCTTCATTTGAAACCAGACCTACAGCATCTAAAAAACCAAAGCTGTACTTGTTCCATTTCTAAAAACAAGCAGTAAAGAAAGCTGCTGATAAGGCAGCAACACAGATTAAGGTGTTTTCAGTCTGTGATTTGGTATTTTCTAAGTCCTGTCAAATGTACTACAAGACCATGGACCCAAGGTGAGCCTGACATCTTGAAAACGTTACAGATGATGCTATACTTAGAAGGTAAAAAACCTGTAGATAGAACACTAAAGACTCAAAAAATACAAAGACAAGGACATTTTGGTAACAGCTTGCAATGGTTGCAAATAGTTCAGTGAAAACTGGATCAGGACTTGTATTAGTAGACCAATGCAAATGCTAAGCTGATTCGGGAACACTAAATTATTTAGTCCAGAAAAGGGTCAACCACTTCAACAATTTACAACCCCAGAAAGCAAATACAGATAAAAGGAATAAGCAACATTTTGGGGAACTGCAGGAGAGATTTGTTCAGTAGAAAAGGTAGAGGTAGTCAGTGCTCAAGAAATGGTCTGGTCGTTTTCTAATAATGGTGCACTATTCTTAGTGCTGGCAAAAATCCCTTTTGTTTTTAAGCTTAATAGGTTTTATTTAAACCTACAGTTGCTAAATATTACTGAATTGCTAGGACAGAAATTCATTACCTTGTAAACTGATCTATGTTTTAAATTAATGGACAAGTACTTCTTAGCCAAGGTAAGTGCATTAAACTTTCTGACCTAAAAGATAAGTTTAATATAGCAGAATAAATAAATGAGTAAGAGCAAAAGATGTCATTATACAGTGAACTGACATCAAAAGCTACTGCAGTATTTAGGAACTCTGCTACAACAGGTTCTCCTGCCCCATGAGTGAGATGGTGAGTATAGAAGTACATGATGCTCCTCTCCTCCTCCACTGAGGATGCTCCCTTCCCAGAGAACTGTGGTAGCAAAGCAGAGCTACTATGTTTCAAGTCAGTCATTCCTGGAAGGAAGGACATTTTTGTGTGAGAATATATAATCCACAGGGTTTATATGATCTACTAGTTTTGGCTGTGCTCCACGCTGCAGGGCAGTCACTGTCTTTCACATACATCCAGAGCCACTAAAGAGATCAGACTGGCTGGGATATCTCAGCAAGAAGGGCAAAATTAAGAGACTCATGAAAGGTCTAAGAATTCAAATGTCTCAATAGTGTCAAAGTATTGGGTTATTGCAGTAATGCTTTTTTTAGTACCAGTAACATGCAAGACTGAAAAAATACTGCTTATCACAGCAAAAAGGACTAGGTGAGAGCAGGACAACCAGCTGAAGGAAGAAAAGATGGTGGGTCAAGAATATAAAAAGCTTCTTCATCTGTCATATTGGTTTCCCTGTCACAGCATTTTCATCAACATTCTGTATCACCAAAATTTTGCTAGAATAAATTAAGCAAAACTGAGTCGAAGATGGATGTTACATACTACAGAGGATTGAAAAGCTGTCAGGGGTGCCACCTAAGAACCAGGGAGGGCTATCTAAGCCCAGAAGCCAGTGTCAGAAATTAGACCAATGAACCAGGTTCTAGTGATTTTTCTTTGCAAAAATATAAATGTCTTTATTTCTAATCACAAAAAACCCAAAGCATTTCCTATTCTGTAATGTATTAAAATTTGAACTTTGAAACTGGTATTGGATGTGCTTATACAGCTGGAGAGAGACAAAAGAAAAAGATCAGTGCACTTTCAAAACCAAGAAGTTTAAATTTCTTTTGCAGCAGTTAGTAAATATTTGTCCACAAAAATACTAGAGAAAGTCTTCTGAAGATTTACTATAGAAAATCTGGAAACTAGGTCTAGGCATTTAAGTGTAAATACAGGATTTCAGACCAGATTTAAGTGAATGTCTGTGTACATTCTTAATTATCAGTTTGCTACTAATGGTTCTGTAACAGCATCAACCTTTTTAAGGTTTAGAACTCATCATAAACATTTATGAAATTCTTTTCACAAGATCACACCAAAGAGGTTTAAAAACATATTAGCATACAAGTACAACAACAAGGGCAAAGACATGTCATAAAACTATCAAAAACACAGCAAATATGGACAGTGAAGCTTATTAACACTTGAAGATTGCAAATAAATGTGCATAAATTCACAGTACAACATTACATACAATATAATATATACAACCCTGCTACATCAGCACTGAACAGAAAGAATACAACAGGACAGCTGACAACTGCTTTTCTCTGAATTGATGTAGTCCCCGTTTTCCTCCTGTAAAATCTGCATGCATTTTTCTACATAAATGGGTTGTGAAAAATTCAGTACATCTCTCATTGTTGAAGACAAATTAAAATACAGAAATATTTTAAAAGCTGAAAATCCACCAATTATTCTCTCCGTAAAGAAGTATTTTACTCATTTATTTCCTTTGTTTGGTTATTTTTGTAGATTATGCCTCCTTTTTACCAAGCATTTACAGATATTACAGCTACAGAAATATTTAATTAATCCTATCTTTGTACTTTACAGATTGAAGAAATAATGTTCAAAATTGTGGTCTGGTAAAACTACGTATTTTTAATCTCAGTATTATATTAGCATTTACTACAGCATATTTATTTTTAGATATGAATCCATCTTTAGCAATTGTACTCAACTGCATACTGCCACTCAAACTGAAAATTTAACAGCATCTTTACCATACATAGTACATTTTTTTCTGAATGTGTCAAGATTCAATAAATGCTACATTTAACAAAAGAAGTGGTCTTCCTCAAACTGTCAAAACACAGAAAATAGCCCTGAAAATCCTTTACCAACTCACATCACTATGGTAATATTTACACATCTGATGTTCAATACTCATTTTTTAATGCCTAAGGTAAGTTTTGAAGAGAAGGATGTTCAACGGGCACCTTACCTCAATCTGCATTGCTGATATCTAGTGGGTTAAGCATAAACTTAATACACCGTACGCAGAAGAATTATATAGGTTTAAAAAGAGGCACAAGTTAAAATTGTCAGGAAACCTAAACTCTACAGCCAGAGGTACAACTAAAAAAAAATTGCTTAAAAGGTAATTCTGAAATAGTTACATGCAAGAAGTATTTATTACCAAGTTTGATTGTAGTCATCACACGTGCTGCATTTAGTACCGCAATCTAGAAATTTAAGCTTTATAATGACAAAATGACAGGTTTTTTCAACTTTGCTACCTTATTTACTTCCATGATTTCCCTTCTCTCTTCACTAGCAAAACGAAGCTGACTTGCAGCACCACGATCATCATGCTTGGAGCCATCTTCTTCAACATATGGAATAAGTTGCTGTGAAGACAAGAAACATTAGCTTAAAAAAAAAAAAAAAAAAAAAAGGAAAAAGAAACTGGAAACAGGAGATACATAAGGTACTACCATTTTCTCCAAAGGTTCAAACTTCCCAAGAGGAAGAGGAGACAGCCTTACTTCATCACCTCAGACCCAAAGGCCTTGGAATGCCCTCAGTCAGTTCTCCAGGAAAACAATATGCTTCAAAAAGACACAATCCCACATATTACCATGCCTACAACTGCAGGCAGAACCCAGTCTTTACATTTTAAGACGTTTATCACAGGTAATCCTTGTATTCTTAACTCTGTAGACTGTGATTTTAAAATTTACTATTCCACACTATGAAATACCACAAACATGAAGTTGTCGTTATTATAAAGTATGTCAGTGACATACAAAGCAAGTGATACACAATGTGATTGCTCACCACCCACCAACCGATACCCAGACAGTTCCCAAGCAGCGATTGCGGCCCCCCAGCCAATTCCCCACAGCTTATATACTGAGCATGACATCATATGGTATGGAATAGCCCTTTGGTCAGTTTGGATCTGGCTGTGCCCCCTCCCAGTTTCTTGTGCACCTGGCAGAGCATGGGAAGCTGAAAAGCCGTGGACTAGCGTAAGCAGTACTTAGCAACAACTAAAACATCAGTGTGTTACCAGCATTCTTCTCATACTAAATCCAAAACACAGCACTATGCCAGCTACTAGGAAGAATATTAACTCATCCCAGCTGAAACCAGGACAGGTAGTTTTTGTCCATTTTGGTAAGCTTAATAAGAATGACCTACAAAAGTTTTTGTATAGAAGGAAAGCAAATTTTCAGTGGGTTAAATCAAAGTAAGTTTTCCATCACAATGCTGAAGGATGCTGCCGAATGCTTTGTATCAGGAATAGTGTGGCCAGCAGGAGCAGTGAAGTTATTGTCCCCCTGTACTCGGCACTGGTGAGGCCGCACCTGGAATACTGTGTCCAGTTTTGGGCCCCTCAATACAAGAAAGACATTGAGGTGCTGGAGTGTGTCCAGAGAAGGGCAACAAGGCTGGTGAAGGGTCTGGAGCACAGGCCTTATGAGGAGCGGCTGAGGGAACTGGGGTTGTTTAGCCTGGAGAAGATGAGGCTGAGGGGAGACCTTATCGCTCTCTACAACTACCTGAAAGGAGGCTGTAGTGAGGTGGGTGTTGGTCTCTTAAGAAGAAACAGACTCAAGTTGAGCCAGGGGAGCTTCAGATTGGGTATTAGGAAAAATTCTTCACCGAAAGGGTTGTCAAGCATTGGAACACGCTGCCCACGGAAGTGGCTGAGTCCCCATCCCTGGAGGTATTTAAAAGACCTGTAGATGTGGTGCTTAGGGACATGGTTTAGCGGTGGACGTGGCCATGTTAGGTTTACAGTTGGACTTGATGATCTTAAAGGTCCTTTCCAACCTAGATGATTCTATGATTCCATCTATGATAACATTACACCCCAACCTAAGTAACAAGTTAATATGCATGCGATGAGCAACTTGCTCCCAGACTTTTAAACTAATGTTGTCTTACTCATTTGCATCAATTACTAGTCTTTCATTGATCTGTAATGCGTATGTGAACAGGGATGTAATTTTGTTATCAGCTTTGGCTTTTCTCAGTTCAGGACAGAAAAATCAACAATAAACTGTAGACTTTGTGGATGTATGTTATGTATAAAATGTTACAGCTTATAATTATTTTTGAATAAGATGTTAGTAGCTTGGGAGTGTTCTGACACAGAAGCATGTATTTGTTTTGTATCTAGTATATTTACTGATTCTTTTTGATTTATTATTTTTTTTTTTAGGAAGGGAACGTGCATTAATATTAATTCAGAAATTCTTTATCAAAAATTTTTGGCTTTGTAGAAGCTTACAAAAAAGATAGTACACTATATGTATATCACAGTGGGATATCACTATATGAGATTACAGGGGGAAATTCTTACGGAAAAATTCCTATTAGGTAACTCGGCCTGGTCTTAAGAATAACCAAAGAGAGGCCCACTAAAATAGCAAGTCATAATTAGGATATTAACCAAGTAGCTATGTAAAGCCAGTCATACAAAAATTTTTGTAGGCCATTCTTATTAAGCTTACCAAAATGGACAAAAACTACCTGTCCTGGTTTCAGCTGGGATGAGTTAATTTTCTTCCTAGTAGCTGGCATAGTGCTGTGTTTTGGATTTAGTATGAGAAGAAAACTGGTAACACACTGATGTTTTAGTTGTTGCTAAGTACTGCTTACGCTAGTCCACGACTTTTCAGCTTCCCATGCTCTGCCAGGTGCACAAGAAACTGGGAGGGGGCACAGCCAGATCCAAACTGGCCAAAGGGCTATTCCATACCATATGACGTCATGCTCAATATATAAGCTGTAGGGAGTTTGCCGGGGGGCAGCAGTTGCTGCTCGGGAACCGTCTGGGTATCAGTTGGCAGGTAGTGAGCAATTGCACTGTGCATCACTTGCTTTGTATATTATTATTACATTGTTGTTATTATTATCATTACTATTTTACTTTATTTCAATTATTAAACTGTTCTTATCTCAATCCAGGAGTTTTCTCACTCTTATTCCTCCTATTCTCTCCCCCATCCCACCGGGGCAGGGGGAGTGAGCGAGCGGCTGCATGGTGCTTATTTGCTGGCTGGGGTTAAACCACGCCACTACCACACTAAACTCTGCCATGAAAGCATAGTAAAGGTTAACAACTTACTACAGTTGCATACCATAAAGAAGAAGTAGTATGGCTGCTAAATACTGTTGGAAAAAACTCCTTCTCTCTCTGATGGAAAAATAATGTACCACTCAAAGTAGAACATTTCCTTTGAAAACCTCCCATCTTTCAGAAAAGCTAGTAGAAAAAAAAAAACAAAGAAAAGCAAAGAACTACACCTAACACACAAATGAAGCTGGAAATTTAATCAGAAAACTTTGTAGCCAAATCTGCTTCACAATTATCTCATGTCTTGCTATGTTGGTTAACAGAAAGTTGATAAGAATACCTATTACATTGGTAGTACACATTAACAAAAAAATATAAAAACATATCAATAATAATAGACTAAGGAATATTAGTAGGTACTAACTTCTCTTGACTGTTTAAAAAAAAAGATTTGTTGATATTCTTTAAAGATATGCTTTGAATGTCAGTCATTAAATAATATGATTGAGAGTATTATTGAAAAGCTGAAACAAGAATTTAAGAAAACTGATCCAAGAGGAATGGTGTGCCACTCTCATTCACCCTAACTAATAAAACATGAAGAGGCAGGCATTGTATTAACTTCAGAGCAGAAAAGATAAGTGGATAAAAAAGAATTCCAACTACTGATACAAAACTCTGCTGTGTATAAGGTATCAGTGAGACCCTGCATTAAAAAAAGCTTAAAGGGACTACTCATTTTCTCTATGGAGGTTCTTTTTCATCCTGGTAACAGGAAAAAACTGTGAAAAATGGGGGGGGGGGGGGGGGGGGGGGGGGGCAGGGAACCAACCACCATCATCCCAACCGTATGTGAAAACAAGACATGTGAAAAGCTTTTAAAGGGGACCTGAGTATTGAGCTATTTCACACAAGTCAACAAACCATGGAAAACAGTTTTATTTTTTTAACTGGGAAGTTATCTTACTCCCTTACTTGCTCTAAGGTTCCTGAATACCTTTCTCTGAAACACATGGCAGTGATTGCTGACAGAAGTAGATTAGTAGTCTAGAATGGACTGTACAGAAGGGATTCCTTCATTTCTTTATTCCTGTTCAGTGAGGAGATTCAAATATAAAATATAATGCTTAAATGATTAAAACTCAATGGACATTCAGAAGTCCGTTAATAGAGCTGCCTCAGAATCCAGAGGTCAGTAATTAAAGAACTTCACAGTTCTGGTTAATATAGAGCTGTAGTAACTCAAATCATAACACAAAACAGGGTTTAAGAATATTACTAGGAATTAGAAACAACTTATGAGGGGAAAAAGAAGAAGTTTTGATTTTACTAGCAATAGCATTTTTATTAGGAAAAATTTTGGCCAATCCTACTTCCTGGAAGTCTTATGCTGTTCACTTTTCCATCACCACTGCACATTCAGATTTGGTTCATATCGGCTCAGCAGGTTAAGAGTAGCTGAGTGTGGGAACTATGGAGGCACTGACTGATGGCCAGAGCAAGGGAATAATGCATACTACTCAGAGAGCCATGCTGGCAGGTGAGAGCTTAAAGCAGACTTTTTCCCACTATAACAACCTCTTTAGAAAAAACTTGCCCTGACTTTTTTTCCTAGTGGAAACAAATTGGTGAACGTACCAAGAAGCCTGAGGAAAAAGGCTAACATTCTAAATGAAGTTTGATTTCAAAATTGGATCCTTCCCAACTGGTAGGAATTGTTGACATTAACGTGAAAGTTTCACAATCTTTCAACCAGCTCCAAATAATAAACAGAATTCAGTCCACTGAACAATTCCAGTCTCATTTAAAACTTGTTATGAGTCTCCTGCAACTCAGGAGAATGGATGATATGCTACGCAGAGAGTGGTTATTCTGATTTGCAATTTATATATGAATAAAGATACTTACTTCTATGGGAACAGGATCGAGCCCAGCACAGTTTTCATTGCATTTGTCATAGACTAGTCTCAGTTTTCTGAAGAGTATTGATAGCTGACGGAGATGTTCCTGCAGCTTTCCCAGTCTGTCTTGATATGTTCCAGTATGGTAAGTAACACCATTCGGTAACTTCGAGAACCAAAACCCCAAAACGTTAAAAATATTATGTTAAAGTTTCTGTCACACAAAATAAACAAACTAAAATAAATCAGAGGAGTTTCTGTACATTTTAAAATAAGACAATCACACTATCCCCACAGAAATCACTGAAATGTCTGTTTTCTTTACCAGCAAAATTCTGCATTTTATCTGCTCATCTGATGTGCCAAATCACTACTGTCAAACAGCTTCATGTATTCTACACTTTGGTCATTGTCAATCCCTCTCTAACTCTTTTCAGTGAATGTCTGCAAAATGCTTAAGCATGACACTGTTGTTATCTGTTATGAGTATTACACTTTGAGACTTTGTGTCTCAAGCCCAGGTCACAATTCAGAGACACAATCAAAGTGAATTCAAAGTTAGCAAAGTCTAAGTAGATATACCTATACCTAAGATAATTACAGAAGGAAACTGCCAGTCATGAAAATACAGAGGGAATGGGTGTGATTATTTATCTTGTGCTCTCAACAGAGAAACACAACAAATATTTGTATGTTTTCTCAGTAAGTACCCACAAATAAGGATTATGTCCACTTTAATAACAAAAAGAAATGTCAAAAAGTTCTAGGTGGAAAATGTTACAAGAAAAGATCAATGAAAATTCCTCTAAAATTACTCCCCAGATTTTAACAAAAACAGAGAAACATAACCAGCATATAAACAGACTTCACAATTCATAAAGGAAAACACGGCTATTAAGTGTATTTAGAGTGTATTTATAGTGGGGGCAACAACAATTCAGCATTTCTGAATTTTCTCCATCTTCACTTAATATACGGGAGTAAGCAAATATATTAAGAGTAGTATTCACTTCTCCAATCAAGCCCCCTTTTCAAAGCAGTTTGATTGAGTTATGTATTTAAATGTCCTAAACTATCTCCTGTACCTACACATACTGGCAGTTGGGGGTAAAAACATGGGAAGTTGAGGACCGTAAAAAGAAAACGTTATTTCTCACCTGCATGTTCCTCAGTAACTGGAAGATTTCCATGGTTCGAAATACGATGTCCTGCACAGTTTCTTGGCCAATTCGACAGAGAGAAGCTGTATTTACCTCCCTAGCTGCTTGAGCCTGTGTCCCTGAGAAAGCACCAGGCGGCATGCCTGCCCCAGCAAGAGGGGGAGTTGACATCTCTTGACGGTAACCAGTCCCACAGAGTCAAGCTGCGCAAAAAAGTTAAGACGCGATGATTAAGTACTCATTCGAGTCTATCACAATAATATCATAATAAATATCATAAGTATAATATCATAATAAACAAAATTCTGTATGGTGGCTATACCATTCCTTTTCCCCATCAGTGCTCCTATCCCAGATAAAACTATTCGACTGATAAAAGACTGCTCAGTGCCCTTGGTTTGGGTACCGCTGCCTTAACCGCTCCAGCTTTGCCAGGCGGTGGAACCGGGGGTGCTCCTCGCACCCCTCCCCGCGGAGGGGTCACCAGGAGGCCCCCGCCTCGACCTGTCGCAAGGGGACACGAAAGGGTCTTCGGCCCGGCTCCAACACGTGAAAATCGCGGCCGGCCCTCCTGTCGGGCTCCAGGACCGGCGCCTGCCCAGCTGCCCCTCCCTCCGCCGCAGCGAGCGGCCTGAGGCACCGCAGCCCGGGGCGGGGGGGCGGGGGCAGGGCCAGGGCCCAGGCGGTGCCCCGGCACCCCGCAGGCCCAGCCCGCGCTCCCGCCGGGGAGCCGGCCCCGCTCCGGGGCGCAGGCCCCTCCCCGACAAGCAGGCCCACCGGTGCCCCCCCGGCCGGCACGGCCGCCCGAGGAGCCGCCCGGAGCTGCCGGGACGGGGCGCGACATGTGCTGCGTTCCCCCCGCCCCAGACCGCAGCGAGGAGGGGCCGCCCCGGGCCCCGCAACCCCTCCCTGGGGACGCCCGCTTGGTAACGGGAGGCAGCGAGCCCCTCCCCGCGGCGGCGAGGCCCCCCCGGCCGCTACTCACGGGGGCCCGGGGCGCCGCGTTGCCCTGGAAACGCGCAGGCGGAAGCGCCCGGAGGCGCGGGCGACCCGCGGCGGAAGTGGCGTCACGGCGGCCGCCCGGGCGGGGCGGGGCGTGAGGCGCGGGCGGGCGGGCTGGGGGCTGCGGGCTGCGGGGAGCGTCGGGCCCGGCCCTGCCCTGCCCGGCCCTGCCCGGCCCTGCCCTGCCCTGCCGGGGGCGCGGGGGGGAGGAGGCGCCGTCCCCTGCTGCGGGGTGTCTGTCGTGCCGCTGCCCCGGGGAGCCCCGCCGCGGCCTGCAGTCCTCGTAGGCGCGGCGCCGTCCGTCTGTCCGTCCCTCCGTCCGCCGCGCAGGGACTGCCCGCTGAAGGCCTTGCTCGGCAGCCGGGCCGTTCTTCTGGCTCGCTGAGTCACGTCGGGGTTTACGGGCAAGGCGGCGGCTGAAGGTGTCAGCCCGGAGCCCTGCGTGCGGTTTCTTGAGGTTGAAAAGTTAGGTCAAAATCTTGGCAAATTCACACAGGTCGCACAGCCCCTGTAATGAAGGTGAGGGTTTGGACATACCGGTTTTTGGCAGATCATGGCTGATAAATTGCTGAGTATGTGTTTTGCAAGGTAGGTGTGTATATGTGGGTGTACACATGCACACCTATATGTATTTTACACCTTTATAGGTGTACTACTGCTACTACTTCTTGCATAGATACATTCCTGCTAGTATAGAAAAGCCTTATGCTTCAGCTTGCCTGTATCCCTGTATTTGCGTGGGTATGAAACGCTCCGGTGTTGTCTACCCTGTGTGCTTGTACTACACTCATACAGTTGAATTGGTGCAGTTTCAAAGCACAGGCAAGGCCCCCTGTGTGAGGAAGAAGAAACACCCTCAAAAAGAAATCAGGGCTGATAGATGTGAACTGCCTGTACAGTAGTTGGTGCTTACTGTCTGTATAACAAAAAATTTCCTCATATGCAGAAATCAGTAACTTTTTCCAGTTGATGTGATACCTAGGACTCTGTATTTGAGTGATTTTGACAGTAAGTACCTGAAAATGCTGAAGAGGGCATTTATATACCTGTGGCTTCTTATGAATGCTTAGGAAGTACAGTCTTAGTAGTTGGGCTGCATTAAAACTAATGTTATGAATGATCTTTTGTACAAAATGCATTGCATTTCTAACGCTGTAAAAATAAATCAGAAGTTTGAAGCATGATATACAGCCTTTATTAAAGAAAGAAGAAAGCAGTCAAGGAACATTCAGGGACAGAACCATACGAACTTGCTGTCAGAGGCGTTTTCCTGCAGAAAACGTTTTTACCTCAGAAACAGATTAATGAGGGGAAACACTATGCCCTTCCCTAAATTGAAGCTTTTTGCTGCCTGGCTAAATTCTCTCTAGAACGCTGCTTTAGCCAAGGTGCAATGTAAATAATTGCGAAGTATTTCAACAAAGATCTTAGCATAAAAAATACAAAAGTGGTTTCTTAAACAGATAGAAGAAAATTGTTCATAAAAATAAGACGGGGATTTTTTCAGACAGCAAAAGAATATCCCATGGTTTCTGGCTAGACAACACTTGGGAAGAGCAGCCCCCCGAGAATTTCTAAGGGCTTGTGTGAGGGCTTTTGCATCTCAGTTCACTGTACATTAAGGAAATGATGCAAGAACTGTTCAAGAATTGAGCACAAAGGATAATGTTTTCCTCTTCTGATTGTGTGCCCAAGAGCTCTGTTCCCACTGCTTAACTTGCTGCCCCAGATCCGATGGCATGAGAGTAATGAGTGATTCAGGCCACCTAGTATTCAGGGCTGCCAGACACAGACTCCATATACAGTCATATCCCAAAGTATATGACTGCCACGTACAGTGGGCAGTGGAAATGTAGAGCCAAGTTTGCATGCAGAGGGTGCTGAAGAACGTTGCTAGGAGGCCTAATGTTCTTCATTGCCAATCCGTGGAGCCATCTCAATCTGTTTTTTCACTCCTAGACAAAGGAATCTCCTCCTTTTAGATAAGGAATGTTTTCTTGGTTGAATGAGAAAAAGATGAATATATATTTTGCTTTTTAAAAGCAATCTGTCAAGCAGCTATTGTCTGTCTTTGGTCTGGGCCAAGTGCTTTCATCTGGAAGGTGTCCAAATCAGACAGTTCATCTTTCACATCCATTTCAATTTCTGTGGCATCAGCTCAACCAGTGTCTTAGGGTGCTGCAGCCTTTGTTGTTGGGTTGTAGAGAAGCCACCAAAAAACTAACAAAGAGTATATGTCTGCACGTAATATTCTAGTCCAATCAGCTTTAACCTAAATTTGAAATTAGGACTTTGTAAAGAGTAACTACTTCAGTGATTATCATTTTCACAATAATAATGACTTTACGATTTTTTTATATTTTAAGAGATTCTCACTCACATACCCTGAGCAACTCCAAAGATGGTGTGGCTATGTTTATCAGGAAAGCAAAAATCCTCAGTAGTGAGGCAAGAGGATAGTTGTTGCTTTTGTTTAAACAATTTTCTGTAAATCAGTCAATATGCTTGCAAGACAATAAGAATCATTGTATTTAAAAATAAACAGAACTGGTAGAATGCCTAGATCATCCTCTGTTTTCCTTGAATAAAGAAGAGCGTGCTCCATCCCAGCTCTCCTCGCTATTCCTTAGCAGCAGTGCTTTGATACTGCTCCGAGGGTGACAGATGGGCTTAGGGGAAATGTGTTAACCAGGAAAGGACTTTCATTCTCAGTCCTGTCCCATTCAGTGTTCATGTGTGGATTCAAGGAGAAATAATGGGACTTTGTGGAACCTTTGCCAATAATAAACAGACAAGGCACAATTTTACTGTTACTAAGCTGTGATAGATAACAGCATGGCACATAACTTTTTTAGTATGTGGCCAACACAGACATTTAAACTGGGTGGAGATTAATTCAGCAGAGATTGTAGGCCAGAGGAGACATTTAAGGACCGTGGTTAGGTGAGGTGGACTGTGGGTTTGGGGGTTTTTGTGTGGTGTGGGGTTTTTCTGCGACAGTGTTTTCCCTATCCAGACAGGTATTTTCATGAACTATGAAGGCAACCATTTAGAGGGAAGCAGGATCATCCATGGTAGTGCTAGATAAGATGGAATAACTTAGAGAGGATCAAAGCCCAAAGCATCAGAGCAAATGGCAGTACTCCATGCCTTTGCTCAGTAGATGATGGATACAGCCATTTTCTGGACCAAAGGGCAGCTGGGGCAGGGCAATTATAACCTCTCTGCCATTATGTGATTCTGTTGCACAGCCCTTTGGTGCTGCAGGTGGTAGAAGGACAGCAAGAGAGAAAGACAGAAGGGGGTCAGCCTCCCTGCTTGCTTCTTTTCTCCTTCATCCTCTGTATATCCATAAGGAAACTTGTCTATACTTGCTATGTGTTATTGGCACCTTCTGCTGGGGCACAGAGAAGCAGGATAAGTGTGGTGCCTACTGGGTTTCATACGGGTAGTAACTAACTTCAGTGATTTACTATAGCCCCGCCTCTGCATGTTCACAAAGTGGTCAGAAAAAATCATCTGTAAAACTCTTAATTTCAGAATGGCCTTCTGTGGTGGGGTGGCTGCCAGGTGCCTACCAAGCTGCTCCACCAAGCTGCTCCCTCACTCCCCCTCCTCAGCAGGACAGAGGGAGAAAATAAGACGAAAAACTCATGGGTTGAGGTAAAGACGGTTTAATGAAAGAAATCAAAGGCTGCACGCAGAAGCACAGTCCTGCCGTGAGCTGACTCAAACAACACTGGAACAGGTGTCCTCTTACAGTATAGACGCTGTTGGGACCTGCGTTGCCTCCATAACTCAGAATCACATCTATTTCCCATAATATGAAAGCAAATATTAACAGATGATAGGGAAGTCAGGTGAAGTGTGATAGTTCAGCGTACATTTGGGGGGCTTAAAGCATGATGTAGTTTTTTAGTTCTCATTTTGCAGTGGCTCCTACACACCCGTTTCTTGATCTTGACAGGTATTTTATATCATCAATTCTCTACTTCTCTGAAGTTTGCTTCTTGACCTTCAGCTCAGAAATGTTGCTGTTGGCCCATTTCCTGTTCCTTTAAACACCAAAGAACTGGGTTTGCATTCACTGCTTTCTGGCATGAAGACTGTTGAAACATCCTTCTCCACGTTTTACATGATGGGCCATTATGCCCAGCCGTTGGTACTCTCACTGTAGCTGTGACAGAAGAAGAAGAAAGAAAGAAGAGGAAGTCCCCAGACTTCTTCCAGGGTATCCCAGTGCAGAAGCATCATCCTTATAATCTTTCTGCTTTTGCAGTCTTTCAGTTGCTTGTATCCAAAGAGACATCTGGGAGTCCCAACATAATCTCAACGTTGTGACTTTAGACCCAAGCCCACAAGCAGACATATCATGTCTCCTTTTGGTCTCTTGCTATCCAGTGCCTCTCCTGTAGCCTCCTGCTGTATTGGTGCTCCACATGCTGACACTGAATATTATTCAAACACAACAGTACCAAGTTTTTCTTCTTGCCCCAAAATAGCTGTGGGCAGTCTGTAACTTCTTGTACTGGACATTCAGATTATCCCCCTGGTCCTGTTTTTCCTGAGCAAATGGTATCTTGTGGGACTAGCTGTTTGGACAAGGAGGCATTCCAAATTGCAGTTTATCTAAACTGTATGTCTTCATCAGCCAGATGTGCATTAATGATGTCTGTGGATAAATTTTCAGCATGCTTGTTTGATGGCTTCTCCTGGGGCTTGCACAAAAATGGCTTGGAAATGGAACATTTGCAAAGAAGCGGATGCTGGCAAAAGAAAGCATTACAATGAGATGTAAAATATGTGCACTGTAATTTATACAGGCAACTAGCTTCTGGAGGACTTGACCTCTGGCCAGCAGAGGACAGAAGCATATCCAAAGAGACCACCGAAGCAGCGACTGGTACCCAGTGGGACAGAGATGGAGGGACTAATTATATTTTTGCAGCTGTTAACCAATGCTGGAAGTATATTGGTGACAAATGACTTTGTGGTGGGCAGCACAGTAGTT
Source organism: Pelecanus crispus (assembly GCF_030463565.1). Lineage (NCBI taxonomy): Eukaryota > Metazoa > Chordata > Aves > Pelecaniformes > Pelecanidae > Pelecanus > Pelecanus crispus. Next base: position 159,638,997 of record NC_134644.1, on the reverse strand, counting down.
AATACTGGAGAAAAGCTAGTCCGCCCTGTGGTTTGACTGCTTATGTGCTATTAGCATTATAAGCCAGAGGGCAAGGGTAGGTTTTCCCTTCAGGGGTCATTGCTGGTATGCAGTTTCCCACTGTCGCTCCACAGTTGGAGGCACAGTTCTCATTAAGGTGTTGACAGATAATATTCCTCTGACTCACTCCATAGTAGGAGAGAGATCCTGTGCTCTTTTCTTTCCCAAAACATGTTCTAGTTGTGTGAGGGGAGCCATGCTGTGCTCTGTAGTATGTAGCTTTTTGTCCTAGACCTTGAAAGGCACAGCAGTCTGGAGTTTCTCTCTTCATCTGCCTCTATTAATGTTTTATTTCTCCCTCTGACTATGAACCCCTAGTAGCAGGTGAAAACTTTCTCTTTGACTTTACAGGAACAAGCCTACCCCACTGTCATCTGGGGGGCACTGGCCACCCATCAGCTGATGGAAAAAAAAATCTGTATTCTTGAAGTATTGTAATCCTCATCATTGTTTCTTATATCTGTGGCAAGAGATGTTTCTTTCACCTTAACTTCATTCTTGTGAGCAAAATTAATTGTGATTTATTCAGTGTCAATCAATTTAGATTCTCTAGTCTCCTTTCTTATTTACAGGTTCCACAAACCTTCCTGCATGCGAATCAAATATTGCATGGAAACATGGATAGCATGGAAAACAGGTATTAACAAGGTGGTAAGATTAGCCTTTCTGGTGCTACAAATCTGGTTCTGGGAGTTTTGGCATTCTGGTCAGTAGCTATGCCCCTACGCATGTAACCATTCATTGACTCATTCTGTCTCCTTCACTCCCTCATTTGGACATCCATTCACATAATCTATTCATCCCAAAGTGCATTTTGCTAGTTGTCTTTTCATATTGGTAGCTTTAGAATGATTTAAACAAAACTGGACGTATATTATTTAGTAGTGTCAGATATGTTATGGTAGCAGCAGAAGACTCCAGGCAAGAGTATAACCTCATTCTGCTGTGCGAACACAGAGGAAAACAGTCCTTGTCCTGAATGGTTTACAATTCAGAGGTTGTATATTTCACAGCAAAGAAGAAGATAGATTAAAAAGGGACCTAATAGTTTCTGGATAAGGACGTTGGAGTGTCCTAATTTACCATGAAAGTCATCAGCAGTATAGACGGTAATGCAGGAAAAGTTCTAAGGGCATGAAAGATATATAGTGTGGATCCTGTCCACAAAAGCCATCATCTCTTGACGCAAGTCAAATGCCACTTGTGTCTTCCCAATGATATAAGACTATGTGAACTAGCGAATGGAATAATAGATAGGAAAAAACCATAGCTGGAGGCAGATGTTTGAACACAAATCATCCCTCTAGGCTGATGCATTATTGCGGGGTTCCTGGATTGACTTGCTGACATTATCTATGCAAAACTTCTGGCCACATTCCCTCTGTGCAATATTACAAGCAATATATTACAGAATTGAGGATGTCCTCTATTTCCCCAGAGTTTTCTATCCTGTTCCTATATAACCTTTTAGATGTATATCACAATTACCAGAAGCAGTATATTTCTCATTATAACGTGTACGACCCCTGGCCATTTTTACTGACCACATTCCCACCTAGTGCACGCTTGAATGATGGTGAAACTCATCATCTTGCCTGATCTGTACTAACCGCACATTAGATTTTAGGCTTTTTTTCTTGAACATTGTGTATCCTAATTTTGTTTTGGAGTGTTGGAAAGTGTTTTTAACTTGTAGGGTATTCTGTGTGTGAAACAGATGTTCAGTAGACTCTGTATGGCTGCAACTGTACTAATAAATTAAATGTTCATCAGACTGTTCTCTGGGTGCACGGCCAGTTGGCATGGAACAGCCCATATGCACACTATTTGACTCTTTTAAACTTTGAAAAAGGGTAGCAACACACATGCTGCCTACTGGAAATGATTGCAGCCTCATGTCAACTCCCAGACTGTGGTGGTAGAGCGCTAGCTGACCAGGGTAGTCTACTCTTCTTCTTGCAATGCAGTCTTAACCAGCAAGTACATCCATAATAATTGCATTTATTTCTTTGTTCTTATGACCAGTATCTTTGAAATGCAAAATGGGATGGAAGAAAAGAGAGCTACTAAAGAAGAAACCTCGTAATCTTGTAATCCATGTCATTTTTAAGAGGATAATGGAATTTGATGGAGCTGTTTGGTTTTTTAATTGTTACAGGGGCTTTTTTAACATGAAATGTGGTGTGAGCAAGCGCTGTCTCCATGAGCTGTGTAAAGTGAGTGAGAAGTCTGGTGTTATTTCAGTTTCACAAGTTTGTCAGTATCTGGAACAAGGCTTTCCCTAGAATGAAGATGATAATTAGTGATCTGAGATCTAAGTGTGTTCTAAGGTTACAAGTCAAAAAGGCTTATTAGCAGAGTGAGCATACTGTCAGATGTGGTGTGACAGCATGAGGGTCTCCGAACACGGTAATACTTGGAGAATTCAGAGAATTCCTGCTTTGGATGGGAACAGTGTATTTTCAGTTATCTGTGAGTAGAGACTTGACCACAGCTAGTAGCAATGCTTTTACTGAAAATATTGACAACAAAAGGAAGAAAGGAGCGTCAGCCACACAGAGCTCAAATATCAGTCTCTGCCACTGTATCAGGCTTTTACAGATGAGAAGTACAGTGATGTTCCTTTGAAAGAAGCTGCCATAGACTTGCTGTTGATGGTGCTTTAAGAGGAACAGCAGAGGAGCTGTGTCAACCCGAAGAAAACTCTCATGGCTGCTTCTGTCTTTACAGATATGCACAGAGCAAGGATGCAGGCAGACAAATTGTAAGGGTAGAGTGGCAGAATACTTTAAAATTACATGGTGTCATAGCAAAGGATTCTGAGATAATCGAACTGTTTTAAACCAATGCAATGAATTCTCAGAGAAAAGGAAAAACAGAAAAGCACAAGTCCACATTCATGTAAAGCCCTACTACCAAGTCCTCCAAGTGGATCTTCAGCTCCTCTGCAGAAGTAGCTGAAATCTTGCTGCATTAGCGGGAGACATGATACTGTTTTTATTTGCACTGGCGGTGCTGACAAATCACCTTGGCTTCATCACTGAATGCTCTGACTGTTTCAGCAGGGTGTTACTGCGGTATACCTCCATCCTCGAGCTCGAAGTAACCATCGTGGAGCCCTTCAGCTGCAGTTGCCTGCTTCTGGTAACGCAGGAAGGTTTGATATGGATTTTAAAAGACCCCATTAGAAAAAAAAAAATTAAAGACCATAAACTTAGATCTTAAAAACCCCAGACTTTATGCTAAAAGTCAATGAAGGTGTTTCTACCACGTATTTTCAATATTCAAAGAGAACCGCACATGTGGTGATACCAGAGTTGATTAAAAACCATACTCTGCTCATTCCAACCTCCTTCCACCTCCTCTCCAGTGACTCAAAAAAAGTGATGAAAATTATTTTTGTTTGTTTTTCATTGATTTTTTACATCTGAAATGTGCGGGGAGGGAGGTGTCTTTTTGAAAGTGCTCATCTTTTGATATATGATTTAAGGAGTAGCTACAGATGTTTTCACTTAACTGAATAGAAGCTCTTCATTAAATGAAAGTTTGTGATGGAAAATTTCTGGCCAGCACTATCTGAATGACATATCACATAGCTTTGTGATAATAATAAGAAAAAGAACCTGAAGTGAAACAGACCAGAAAGTGGCAGTGTGAAAAGGAGAAGCTGACTAATTAGTTTGATTGCTCAAGCAAAAAAAAAACCCAAAGCAAGGTAACCCAACCCCTTCAAGCTTACTATTTATTGTTCAACTAGACATTTGAAAACTCTCCCATTTTAATGCTGCAAGGGCATTGTTGGCACACGTGCCAAATACTGTAGCTTTGGGGGTAAGAAGTGGGACTTTTGAAAAATGTTATTTTATCCAATACTAACACTTTAAGAGATGCCTTTTTAAGAAGCATTAGCAAATACCATCCATGTGGTTATCAACAAAAGAAACTCAGATATGAAAATGGGTGTGCTCTCTTGGTATGATGCTGGTAACAATAATAATCCATGCATCACTGTAAAACAGAAAAGATGAAAGAAATGTACATCTAGAAGAGCAGAAGACATTCTGCATGGAGCAGTACTATACTGTAGACTTCTTTTTCTATTTTTATTTTCTAGATGTATTATCCTTAGTGCTTGTTGCTTGAACTGAGGATCTTCAGGCCCGTATGTCTTTATTTCTCACGTGCAAGTGCCAAATTACTGTATAGATAAAAGGCATATATAAATCATACAGAAAAGGATTATATTTTTTTAATTCAGAAAAATCTGTGAAATCCTTTTTGCAGCCTTTATGGAACGAAAGTCTGGGTCTAGAAAGAGTGCTTACAGATAAAATCTGTGCCCCGTTGCTACTTCTGCAGCTGAGATTAAATGAATTTTTAGTTTCATTTAGAAAGATTATAATTTACCAGCATGTGTTCCACACACTATAGGAAGGTCCTTCCCTTGGACCAGTAAATATATGACTTTCAAATATTTCTTTTTTTTCTGTCAGCCTGTGCACATCTTCCCACCAGACATGCAATGCCGCCATCCCATCTTTCTTCTTAATCTTAATATTCAATGTTAGAAATGTATTTAGGGATGCTGCTTCCATTAGTGCCAGAAGTAACAGAGCGAACATTCAGTATTAAGAGGGCGTGGGAAGAGGTCCTTCAGCATCTGGTATCTGCTGAGTAATAGCTGCAGGCACAAGGAGAATTAAAAGCTTCTCCTCAAGCATGAAAAGAAGAAAACTACAGTGCAAAGGTCAAGTCAGTGTTTCATCATTTGTTGTTTAAGTTGAACTTTTTCAAATCCATATCCTCTGATAGCATGAAATGTGAAGTTTTCTAAGTAAGTGACTTATCTTTTGTCTATATGGCACTATATGACAGCAATGGCAGCATATAGTGATTCATGTCTTCGGGGAAGTGGGTAACAGGAGGGAAAAAAATATATATTGGGGTTGATGGAAATTGTCATGGTTCCACTGACGTTGAAGAGCCAGCTCTCAAGTGGCATGGCAAATTTCCATGAATTGAGGATCTGTGCCATTCTGTATTTTATTAACTGACAATCCTGACTGAAAACTAACAAGGGTGAAACTTAAAAAAATTTGATTCATACAAATTCAAAATGTGAACTGCAGAATTTAAGTCTTGGTTTGGAAGACTTCAGAATGTGGGATTGATGAACTTGGTCCAGCTCACAGTAAATGAAGGGCCACTTAAGATGCATATCTTTGCTGGGATAACTATTTGAAATCCAGACTGAGAGCACATTGTTCCTGTATTATCTAGCTAACACAAGTTTAGTGGGAGAATTGTGGCTTCTTTACAGGGCACCTAACCACTGGTGGAATCCTAATAAAGTATGACAGAGAAAAGTCTTTCTCTAATTTTCATTTCTTTTATTTTTAAAATATTTTTGTTTATGGTTAAAATTCTTCAGAATTAATTAACCCCATAGTTCAGCCTTCCTTGACCAATAGATTTTAAAAGTTACAGTATATCAGCTAAATGAATTAACACCAGCCCAAGTAATATACTTCAGATGTTAATCACATCAAATCCACAGGCTAAATGGGAAAAAATGACATTAGGGACAGGACTACAGCTACTGAAGTAAGGGAAAAGGCTGCATCGAATCATTAATGGCCTAAACATCAGGCCTGAAATAACAGTGCTTCTCAGACTCATAATCCCAGAGGGACCAACAATCTTTCATCCTGCTAGAGTAAATATACTAGGAGTCAGTAGTTCGCTATGCCTCGATCTTTAGCATTAGAATTTAAGTATCAACATCTTGTGTTTCATATGAACAGTACAGATCATATAGGAAGAGCACAGTTTAATTCATCCAATTTGCTGTAGTTTTCACCAGTTTTTTATCTACATATCCTTCACCCCACTTTTGATTTTTCGGTGGTGCAGTAAATTTACAACAGGAAGGGCATGGGAACTCAAGGACAAAGCAGGAATCCAGGCTAAAGGCAGTGCTGGCAGCTATTGTACTGAAAATACTGAAATAATGCTGCATACAGAGGTTAATTAATCTGTTAAACTGCTTTAGAGAACATGTTGATATTTTTGTACTGTGCATATACAAAATTGTTTATATTGATTAATAGGTGATGCTGCTGCATCACTCCAGCTGCGCATCCGCAGCATGTGTTTGTTTTTTGAGGGAACTCCAAACTTGGTTTCCAACAACATGCAAATGTTTTTGCAGTCCCTTAATATGGACATAAATGACAGATGCAAACACTTACGCAGTCCCCAATCCCCAGGACTGCACCTGAATCTGCCGGCTTGGCACCTTTCCCCATTGTGTAGGGCCGTATTAAGGTCAGTGGGAAGCGGTAGCAGTCTTACTTTTACACATGGTCTGAGGGAACAGAGCCAGGTTCTTACTGGGATGCTTTTGGTAGATCCTTCTCCTGACCTCAGCTTCCTGTCACATCCAACAGGGGCAGTTATTAGTGTCTCTTCTCTTCTCTTTGTTTGTATCCAGTCTCTCTACATAATCTACTTAAAAAGGTTCGGTGACCATTTCCATGCTAACGATTCAGAAGTCTACCTTTAATGAATCCCTCATCTCAGCTGGTTTTATTGGCTCTGATCCAGGGAAGTACTTAAGCATGTGCTTAGTTTTGAGTTTATTGACATTCCAAACTCAGGCCAACATCACACTTTGGAGCGCTGTCAAAATAATAACTAATTTTATTGTTGAAATTGCTGTGCTTTGTGCTGTAAGGTTGACACAAAAATCGGATTAGTATTGACCCTTCTGAATAAGGGATGTTAGAAAGTCATTCAGCATATAAGTGATTTCTGAAAAATTGAAGAAACAGACAACGTACATAAATTTAAAATGAGTTATGTGCAGCTGAATGTCACATCTTAATAATGTATCCAATACACAAATCTACATTTAGAAGAGTGCATTTATAAAAACATATGAACCATATAAGCTGATACTACGTGTTGTGTATTGCATGTCAAATGTGTATGTGTGTATATCTGTATCTGTTTCTATGTAACTGTGTATCCATATGAAAAGTATACAGCTACCCAGTCATCTTTGTGTTGTAAATCATCATATTAAAAATGTGCTTGAAGAAAATAATTCTTTCTGACCCCTCATGTGTTTTAACTGCTTGACTAAAATTCTGAGAATTGTCTGAACAAGACTGTTTGCCCATCTGTCTTCACACTAGGAGAATGATAGCAGCTCGTGTCTTGTCTTGTCTGTTGGTTATTTAGTAAATATCAGCAGTATAATTGGTCTATAGGAATTGTGCTACTGCTGGTAATGTTCCGTGCACTGATATGTGTACCACAAGAAGACGCCAATGTATACTGGTGTGTTTATAATGGGGAGAACATTTTCAGAATGAACTTAACTGAAGTGTTCCTTAGCTAAAGGAGAAAGGAAAAGTAGAAAATAACTTCAGACAAAATGTTCCTTAGGCACAGATAGGATCCTTATTTGACCATATAAGGCAAGACCTAAATTTGAACACAGCCTTCATTTGAGCATGAGAGCTAGGAACAGATTGGTTTCCTGGCGAAAAGTGAGTGAATTGCTTCAGCAGCCTCTCCTCATGATGTTGTTCCTGATGCCGTAAACTTTGTTATAGTGGTAATTGCTGCTTCTGGGTTCATAAGTCTTCTCAACATTGGATCAAGAGTAGAAATCAGCTCAGGCCAAACTGCCTTGGGCTCCTGATCCTTGCAATGTTAACAAGTTGCAAGATCTGAACTGGAGTAACCTTCTTCCTTACCATCTGATTTAAAGGGTGAACCAAAGGCTCGTGGGGAATTCCAAGCTATGATGATAAATACAAACCATTTTGGATCTGTTCATAGGAGCTAATGCTTGACTAACTTAATAGTGTGTTATATGGGTATTTCTGAATTCTGGATATTCACAACCAGATACAGGCAGTGGATGTGAATTTCATATTTAACCTCAATTTTCATCATCTTTGCAATCAAAAAGCCCAATTCCAGATGCCCCTGAACATTCGGAGCTTTGTGGCTTTCTTCTGCTCAAAATCTTAATATGTCAAGATGAAGAAGTGTGAGGCTGGAAGGCGAGAGTGATCAGAGTGACAGCTGAACATAGCAGGCCAAACAATTGCATGGTTTTGAATGCTAAATCTATACTGTGATACTAACAAATTCAGCAAATATGAAATATTTGCAGAATATAAGCTGAATATAGGCTAAACTGAAAGGATATTGAAAATTGTTCTCAAGTAATCTTCCTACTGGCTAACGGAAGAGAGCTGGATGGATATGGTCGACCACTGGCAGAGCTCTCCACCTGACTGTGGAGGATGGCTGTGTCCTCCTCTGTCCTGACGTTTAACAAGAGCTAGAGTCGTGCTGCAACCTTTCCTGCAGTGGAGGCACATGTAGTCCCTCTTATCTAACTAGGCACTCTTCAAACACAGAATATGAGTGTTGTAACATTTTATATCCTGAACAGAGATGGCTGGTAAGAGATGGAAGAAGGGCATGGTTGTTATTACCAAATTAGAGATCTGGGATGGAGAGTAGGTAGCAATAGGATTTCCTTGTAAAAATTAGTCATCTGAAAGCTGTGGTGTGGAGACTAAACCTGTTGTCCAGACTTTTCCATTAGACAAAGGAGAGTGAAAGACACCTGCAGAGAATGATGTCCCCAGGACCGCTGGTGATGCTTCTCTCTTGACTGTAGAGAACAGCTGAGTCAGGGAAGGCAAGCCCCATTCCTAGTGACAGTGGCAAACCTCCTGGAGAAGTCTGTGGCATAGTGAAGAATTGGAAGCAGGTGTCCAGAATCCAGCGTGTTGAGTGTTCTTTATTTTTAAAGATGAATGTTTGGTGACAAAGAAGGATGGAAGAAAGGAATCTTCCTGCTGAGGCAAAACTGAGGGTCATCAGTGTAGATCTGGAGCTTATTCCTGAGAAATCATGTCCATTTCAGAGATCTGAAATTAGTCTGAAGGCTGTGTGGAAAGTGAAGAAGTGAAAATGTGGCTGTGAGGCAGACAAAGTGTGATTAGTTAGCAGACAAGCAGGTTCTAATTGCAGTAGAGAGCTGAATGTGACAAAACAGACTGTCCCCCTCATCTTGCAAAGATGGCCTACTGTGCCGTGTGACAATGACAGGTAAGGGAGTGTCATTTAAAATAATATGAATTGAGAAGCAGTTGCTTTGTGGGTCTGACTGATGAAGCCACCCAGAAAGTGAGACCTCCTCCAAAGGGGATTCGTGATTTAAACACAAGGCTTGGTGTCCTCCAAAGGATCGCGAAGGTGAAAGGCTGTCATACAAAGGAAAAATAGCACTTTGCTGCTCAGTCTCTGTTCTCAGGATGAATTGCAGGCAAGGGAAAGGAGAGTGAAGATGTCAAAAAATGTCAGTAAAAGAGTAAGAAAACGAAAAGGATTGTAAAACCATTTTATGTTCATTTGTGATAAAATAGAACCTATTTACAGAAATGTCTACAGCAACCTTCTTTCATCTGAAAAACCTTATACTCCTGCATCAGCTGAAGTTAGCAGGATTCATATCAGCGTAAGATTTGATTTTTATACAGGAACATTTTCTTTGATATCATTTTATTTGTTTTCTGGCACTGTCTGCCCTGCCATGTACCTACATTTAATTTTGTTTTCAGTGGAACAGGTTTTTTCACTACTTGTACCGTAGATGTTTCCCTTTACAAAACAGCTGATGGTCCCTATATGCAGTATGGATACATGCATCAGTACTCTGGTTCAGTCCAGTGAGGGTCTTTAAATGCGCCATTCCCTTTACAGTGTGTCACTGGCTGCTCTTTTAAACTCTGCCGCTCATCGCTGGAATGGGGACTTCACTTCGAGCTGCCCACTGTGGTCTTCACAGCCATTGTAGGTCCTTCACTTTTCTTGCACCATAAGAAGAGGAAAGTGTGTAAGTAACTCTACATTGCTCTGACATGAGAGCTAGTATTTTCAGAGAGGTGATCAAGGAGACTGGAATTCACACTAGAGAGTCCACGTGCCTACAAAGAGAAAGCAATATGCCAACAAAACTGCCTCAATACAATCCTCTAGCATAGGTGAGAGACAGAGACTAGTGACCTAAATTACCTCACTCAATATGGGGACATGAGGATTTTGGTTTTATCAGTGTCATCACCTGTACCTTGTCCAGCCTTCCTTTCACTTCCCCTGTCTCATCCCATAAAATGCTTAACCTGTCGTGAGGATATCTTAAAGGGGCCTAATGATGTGGTTTGATTCACTTACAATATACCCGGCCTCAAATTTCTTTCAGGAGGTGCCAAGTGCTCCTCTCTAAATGTATCAGCTTTTTGCATGCCAGTGGTTGGAGATCCTCAAATCCAGTAATTCTAAAAGCCGAGCCACCTCTGAGAGTTCTGGGCTTAGTCTGACAGGTTTTGAAGTTTGAAACAGGATCTCTGAGTTTAGTTCATCTGGTGCTAAAGAAAGGACACAGTTTGTGTTGTTTAATGTGTTTGCATTATTTAACAGATGCACCTGGCAAAAGCCTGCACACCCCTTGCCTCTCCTGCCCCTTCCCTCTGCCAGCGGTGCACTTTCAGTCCTGGTCAGGTAAGGGATGCGGTTTCCATTCCCATTCTCTCTGTATTGACAGATCATTTCAGATGAAAGAGACAAAGCAAAGGGAACAGGAATTCAGACAAGCAGCTTGGAATGACAAGAGATGCCTATTGCCAAATGCCCAATCTATCACCATCAGCATCGCTGAATCCAACATCTTTCTGCACTTTTGAATCATCACAGGCTTTATACATCCCCCGCCTCCCCCAGTTTCTAAATCTCTTTGTTGGCTTGTATCATTTTTCTTTCTAGTGGATATTATTTTCTTGGGTTTTTCTTTGCTTCCACACATATTTTTCTGCGAGTCAGAAAAGATGTTTTGTCACCTGCAGCTGAGCTGCCAGCTGAAACTGGCTGGCATGCGCACATTAGGCCAGGAATTTGCAAGCTTCACTGGCTGCTAATAAAGTGGCAGATTGATGTTAAGATTGTCTGACTTTTAAGTCCCTATATATAGAGTCAGCCTTGTTAGCCTTATTATTTTTTTATATAGTACTAAAGGTATATGTGGCACTTTACTAACAAATGCGGAGATGAGGTCCCTACACTGAGCACTACACTTACAGCGTAGCTTAGATTGCTGTGACGTAAAAAAGATTCGTGGACACATGCAGGAGTAGGGGCAAATAACACTGAAGAGGAACTGACTCATGTAAGGCTCCATGAAAGCACCAGATTTATCACTGAGGGCTTTAAGGACATCCTTCATGGTGACTGTGGGTAAAGTCTTTGGACTGCAGCTCCAGAGAGCTGGATTTAACAGCTGAGTCTTCAACAGATCTCCTGTTGAAGCTTTAGCAGTGCATAGTGTGAACTGCTGTTGTGCTTCAAAATAATAACGTCTTAACTCTGTGCTTAGTTTTAACTTTTGGCATCTTGACTTCAGTAGACCTGTGCCAGCTTACATCAGCTGAGGATCTGTCCCTAAAAATAGAAAACCACAAACTACCTACCTTAGCTGAGTTCTGAAGAGACATCTGCAAACATTTGTGCTGTTTTGGTTGATGTCACTAGGGTTTATTTGTAATTTATCTGGCAGTAGAAGGTGGAATATTCCTCGCGTACCATTTCCAGGAGAGGTATGTTGGAGAGTAGATCAATGTTAACATACCTTATTTTTTTCAGTCTTAATGTGCATTTTCTTCTGCTGTTGTGCAAGATACACAAACAGTTTCAATTCTTTATTTTTTTTTTTCTCTTGACTTGTTGACAAGAGGCAAGCAATGAGCCAGCTCTAACACTCATCTCTAAGGTATGCAGGCATTCTTTTCAGCAAGCGAAGGATATGTTTATGACAACCTGTTATTCTTATCCCATTGTTCCACTTTCTGCCTTATCTGTTGATGCTTCTTTCTTCACATTAGACATTTGTTGCTGGTGGGCTGTGTTATCAAGTGCTCTAGGACATCTTAGCTAAGGGATGCATCTCTCTTGAGTAGCATGTCAGAGGGATCTTCAAAGAAGTCTTAACAAAGGATGCATTTGAAGGCAAGAGAAGTCTGCCTATTTTAACTATTCTTCCTTTTGATCTCTGAAAGTAGATTGTGAATGTGACTGCTCTGTATTTTCCTGTCGGGTCCCTTGACACTTTTTCTAAAAGGTTATGTTAGTTACTTTCTAGTCCAAAGGGACTCTTTCCTGTACTAAATGCATTTCTGAAAATGTCAGCTGAAACTGCTCCACCCCTTCTATTCTTGTTTGGTTTTAATATTCTCAGTTTCTTATTGCCTGAATCTTAGAGCACCATCAATTTTCAGATCTTTCAAAATTTTAAGAGAAGTTTGGTGCTATTGAATGCCTTGTTTGTCCTTATCACTTTGCTGTCTGACAACAAAAGTGATTCACATTTTGCATTTCAGAGTGCGGCTTATCACTTTATTACTACTATTATTTGCTCCTCTGCAGCCTCCCCTGCCCTTGTGCAACAAAGAGGTTTGCCAATCTCTTTGCCAAGCTTTAGTTCTCTTGCTGATTCTTTGCTTTAATTTTCACTGCTTTAATTAAAAAGCAACAACAACCCATCGCTTTAACTCTGTCTCAAGGTAAACCGAAACAGAACTAATTGTTTAAGACTTATAAGCAGAATCAGCTTCCTTTCAGTTTTAATAGGTTTTGTCTGTAAATTGCCTGCTGTTGTTGAATTAGCATAGCCAGAGCTGTACAGGAACTGAATTACTGTAGATTTTAATTTTTCTTTGAAAATCTGAATAAAAATGGCAAATTAAGAAAAATTTCCATGAATAAAAATATTTCATTCTTGGTCAGATGACACACTTCTTTCCACTAAAATCAGAAATTTAATATCAGTTTTGACTTTCTAAATTCTCCAGAATTTGAAGATAAAATGCATTTAAAGATCTGAGTGATTTGAAAAGTAAAACTAAAGCATTTATTGCTCCAAATAGGAAAAGTTCAATTTTTACATTGTATCCAGGCTTCTCTTTTTTCTTAATTGCACCATCTGGTCTAATAAAATATGTTACATCTCCTTGCAAACTGATTCAGTGATGGATATGGGTAACTTTTACATATTTAAAAATCCTAACTGGTATGCTGCTTATAAAATTGTTATCGTTTTATCTGTGTGATAATTGGAATGACTAGTGTTAAGAAAGGTGAGAAAGAGAGATGGATTTCTTAAAAGATGCAGGAGTGTTAGCGAGGGAGGCTGTACCAGAATGTGGGAACTTCAGAATTAAGACTAAAATGGCTGTAGGGATACATGCAAATGTCTTTGCTTCTCTAAAATCTAAATACTAATGTGAATTTCTTGTCAAGTCTTTTTATTAACCATTTTCAAGATGGCTGGTTATAGCATCTGATGGGAGTATCTCTTGATGGCTGTAATCTGCCACTTTACTGTAGTGAAGTGCTTCCCTGGGACTGCTCGGTTCCATTTCTTCCCACATCAGACATCAGAGACAACATATCAGCAATCTACATGGGTGACGTGGTTAATCCATCCAGAAGGGAACTGAGAGAGATGAGAGGAATTTTAATGAAACATTTATTATTCAAAATAAAAGTAAATGACGTTCATTTTTTTTTTATTATGGCTTTCCAGTCAGCCTCAAGCTGATTCCTAGTCTAGTAAGCTATAAGAGTGATCAGTTTACACAGGTGAAATTAGAGACACACATACACAAGAAAATCAATGTGTAAAACTGAAACATAGTATGAGACTTGGCACCTTCAGCAGGAGACAGTTTTAGCCTGTGCTTCCTTGCATACATATGTTCATAAGGAAAGAAATGAAGAGGAACAGAGGTTTTTCCACTTTGCCATGGAGTTTGACATACTCCCAAAATGACAGCAGAGATGAAAGATGGATAGATACGGGTGTGATTTCTAGTGCTCAGTGTAGCTCTACATGCTGTAACCAGAGCACATAAAGCCTGGAGTGACTATTTTAATCCAAGTAGCCTTGGGCTTACAACTTGTAAATCAGAGTCTCTACCTGTGTCATGTACTTTGCTGTGGATTAGTTAATATCTTGAAGGCATTTTGAAGTACCAGAATTCCCAATGCCTTAAATTAGGCATCATTTTGCTATTTGCAGCTTCATGTTACATCATTTTGTCTCATTCCTGTTCAGTCATTTTTAAAGAGAAGACAGTCCCAAACAGAAATACTCAGCAGCAGGTTCATTCCTGGGGGTGTGTGGCAGCAATCACATGTATGACAGAGCAGCCGACGCAGAGAAGGGGCATCACAGGAACTGGAAGTTTCTGCGTAAGGAAGATCCACACACTGAAGGTCACTGTGCTAAAAGAGAGAAGACTCTCCACTGAAAGCAAATTTAGGCTTTTACTTAACAAAAGTCACTGACAGTGTGAAAAAGCTAGTACAGATCTGAGTTTGGAAGGCTCTACCAAGCTTCAAGAGGATGTACACACACCCCCCTTCTAAATAATGCCAAAAATAAAGCCTTCACTATTCTCTCAGTTAATCCTGAATTTCTATCTGTCCTGGTTTCATCTGGGATGAGTTAATATTCTTCCTAGTAGCTGGCATAGTGCTGTGTTTTGGATTTAGTAGGAGAAGAATGCTGATAACACACTGATGTTTTAGTTGTTGCTGAGTACTGCTTATGCTAGTCAAGGACTTTTCAGCTTCCCATGTTCTGCCAGGGGCACAAGAAACTGGGAGGGGGCACAGCCAGAAGAGTTGATCCAAACTGACCAAAGGGCTATTCTATACCATATGACGTCATGCTCAGTATAGAAACTGGGGGGGGTTGGCCAGGGAGCAGTGATGGCTGCTCGGGAACTTTCTGGGTATCGGTTGGCAGGTGGTGAGCAATTGCGTTGTACATCACTTGCTTTGTATATTATTATTATCATCATCATTATTGTATTATTGTTATTATCATTACTATTTTACTTTATTTCAATTATTAAACTGTTCTTAACCCAGGAGTGTTTCTCACTCTTACTCTTCCGATTCTCTCCCCCATCCCATCGGGGTAGGGGGAGTGAGCGAGCGGCTGCGTGGTGCTTAGTTGCTGGCTGGGACCAAACCATGACACTATCCAATCCAGAAACACCATGTTCATCTAGTAAAATGAAGATACTTTCACCTCATCAGTCTCAGAAAATTATCTTACTATTTCCATGTTTGTTATTATATGAAATATGTTCACATATGTGGTATGTAGGAATGTTAGAATACATTGTTCATGAAATATGATTCTTTTCTTTTTTAGTTCAAGTGTGAGTTTTATCCTTATGGCCCACAGTGTGGGAAACTGTTACACATATATACAACAAAGTCTGTTTCCAGGCTTGAAGGGCTTGAAGAAACAAACCGAGCCAACCAGGCAAACACATGTTTTCAAGTATTAAAAGAAATGTCTCCAAAGGGAAAGATAGAATTTCTTTACAAGAGGAGGGAGATGCTTCTTCATCCCTGATCTCTATTTTGAATGTCAAATCTGAGGGTGTGAATGGGATGCAATCCAAAGGGGTGCTTGCCATTAGTATCGATATACCCGAGTTAGCTTTCAATTAGTGTGTTTGGATCTGAAGAGCTACAGTTTCCAAGTGTTTATCGAGAATTTTATCTGACTCCATGCCGCCTGTACCATTGGGCAAGATGCTGTTTGAGTACCTGAGTGCGATCTTTGTCTCACCTAACTGTAGAAAACAGCACTAGAAGGGACCCTGACAAGTTCTCTAGTCCTTCCTCTGCTGCTCTTAATCCTAAACCAGTCTCATTTGTACCTGAAAACCGATGTGATGGGGTCTCCAGAGCCACCCTGTGCAATCATTTCCAGTGCTTTACTCTCTTTTTACAGCATTTTTTCTATTGTCTAACCTAAATATCCCTTACGTCAATTCAAGCCCATTACTTTTTGTCCTATTCACAGTGAATGCGAAGGGCAGTGTATTCCCACTGTTCTTTGTAAGAATTTCTTCCATACCTGAAAACTGTTAGCGTGTCTCTTTTCTCTCTTCTCTAGAGAAGATGAGCCTCTAACAGTAACACAAAGAGAAATAATAATAGTAATAATAACTATCAAGTCCTATTCACTGACATATCTTTCCACGTTACCTACTTTGTGTATCTTATGCCCTCACCATCAGATAAATATAGAGTAGTAATCTGAATTAAAGGACAGGCTCCTACCTGATGGCCTTCCCAGAATATAAATGTTGTGCGCAGCCTGGCCAGAATCAATCATGGAATCGTTTAGGGTGCAAAAGACCTTTGAGGTCATGCGGTCCCACCACCACCAGCCAAGCCCGCGCAGCCCCCTCCGGCGCAGCCCCCCCCCCGGCCCTGCAGGCGGGGCGGCGGCAGGCGCGCAAGGCGGCAGCGCCCCCTGGTGCTCAGGGCCGGGGAGCGCCGCCGCAGCTGCCCGGGGAGGCGGCGGGCCCTGCTGCGAACCGCCCAGCACCTGCCAGCCGTGCACCCACCCAACCAGCACCCGAGAAAAACCTTGCTGCCAAGAAGCCCAAACCCTCCGCGTTTAACTTCTCTTTCTCAGTAGCAGCAGCTACCTCTTCTTCGCGGCCCAAGCGATGAAAGGCTTTTGAGCTAAACATTTCCCTAATTTGAAATCCGTATGAGGCACAGACGTGCAAGCCTTGAAAGAAGGAAAATCTCCGCGTGTAATCTCTGCCTTCCACTCTCTGATGGCAAGATCTTAAAGAAAGCTGACTTGACACCGATTAAGCAAGCAGACAGCTGAGGAAAATAAGGATGGTTCTGAACTTTGTAATCTGTCTTAAGCAGAGCAGAAAACTTCGAGGAGGTTTGATTTGGTCTGGAAAATTACAGAACATCCATGTATTCCAGCTTCACCTGGTGGGTCATAGGTAAGTCAGGCATAATTCAGGTTCCAGTTCCAGTTTCTAAAAGAGAATAAATTGCTGTTGCTATTGACAACGCTCCAACAGGGGAATAATAAACATAACCAGAACAGGACAATAATTTCTATCAGAAAATGCTGATTTGAGGAAATAAAAATGCTAATTAGATGTATTGGTGTTGTGGTTTAACCCCAGCCAGCAAATAAGCCCCACACAGCTGCTACCTCACTCCCTCTGCAGCAGGAAGGGGGAGAGAATCGGAAGAGTAAAAGTGAGAAAACTCGTGGGTTGAGATAAAGACAGTTTAATAAGTAAAGCAAAAGCCAAGCACGCAAGCAAAGCAAAACAAGGAGTTCATTCACTACTCCCAGTGGCAGGCAGATGTTCAGCCATCTCCAGGAAAGCAGGGCCCTGTCACGTGTAATGGTTACTTGGGAAGACAAACGCCATCACTCCAAATGTGTCCCACCCCCCGCCTCTTCCTTCTTCTTCCCCCAGCTTTATATGCTGAGCGTGACGCCATATGGTGCAGAATGTCCCTTTGGTCAGTTGGGGTCAGCTGTCCCAGCTGTGTCCCCTCCTGACTTCTCATGCACCCCCAGCCTACTCGCTGGTGGGATGAGGTGAGAAGCCAAAAAAGCCTTGACTCTGTGTAAGCACTGCTCAGCAATAACGAAAACATCCTTGTATTATCAATACTGTTTTCATCATAAATCCAAAACACAGACCCATACTAGTTACTATGAAGTAAATTAACTCTATCCCAGCCAAAACCAGCAAAACTCATTGCTCAATTTTTTAATGAAAAAATATTGAAACATCATGTTCTGGCAGCGGCAAAATATTTTATATCAAGCTCATCAAAATGCTTATTTATATATGACTATATATTAGAAAAGGTTAAGAAAAAGGAGAGAAGACTACTTCAGCAATGTTGAAGTAATTGACTGACAAAGCTTCCTAGTCATTTTCTTTCAATATTTCTAAAACTTGCATGGCTCTACTGGCATTTCCTTCCTTGCAGTCAGAGCAAGAAATATATTCCAAGTTTTTTAATATTTTCATCTATTTATGGAAAATCCAGATTCTATATGGCAGAAAACTGGGGAAGTGGGAATGGTAATTACTGAAGTTAATGCAGACAACTGGGAACAGAATTGCATCAAGCAGAAAGACAGAAGGGAAGACCACAAGAAATTAAAATGCTGGGTCACAGAGATAAATAATTGAACTAGCAAAGGAGGGAAGAAAGAACAAGATCATCTTTAAAAGGCCATGGGCATTACTATTGTATTATGTAGTAACTCAAATCTGTTTATGCATTACAGTATATGAATTTTACATTAGATTTACCCAAGTACGCCTCTTTTTTTTTCTTTTTTTTTTTTAACAGACTCATCCTGCACAGCAGCGGTCAATTGCATTTTTGCTATGTATATGTATATGTATATGTATATGTATATGTATATGTATATGTATATGTATATGTATATGTATTTTTGCTAGGTGTATGGGCTGGGAAGGGAGGTGGGCCTTAAAGGTTTCATATCCAGCTATTCATGTACATGCACATATCCCTTGGAAATTGCACAGTACCCCTTGCCTTAGCGCTGACTGACCATCTAGAGCATCCCTGACACACTGAGGTTAGCATACAAAAATCTAGGGAACAACAAGCTTTTAGTCATAAGCAAGAAAATACCAAATTAGCTGCAACAGGAAAATTACCTGGAACATCAGCTTAAACTTGATGTGCCAGATCATCGTGGCTGCTGTGCTTGCCATTTACTTTAGCAACTATGAAGAACGAGCAACAGATGGATATGGCTTCATAGAAGAAACTGATGTTGCTCATCCTGCTGTCAGCAATTAAAGAAGATTTATTAGTAGATACCACCATAAAAAGTGATTTTTGTTATGAAGTGTGCAGAGATGCACCTGTGTGAAGGGGGTTCCATGAAGATAAATGGAACTAGTGGATGCCTGATTGGCTTTGGGTAAGATAGATTTTGTCATGTATTGAAATAACTTGTGACAATTTAGAAGTATCAGAAAGTAATTTGTTTGAAGATAAAGTCATGAAGTAACCCATAAGTTTAAGACATGACATGTTTGACAAAGAATGATCCATTGCTGTCATCTGGAACAGTACCGATTATTCAGATTGTCTGACTTGAGGCAGGTGCAGTAGGTAGCAAGCTGGTTTCTCTAGCTCTTCCACCCATATAGAATCATAGAATAGCTCAAATTGGAAGGGACCCATAAGGATCATGGAGTCCAACTTCCTGCTCCTCGCAGGACTACCTAGAACTAAACCATATGACTAAGAGCATCGTCCAGACACTCTGACAGGTTTAGTGCCATGACCACTTCCCTGGGGAGCCTGTTCCAGCGACCGACCACCTTCTCAGTGAAGAACCTTTCCCTAATGTCCAATCTGAACTTCCCCTGACACAGCTTCATTCCATTTCCTTGTGTCCTATCGCTGGTCACCAGAGAAGGTCAGCACGTCCCCCTTGTCTGCCCACCTTGAGGAAGTTGTAGACTGCAATGAGGTCACCCCTCAGCCTTCTCTTCTGCAAGCTGAACAAACCAAATGACCTCAGCCCCTCCTCGTAAGTCTTGCCCTCGAGGCCTTTTGCCACCTTGGTCGCCGTCCTCTGGAAACACTCTAATAGTTTGATGTCCTTCTTATATTGAGGTGCTCAAGACTGCACACAGTACTCGACATGGGGCCACACCTGTGCAGCGTAGAGTGGGACAGTCACCTCCCTCGACCAGCTAGCTATGCTGCGCTTGATGCACCCCAGGACACAGTTGGCCCTTTTGGCTGCCAGGGCACACTGTTGACTCATTCAACTTGCTGTCAAACCAAATCCCCAGATCTCTTTCCGCAGAGTTGCTCTCCAGCCTTGTCCCCCAGTTTGTATGTATAACCAATATTACCCCATCCCAGCTGGAGAATCTGGTACTTGCTCTTGTTAAATTTCATACAGTTGGTGATTGCCTGGCTCTCTAGCCTATCCAGATGTCTCTGTAAGGCCACTACCCTCAAGGGAGTCCACAGCTCCTCCTAGTTTAGTATCATCAGAAAACTTACTTAATGTACATTCGATTTCTGCATCCAGATAATTTATAAAAACATTAAAGAACACGGGCCCTAAAATTGAGCCCTGGGGAACCCCACTGGTGACTGGCCACCAGCCTGATGTAACCTCATTTACTATAACCCTTTGAGCCTGACCCATCAGCCAGTTGCTCACCCCACGTATTATGGACATGTCTAGCTGTGTGATGGACAGTTTATCCAGAAGGATACTGTGAAAGACAGTATCAAAAGCTTTGCTAAAATCCAAAACCATCACATCTACTGGCTTCCCTTGGTCAACTAGATGGGTGACCTCATCATAAAAGGAAATGAAGTTATTTAAGCAGGACTTTCCCTTCATGAACCCACGCTGGCTATGACCAATGACTGCGTTGTCTCTCAAGTGTTCTTCAATTAACTCCCAGAAAAATCTTCTCTGTAATTTTGCCAGGTACTGAAGTGAGACTGACAGGCCTGTAATACTAGAGTCTTCCTTCCTACCCTTCTTGAAAATTGGGACATTTGCCTCTTCCAGTCAACTGGGACCTCTCCAGACTCCCAAGCTGAAAAATAATGGAGAGAGGTCCCATGGTAGCATCTGCCCATCTCTATTAGCTACATGAGAGCACTGGAAAGTAGTCCTCCAGTTGCCATTGGCACCTACAATTAGGCAGTGATAACCCTTACCTGTGCTTTTATGACATTATTTCTATGACAGAAACCATTAGACAACAATTTTTAAATTTTTTGTGCAAATGGCTGGGACATCTCAGATAGGAACTCTCAAGGATATCCAGCCCAACTGCCCTCCAAATGATAACTACTTCAAATCCCCTCCAACAAGCACCCCTATACCTCATCTCTGAAAATCACCTGACACTAATGATGCCATCTCAGATCTGCTTTTTTCTCCAGCCTCCAAGACTTTCTACTTCCCCAGGTTAACCTCCTCCTAAAATGCCAAGCCCACACTGTATCTCCAAAATGAATCCCTCCTTTCCATTGTAAACCCTATTCTAGCTGCTGATCCTTAGTCATCTGTTACTTTTAAAGTATTTTCTGTGGCATTTCATTACCAAAGCCTTGTCTCATGCCTTGGGCAAGTTGCCTTGCCCAAGGACCGTAGTACAAAGGACACTACCTGCTTAGTTATCAACTGGCTTCTCTTCCCCAGTAGCCTCAACTCTCTGCTTCTCCATTTTAATGCCTGTGGCAAAACCAGAGATGGGATGAAAAAAAAAAAAAAAGGTCCCATCACAGGGCAGGGGCAGTTTTCAGTTGAACTCTTCCTTACACACCATCACTCCAAGTGCACCCATTCCTACCCAAGGATACAGGGAATGAAGCACCCTCAGCCTTGTGTATCTTCCTTCCTTGGTTCTTACTGGACCATGCCATTGCCAGCAATGTCACTAGTTGTTCTAGTTCTGAAGATGAACATTAAAGCACTTTACTTGCCTAAGTAATTGCAGCGAACAGGTTTCTTTCACCTTCCTCCCCCTCTTGCCGCCTTCTTGCCCTTGGTACCTTGTTCAGTATTTGGCTTTGTGCTTCTGGCAGCTGGCAACCCCTGAGTCCCAGTGGCTGAGAGGATGAAACCTGCAGGACTGGAAGGACGATGTTGTGCTTTTAATTGATCCCTGAAGCAACGTGCAGGAATCCAGAGGAGGATATTCTGGTGATTACACAGCTTAAATATTTGATACCCAGGGTAGGTTTTGGAGGATTGTTTGGTTTTGTTTGTTTTAAGTGATAAGCAGACAAGTCTGCAAAGTGAAGTTTGGCTCTGAGGGGTGACTCTGAGCTGTTACCCCATATTCCACATTTTTGTATCTCTGTGGGTTTCCTTATTGAGTTTGCACCTGCTTACAAGTGTTTTCCTGCCCTCAGTATTACATCTGAAATCTGAGTATTTGAAATCTGGGGGTTTTCTGCTTCCTTAGCAACAAAGTTTATGGGATTCAATCATTTATAACTTGGTTTCCATTTGTTGGATATATAAGTGCAGTTGCAGATGCATCACAGCTAGATTTGTCCCATACTGCAGGGTTAATAGCAGACCTCAGCTGGAAAGTCTTTTCCTTTCTTAGATATGTCCTTGGGTACACATGCAGAGCTGATTTCTGAATAAATGTGCTTACCCAGGTTTTTTATTTTGTGCTTCATTTTTATGGGTCTTTTTTTTTTCTTGCATGTCCAGTTTTACTACATTAACTTTGAAAGTGTTTTTCCTGATGTGAGAACGGTCAAGCTGCGTGTTTCTAATGACCTTATTATTAAAGAAAAGATGCCACTGAGTCTATGACATAAAGATGTCAAATAGATATTAAATGTAGTCATACTAAGTAACATTTTATTGTCTGCGTTATTCAACTGGAACAGAAAGTTACTTGCTGCTTTGCAGTTAATCAGAGTACTTTGAATAAGCTCTCATGTATTTTAAAACCCCAAACGGATCACATATGAGTCCAAGAATTAAAAAAGCAACAAAATGTGATTGTCAGAAGTCTTAGGCAATGTGCTCCACAGTAAAACTGATAGTAAGCACTCCTGGAAACATTTAAGATTAAATAATTTTTATTCTGAAATGACAAATTACATGTATCCCACACACGTAGTATGTCATGTTGTTTAAAATAAATCTTTTTAAAGGTGAAAAATAATTTCTATATTATTTAATATTTTCCATTTCATCTTCCCCGTATTTCACACACCTTCCCACCCTCTTGGAGTCTGAGAGCACAGTTTGCAGAATGCCGTGGAGATTAAGGCAAGGCAGCAGCAAAACTGTATTGACAGCAGTCTGAGGAGTTAGTGTCCCTGAAATATTAGTAATGAATTAAAAATAGTCATAATGAAAGAAAAACATTTATGAAACCTGAAAATTCTTTACATCATTTTTGATGAAGCAGAAATTTTCATTTCATGTCAAAAGAAGGAGAAAGGAATAAATTTGCGGTCTGAATGCCTTTTATCCCATTTGATTCAGAAACTGGAATAAAAATTTAAATATTACTTTTACTAAATAGATAATAATATTTTATAATTATTTTATTATTGGAATTTATACTTTAATATTAACTTAATGTTACTTCATATTTTCATGCAAATATTGTCCCAGATAAAAGACATTTTAGAAAATATATATTTATTAGAAGATTTATTAGATGATAGAGATTTCTATGTAACACTATATTGTATGTAAAACTATATAAAAATCTACCTATATATCTGCAGGTATGTATGTATATGTTTTTTCATTTTTGCAACAACCCTCCTGAGCAAACGAACAAAAACAGAGCGTTTTAGCAGCAACACGGACACCTCCCTCGAAAGTCCTTTGAATGAAAAAGTAAGCCCTGTGGTGGCAGTGAGCCTTTGCTAGGCGAAGCATTACTGCTTCACCTCATCTTCTGGTCTTGCTTGTGTTTACAGGTGCAGTGCTGTGACTTGGGGCATCCAAAAGATTTCAGTTACTATGGTAATGGATTTGAGGCAGGCGGAGCAATTGCTGTTGCTCAGGGCTTGTGGTTTCCTGTTGTGGAGCCACGGAGACGTGCCGGTGGTGGGACGCCAGTCTGGGCATCGCAGCATGGAAGGTACCCCCAGCCGTCTTCCCTGAGGCAGCGTGCAAGGGTGCAGAGTTGTGCTCCCTCCCCGGTGACACCCCCGGCCACTCACGGGGGTCCAGGCAGAGTAACAAGGGTCCTGTGGCCTTCAAAATCTTGTCATGTGTATTTGACATGCAGCTGGAGGCTTTTGGTCCATGCAGAGCCAGCTCATTTGCCATCCACCGAAGGCTCTGGGCTCGTTGTCCACTGCGACAGCTCCTGAAGAGTTAAACTGTGCAACAGCGGTATAGAAATAGTAATTCCAATTAAGGTAATCGCCAGGGAGCAATTGAAGGAGAAATAAAAACGTGGTGTTCTCATTTCCATAAGCAAATGAAAATAATTTAGATGACTTGTATCTAGATGAAGGAGAGCGCCTATGTAAAAACTAATTACCCTCCGTGCTAATTATGACAAAGAGGATAAAGGACAAACCTTTTGAAAAATATCCAAGGATATTAAATGGAGTTTTATTAATAGATGAAATAAGCTGAAAATGAGAGTTGTGATATATCGTGTTTGGACCTAGATTCAATAAAAACTCTCTCTGGCTTCCGCTTCACAGCAGCCCCATAAAATCAATTTATTATATGAAGCCAGATGGGTCTTTTATTGAACCTGGACCTTATGCATTAAATAAAAGTAATTATCATCAGACTTAAAAGAAACTGCTTCATGAATCAGTCACTATCCCATACATTTAAGTGATAATGAGAAAGAAAAATATATTTTTAAATCAATAGACATACAGTTCATCAAATGTAAGAGCAGGGCCTGTAATGTATTTTCTGGTGTAATTTGTTCCTAAGCACACAGTTCATTTAAATCATCATATGTGCTTTGGCTGTTGAATTTGGATCAACCGATGGCACCGGAGCATGATGCTCTTGACCTTTTTCACATGATGGCTCCCTGGTCCTCCAATTTCAAACATGGGAGGAAGAACTGGGTCTGAGATGAGGAATGCGAAAAACAAGCAGCAAACAGAGCTCACCTTTCTTTACACCACTCTATTTGACATGAGCTTTGTTCTAACTCCTGTGCTGGCAGTGCTTTACCCCAGAGACCAATCTCCCTTGAATTTTCAAATCCTCTCTATACCTCTAACATTGTTCGAGGCAGGACCTGGCATGAAATAAAAAGAGATGCAAAAGTTAGGGATCTAGTTTATCTCAGGTACAGTTACTCAAGCAAATGAGACAAGATGGGGCATTGGTAGTTTCCAAGGCTTAATAGCAGAAGGATTTTAGGATGAACCTCTTGACGTGCCACAGTACGTAACCTGAGCTAGCATTTTGATAGTGAGTGACAAATGGCCATGAATAATCACGCCTGTATGGAGGAAACTGGTGGAAGACACGGGAAAGAGCAACCCATCCCAAGGGACTGACTAGGAATGTGATGTTTCAACAGGATTGGGAATGCAATTAAAGGTGGACTGAAGTCAGACAAGGAAGAACCTTCCAGCAGGGTTTTGTCAGTGCTGTTTGCAGAGATGTCATGCACAGATTTTTATATGTGTCATCAAAAGGAGTCAATAGATTTAGATTTCAGTAGTTTTCATTTTACCATACTGAATTATGTCATTGTCACCACTACTGATTTGAATCAATCACTTTCTTGACAATAGTCAATTCAAATCAATACTAGTGACAATAGTGTAATTCAATGCATTGATACTTAAAAACCAGAATGTAGGTCTTGAAATGCAATCCATTGTCTTCAGCTGCTTTTTCTAGTACAGCGCCTTTCTCCTGCTTCCCTGGAGAAGTTTGTATTTGGGTTATATCTGCTTAGTCACATCTTGCTGTTTATTTTATAACATACAGAGGATAAAAACTTCCCTCAGTTAAATCACAACACTCTTGAGCGCAGCCTCTAGTTTAAACGCTGACCTGGAAAGTGTACTTCCCTTTCCAATTTTGTTGCTTTAGGTATTTTTCCCTCTGTCTTTCAGGATGATAATAATGATGATTTGTGTTGCTGCTGTCCCACTGCATTAGCTACTCTGTGAGCACTGAACAAAAAGGTTTATCTGCAGGATGTTTCTACTGCTTGTTTATGGCCTTTATTCCTGGGACACCAGCAGTGGGATTCCTGCTCGGCAGAAGAGCTGAAGTGTTCATCTGGCTGAGGTGCAAGTTGATTTTTCCTAAAATTTCAAAGTGCTCAGTGGGGTCAGACCCTGAGCACTGGGAGGTAGCCCTGTACCACAGTGAATTCTTTAAAGGCTGATGAAGTAGATGAGTTTAACCACTCACCAAGGAGTCCCTGGTGTCTTCAAAAGGGGGAAATCTCAGGGACTCTGTTCCTCGTGGCTGCTGGAACAGATGTGCTTTGTGCTGTTAAGACTTTCCTGGTCTCTACTATCACACAAAAGCTGTCAAGGTGTTTCTCTGGCACTTGTGTTTCCTCCCTGACATGAGCTGGCTTGGGGCTGACGTACAACGATAGCAGCTCTCGCAGAGCCGCGGGAGCGAGCTGGTAGTTCGGACTCTGCCACCGCTGTGCTCCTCTTCTCTCTCCCATGTTTTTCTCTGAGCTCTTTCCAGCATTAGGGCACTGCTTATGCCTAATGACTATATCTGATTTCTTGGGCAGCAGAAATATCTAAAAGGCTCAGAGTCCTCCTTCAGACCACCAAAGACTTCACCTGGATCGCAGGTCCTGGATGGTAGGTGATTATTTGGGACATACCTAGCCTTTGGAGTTGAAGCCAATGTGCAGTATTAAGGTATATGAATCCTGTACAGTTATTGAAAATTTATTGAATGGGATGTATGCAAAGCAGGGAAGAAAGCAGAACAAGCCAGCAGGAACCAGTAACACAGGGGTGCTCCTGAAATCTGCCCCTTTGGAGCCATGCCTGCCAGGAGGCATGCTGGGGTCCAGGTCCCAGAATTCCCTCCCAACAGTGAACATGGGCTTCTCTTCTTTCAAAAGCTCACTTTCAAAGTGCAAGTGCTGAGGGAGTTTGTTCTTCAGTACTCAGAGCATACCCCTGGGAAGATGCGCAATGGGCTGACATGGCTTCCTGAGCCTTCTCCTCAGCATGCAGTTTACATTAAACCAACTCTACATTAAAACTTCGATCTCCTCCACCTGTTCTATTAAGAAGACTAATCTGCAACCATAAGTTGTTTGCAGGCTGATCCTGTTGTTGTGTATATTTGCCAAACACAACTGTTGGCTGTGGATGCTGAGGGGACTTGGACCCTGCTCCACAATAGATTCGAGGTTCAAGGAGGGCTTCAGCAGGAGCTGGAGGTTTGCAGACATAGAGCTGCAGGCTGGTCCAGACCTTTCTGGTGAACTTTCAGGCTTTAAGCAAGTGGCAGCTGTTGAACATGAACTTTGGGCTTGTATTGTAGGCTGAGGCGGCTGACATTTGAGTGAGTACACTACATTGCATTTGGTGGGTGGATGGGCTTGATGGATGCACAAGAGCAACTATGAGCATATTGCCTCATGGTCCACTTGCCTTCAGACCATGCGGCTATCTCGTGCATAGCCTGAACACGAGCTCGCTGAGTATGCTTGACAACATCCTGCCAGATGTACTTGGCACACAAACACCATACAGGACAGCCCTTAGCTGAAAGCTAAGATTTCCTATTGGCCATTAAAGCAGCGGAGAGTCTGGTGTTAAAGGCAACCTTGAGGCAACCTTCACATTGCAGTGCAAACATATATTCTAAATCCTGATTTGCATCCTACCTTGGGGCTTTTACACTGCCATGCTCGCCTCTCCCGGCCTGTTTTCTCCTGCATATTCTCTCTCCTGATGGAGCAGTGGGTAGTTCCTTACCAAGAGAGGAAGAAGAGACTCTGGCTTTTAAACACAAAAGCTGAGCATAGCAGGGGTGCTTAAAGCTTACAGGGCAGTATGAGCTGAGCTAATGGGACTGTCTTCCCTCTTGTGAAATACCTGAGACTCGCATCAGGACCTGGGGATGCTGAAAGATATTCTAAATATGTCTTGGGGGTCAGAGTTAACCACATGGGGTAGATTGTTGTGTGGTGGGGTGAGTGGAGGGATTCCTTATGTAAATTCCCATACTTTTATGTGCTTATAGATGTTTAACTGCAGTATTCCAGAAATGCAGTTTGTAAAAGGTTTGTATTAATCACAGGATCAACCCTTCATTATAAGTCAAATTATGTTGTGGGCAATAAACATAAAGATTGTTCTTTTCCAGTCTCAGAGAATGTTAAAAAATATCAGTGTCTTGCACTGGGGTTTTTAGAATGGTTTATCTTAGGTATTGATTCAGGTCTCCTATATTATCCCCCTTACTCCAAAATGTTTTATTTTAGAGACATTATTGTGAAATATAACTGTGTGATAAAATCTGCAGCCCACCAAAGCTATGATCCACAAGACAACTCTTTCCCATTTCCAACCTATTCTTAATTCTAGTTTAGTCATCTATGATATCAGTCCTAGCCTTGTCATCCTTTAATCAGAGGTTTGATACCTGATTAGGGATGTTTCGGATATAGAAGGGAAAAAATCCCTCCTGGTAGAGAGGATTTTCAGGAGGGCAGGAAAACCTCTAGATGGCAGAAGTGTACTACAGAAAACCCCGAACCTTAATTAAGCAACAAGCTGCACAAGGGTTGCGTGCCAGCTGTGGGGAAAAGGTGCACTGATTATTGACTGGTCCACTGACCTCTTCCTCCTCCTCCAACTTTAATTGCTGCTGCAGATGATCTGTGCTTTACAGCCACACAGACGTGATGCCAAACTGGGTCTGAACAAGTTTGCTCATGGATGTAGTTTTTGCCTTTCTGCAAAATGACACTGCGGCTGTTTTTTTTTAAAGGTGAAGTGAAAGGCTTCTGCCAGCTGGCAGTATCTGGAGTTTGGGATGTCTTCTGTTAGCAGTTAATGCCACCCCTGAAACTTCACAAGGAGCTGCATCCCTTATGAGGCTTTGTGATTATCCCTTGGGAGGTGACCAGCAGTCTGCAGTCCTTTCAAAAATAAAAACCTCATCCTCTATGTAGGTGGGCAGTACACAGTTTAAGGTCTTTTTGACCTTAGAAAAGGTGCAGAAAAGTTTCAAGTGCCCTTATCTGTCTGATAGAGCTGTCAGCAACTCCTGTCGTAATCAGTTACACAAGAAGAATCCGGTGAATTTTGGCACTGAAGCACAGAGAAGAAAATCCTTCTGTAAATCTGAGGTTTAAGCAGTATTAATGGCTGACACATCTCTAACTTCTGTGCCAGTGAATACTGTTACAGCTTGGTCAAGATCCCTCTGCACAGTCAGCTTGAGAGAAAACACAACTGCTTAGGCTCGTATGGTGCCACAGTAACTCAATCTAGAAAAAAGTCCAATTTCTAGCTCTGCAGTCTTATGCCTTGGTCTGGGCAGGAAACAGTTTGAGATTTCAGAGTTTTCTGTTTCAAAGGAAGGTCTTTTGATGTTGGCTTTTGGTTGCTGATTAAAAGCAATTAGATGGTACTCAAAATACTTGGATGGCTCTTCAGTCCACCATATGGCAGGCGTGTCCTAACCTCGAGGCAGCTGCAGGGATAAAACAGTCTTTCTTGATATTTCACTCAGTATTCAATACGTAAACCAAGGGGGGAGGCTTGAACCTTTTTCTCCCATACCTAGTGGGAGCATATGCAACACGTGTCCAACAAGTGAGACTGAGACCCAGCCCCACAGTAGTATGGGAGTGTGGGACACTCAAGAAAGTAGAAGATCCTGGTGTTAGTTCCTGGTCCAAAAGTAGGAACCACTGCCTAAGGCAATGTCTGGCCAGTTTTGATTTGGCACATGTCATACTCCTGCCTCAGGCCCTGAAATGAGTACCCCAGACTGCAGGAGCCCCACAGCCATCACATACACTTCCAGACATTTGTGATAGCCATGAGTCATGTGGGCTTCGGTTTATCTGCAACAGGGTGGCAAGAAAACAAGCACAGGAATATCTTTGTTGCTTTCAGACCATTTTCTTTTGACAATACTTACAAATGACAGGCTTTGTATGACAGCTTTTGCCCACCAGGCCTTCCTTTCTTCCATGGACCCTAGCCATGGGCCAGAAACCAGGCAATGGTCAATAATATTGATTGTAGATCACAGCCTCAGTGGTGTCTCAATGGAAATCTTGTAGTGAACTATCAAGTGCTGTTGAGCTGTGTAAAAAGCAGCACAAGTTGTCCCAGGAAATTCTGGAGTTGTATTTTTTGTTGTAGCAAAAAGCGAGTTTTTTCAAAGAGACACGCCAGCTCCAATACGGGTGGTTCTTGGGCAGTCTCATGCAGTCAGTGGGACTGAAGCCAGTGGGACCTCCTGTACACTATCTTCATCACCATGCTGGTAAACTTTTATGGGTTTGTCTATATTTTTTGAGGAATGCTGACTGATTGCTTACTTGGCCTTCTCTTTTTAAGGTGCCATTTGCACTTCAAGCAGCAGATTTCACATTTTAAGCAAAGGACCTCAGTATGTGACTTGGAGACTCCCAAAAGTATTGTAACAAGATGTGTGACTACAGTAAAGACAGATATATCCAATATAGCTGGCAAGGCAGCAGTGAAGATGTGGCAGCACAATTGTCAGGGTAGTCTAGCGACTCAAGTAGCTATTCAAGCTCCCCCATGGGCCTGTCTAGCACACACAGCAGTCTGGGTGACCACAACTTCATTGCTGTTATTAGCATTACTGTCTAGATAGAAGCTACTGTCACTATTTCTGCCTGCTTCTGCAGCATTTGTAGCATTTGTCCTTGTTCTCAAGCTACCAGTGTTAATGACAGGAGACAGAATTGTTTATCTATTGCGTCTCACATTTTTTCATCCACACTAAGCACTAAATCAATGGTGTGTCATGAGGTTTGAGGGCTGCTAGCCAATTCTTCAAGTATGAAATAGAATCAAGATCTTTGCCATATTTGATCAAAAAAAGATCCTTACATATTTTTAAACTCATCCAGACTTCAGGCCTGATTTGTCTAGAACTTGGGTAATCACAAGGTATCTACCCCGTTTCAGACAGACTTGTCTTCACTGTTGTGTATCCAAGCTCTTTTCTCCAGCCCTGCATTCTAGAAACAACTGCATTTCAGGGAAAAGCAAGCTTTTTTTCAGACATGCTGTGTGGGGCACAAAGACTTTAGTCCCTTCAATAGATTCTTGGTATTTTACTTAGATCCTCACAATGTTAAAGGTAGACCCAGGAGTTTGTACTTCGTGTTGTACTTCTACTGGAGAAAGTTTTGCATAACAGACAGCTTGGCCAATGTTTAACAAAATGCCTAGTGCTCTGTAGTGATAAAAATGAAATCCTCAATCCCATTCACATTTAGAGGACACTTCAATAGCTGTTACTTGAGGCTTGAATTAAGCTGAGAGTTTGTGAAAAGAAACACATACTGTATTTTTGGCAGTATTTGATAGTTTTAGAGTACTCTTCCCTCTGAGAGACTGTCAAAGCACATAACAGCCTCAGTGAGCAAAACTCTGGAGGGACTGGAGGGAGCATTGCCTCCCATTCACGGGCTGTGAAATCAAGCCACGGTGCTGATGGTGAGAGCAAAACTGGGAATAGAAACACAGGCGGGATGGCCTTTTCGATCTGCTCCTCTGCTCTGAGGGCACCCCTGCCACCTGATGTCTTTCAAAAAGTTATTAGGATCTATTTTAAAACGGGCTGGGTATTTAGCCTCCATGGCTCCTCAAGCTCACTCCTGCTAGGATTACAGTCTTCTAATTTCACACTTATGTATGTTCATTGTCCTGTTCTTACATTGTCTTTGTTTGCTAACTTAAGCAAGTCTTCCATGATTGAGCCTCCCAAAGTACCCAGGCAAAACTCACTTCTCTAAGATTTCATTTTCTGGATTTGAACCAACCTCCATAATTGTAATTTCCACAGAACCAGCCTTCCTTCTGAATCAGCACATCCCAGCATGTTAGGGGTTGGTGTGGGGGTGTCTGAGGCTGGAGATAACCACAAAAGTCTTTGGAAGCTGCAGTCAGGTTCTGCATTTTCTGGTGTGTGTCCTGGGGCTCACGTGGAGCCTCACAGAATGGCAGTTCTGCTACTTTAATGGCCGCTATAGAAACCTAGCCCAGGAAAAAAATCAATCTGAATAAGGCTGTATTGTATTTCCAAAATTTCATTTCAGAAACCAGAGGCTAGTCTAAGTTTCCTATTTTCTCACTGAGATCCTGCTGAGGAATTAGCTCTGGGTATGGGCAGATTGTTTCTGTGAACACGACCCGCAGTGCTGCTGGCCGTTGTAGCAGCAGAATGATGACAGCTTTTCTGGAGGCAGAGCAACGCTATGGTACTGAGCCCTAAAAGTATATGCATGACATGGAGGGATTAATGTTTTCTACTCTCTTAAAATTAAACCTTTTATTAATTCACAGGTAAGTAAACATATCTCAGGAGAGATATCACTCCAGTGGTGTGTTGTATCAGTAGAGAGATATTTAGACAGATAGAGAGAGGGAGAGAGAGACATCTTGCACTATAGAAGCTACATTACCTTCTTCAAGGTTGCAAATCTAAGTATTTTACAATTATGATAAAGTTATCTTATCTTTGGTCTCCTTGTGCATGTAACTTATTATATATTATTTCCTATAAAATTATGTAGTATATACAGATGATACCATTCTGAAGCCTATTGTCATGTACTGGTCTTCTATACGCTCTAGTCTTCATCTCCATTCAGAAGAAATGATGCTTACTTAGTAGACAAATGGACAATACCTTGTCTTTCCTTCATTATCCAGTAAGTGATCTTATTCACTACAGAATATTATTATAATACTTTTGTCAAACTTTCTTTTTCCCCCCTCAGTTCTATAGTATGGGAATACTTTATAAAATTTCATTAGTTTTTGCCACATTTCTGTGAGGTTAGGAAATGCTATTTTTCTCATTTTCAAATGGGGAATCAAGTCAGAGAGTTTAACATCAAACATATCAATGACTCTCCATGGCAACTTGAGAGACAGAACAATGTTTTTTCTTCATGGTGTGCAACAGCATGTTTTACTGAGTAGAGCTACTCACATGCCAACAGCTCTGTTGCAGAGAGCCTTTTGACATTTTAAATTCATTTCTGATCTATGCTGAGTTGAAAACTCTTTGAGTTTTTCTGCAAAATTGGAGCAGTAAAAATATTTCTTGGTCAGACCACAAGCTTGGTATGTCAGGGGCTCTGGGTACATACACATTAATGTTTCAATTTTGGTCAGAGGTCAGTTGAAGTGACTCTTTATCATCCTCACTGAATGAATTCCTTTTAGGTGAAACTTAGCTAAAGGATGTGCTTTGGAGGACACCTGATGCTTTCCAACCTGCTGATAGACATTCAGTCCAGCAAACTGGACTAGCGCTAACCCTGGAAACACCTGCTTTGGTCCCTCAGCACTAGCTGTTCTGCTCTACAGATTCATCCCCATCGTGCTGCATCCATTGCCAGTGAAGACAGCCTCAGGCTGATGTCCCTGCTCAATTGCCTGCATCAAAGCAAAGCTTTTCATGCATGTGTGATTACCTCTAATCTGGCAGAGTGGGGACTTGACCCTCCTGCTACTGTGCTGTGCTTGTGCCCTTACCAACAGGTTCTATTTTTCCTCAAAGTAAAGATCATGAAAGCCACCTGTGCAATATTTTGACTTGGATAAAGCGTCATCATGCCAAAACATTTTGAGCATCTTTAATTAATGTGCTCTGATCAGAGTTATTGCTGATTTCAGCTGACGCGGCATGTACACAAATCAGTGCACCGCCACTGCAAGCTCAGCCAGCCAGAAAATGAAGAACACACCATTAGTGGCTCTGAAAGTTCTGGTCTGTGAGGTTTGTTTAGTGGGCTACAGGAGCACTGTGGCTGGGTCAGCTGCTGATCTGGTTTCTCAGGGCAACAGTCTGCTGCTGTAGCTATGAGTCCATCCTCTTGTACTCAGTGCGCTTCATTTGCAGATGTTGGGAGGTATTGACATGACAAACAATGGTTTCTGCACCGTGTTGATCCATGCCCAGAATACGTCCAGCCTGTATATTCAGTAACTGTGCTCAGCAATCTGTATCCTTAGGTTGAAGATTGACTGCATCCAAATCTTCTTGGCTTCAGAATTCAAGCAACTGAATCCTTACTGACTGTGAAAATTAGAATTTCTCAAAGTGTTATACTCCTTGATAAATTTGAGTAGATATTCCCTAAGACAGGAAAGAGCACCAGCTAGGGTTACCTTCTCCAGTCAGTTCTCTCCCACTCCCTAGTTTTCCCAGGTCCTCCTTCCTAAGTATGGACGTCCAGAGGTTTTCAAAGGGAAAATTAACAGAATTTTTATTTATGAACAAAGGAGCATGTCTTTTTTCCACTTAATATTCCAAAGTGGTGTCACTGCTTCAGCTCATATTTTCCTCTCCAACTGTGCAACCTTACTATGAACAAAATACATTCAAACTAAGGGGTTCTTAAAAATAATGACAGTTGAAGAACATTATAATAGAGTCTTCCAGAAAAAAAAAAATCGACCTTGGGAAACATGGGAAGACTCTCTATCCAGAAGACTGGGACATAACACTGTTTTCCTAAATATACAGGAACATGTACTTTAGGGAGCTGATGTAGCTGGGTGCATTGGGAAGGTCCACAGTGAGGGGAAAGCAGTGGGCTGTTACAGAAGACAAATACACTCTTCAGATCAGGATCCTAACCAAGGAACTCCAAATGAAGCTCTGGAGGGTTTTTTTTTCTTCTCATACTCCTCTTTCTTTAAGGAATTCAACTGATACCCCTAAATTAGGAGTTTCCTTGGGTTCTCTTTACACTCAGAGGAGAGGAGGCACCTGCTGAGGGGATTCAGACAAACTGTGATTTTTTTTCCCTCGTGCATTAAAGTGTTGAAAATTACCTGGATGGTTTTAAGTTGTTGGCTTCAGTCCTGCTAAGCAAACTCTCCTTTATGATCTCACAGCGAGTTTTATTGTATTGTAGGACAGTGGTACAATGAAAAAAATATTTTTAATAAAGTTCCATTCCTATGATTTTTTTCCTTTTCTATCAGCTATAATAGGAATAAGCAGAGGAATTAAAGTACACTTGTGCATCAGTCTTCATGGTGGAACATGGGGAAAATCCTATTTAAAGGGAAATTTTATTTGAAATCACATTGTGGCCTTTAATAGACTGAATTTCCTAAGGAGAAAGTTATCTGTGGTACAACTTGTGAAACGCAGGAGCAGTAAATCACATGGACTGACTAATACTCATCCAAGGATTTGAAAACAAACAAAGCATTAAACAGGAGCAACATTGACAAGGATATATTACGGTCTTTACAGCAAGGAGGCCTGAAAACTTAAAACTCATTAGCATGATGCTTATCTTCAAAATGAAGCTCAGGGCCATCTGAGGCTTTACAGATCAGTGAACTTTATTATGATAGCAGGGAACCTGATTGAGGGTTCAATTAGGGATAGAATAGCACAATGCTCGGATAAGTATAGCTTCTCAGGATCAAAGCAGCTCCACTTCTCTAAGAAAAAAATGTGCTTCTCTACCTTGTTAGAGCTCTTTTGAGTGTTAATACAGGGGACCCGGTGGAAACAGCATACTTGGATATTCAAAAGACTTTTTGATAACAGCCCTCACAAGGGACTATTAAAGTATAATTGAGAACCGTTAGGTAATGCACATTAGTAAAAATAGGCTAAACTTCTGATAGGCTGATGGGCTCTGATTTTTCAAGGTCTCTCTGAGGAGAGAGACATAAAAGTCATCATGCAGAGCTCTGAGCAGAGGTGTGCAGCAATAGTTGAAAAGTAAAGAGAGGGCCAGAGTTGTGAGAGAGAAAATCGTACAAGGACACTGGGCTACACTTGGAAAACTGACACTGGATTCAGGCAGGTCAGGCTGTCCCATGCCCTCTTTCCTAATACACATAACCATGAGCCAAATCAATACAAGATCAAGCAAATGTTTTCCCTGTTCTTTCTCTCCTGCCAACTCCCCAAGGATGTGAATTTATGGGTCAAGAGAGGGATGTGCACAGGGAAATGGGAGGAAGAAGCAGGGAGCAGCTTTGGGCTTGCTCCCAGCGGGGATGCTGGCCGTGCTAAATTTAGAGCAGCTCCAAGGAGAATTATACCTCAGCAAATTGTAGGTTAGCGACAGGCAGTATGATTCCTATGAATGTGTAGGCAGAAATGCTTCAAGATGTGCTTGCTGAGTAGGCTAGGGTAGATTTTGGCATATTTGTGTCTCATGGTGGTCAGTTCCACATTTTCAGGAGTATTATGTTTGTTGGACAGGTTTTTTTAACAAGCTGTGTTTTGTGCAGTTTAAGCACAGATTTCCACCAGTGTTTTTTTTAACAGTGTGGGATCATGGCTTGTATTTATTGTGCACTGACCATATTAAAAAAAGTATAAGAATAACATATTGTTTATATATGACATTATTAAGTGATTCTGTAGAGGCCTGATGTAATATGCAAACAGTCCAACTGAGGAGGTTGGGAAAATTCAAATTAATTCATTATTTTAAATATCACTATTTCTTAATCAGAGTAACCCCAGTAGATCTTAAAATGCTTTGTAAAGGAGGAAGAGCTCATTATGCTGTCTTACTTGTGGGAAAACAGAGGCACAAAGTAGCAATTCCTGAAACTAGAAATTAAGCCTTTGTGTTGTGGGTCCCAGGGCTGGGATCTACCTGATAAGCTATATCTCATAGACACTTTTTCCCCAAAATGTCTGTGGATGCAAGATATGTTGTTCATATAGTTCTTCTACAAATGTATTAATTGGATTTAGTGATGTTATATTTTTTCTAGCTTAATGCTGAAGTCTATACTCAGGCAACAATCCCAGCATTGATGGGAATTAAATGCAGTTTCCTGGTCATGATTTATGGACAGGACCTCTGTTCAGTGCACTGCAAAGTCAAATGTTATCAGAGCTGGCCAAAAAGCAGTGTTTCTATGTTGTAGGAAATCTAATTTTTTGAAAGCCTGAATTTGAAAAGAAACATAAAATTTCCAAATTTTCTGTGAAATGGTGTCTTCCCAGGCCTTGCAGGTGTCTAGTGAAGTTGATGTTCTGCTTGATTTCAGCAGATAATAGACAAGGAGAAGGCTGAGGTACTCGACAACTTCTTTGCCTCAGTCTTCACCGGCAGCCTCTCTCCTCGCCCATCCCAAGTTGATGGACTGAAAGACGGGGACCAGGGGAGTAAAGCCCCTCCCACTGTAAGGGAAGATTGGGTTCGAGACCACCTGAGGAACCTTAATGTACACAAGTCTATGGGACCTGATGAGATGCATCCCAGAGTCCTGAGGGAATTGGCTGATGTAATTGCCAAGCCACTCTCCATGGTATTTGAAAAGTCATGGCAGTCAGGTGAAGTCCCTGCTGACTGGAAGAAGGGAAAATTTGTGCTCATGTTCAAAAAGGGAAGAAAGGAGGACCCTGGGAACTACCAACCTGTCATGATCACCTCTGTGCCTGGGAAGATCATGGAACAGATCCTCCTAGAAGCTGTGCTCAAGCACATGGAAGACAGGGAGGTGATTCAAGACAGCCAGCATGGATTCACTGAAGACAAGTCCTGCTGACCAACCTAGTGGCTTTCTATGAAGGAGTGACTGCATCAGTGGACAAGGGAAAAGCGATGGATGTCATCTACTTGGACTTCTGTAAAGCATTCGACACAGTCCCCCACAACATCCTTCTCTCTAAATTGGGGATGTACGGATTTGATGGTTGGACTGTTCGGTGGATAAGGAATTGGCTGGATGGTCGCATCCAGAGGGTCATGGTCAATGGCTCAATGTCCACATGGAGACCGGTGACAAGTGGAGTCTCTCAGGCATCTGTACTGGGACCAGGGCTGTTTAATATCTTCATCAATGACACAGACAGTGGGATTGAGGGCACCCTCAGCAGTTTGCAGATGACACCAAGCTGAGTGGTGCAACTGACACGCCAGAAGGACGAGATGTCATCCAGAGGGACCTGGACAAGCTGGAGAGGTGGGCCTGTGTGAACCTCATGAGGTTCAACAAGGCCAAGTGCAAGGTCCTGCACCTGGGACGGGGCAACCCCCGATATCAGTACAGGTTGGGGGATGAAGGGATTGAGAGCAGCCCTGCGGAGAAGGACTTGGGGGTACTGGTGGATGAAAAGCTGGACATGAGCCGGCAATGTGCACTTGCAGCCCAGAAAGCCAACCGTATCCTGGGCTGCATCAAAAGAAGCGTGGCCAGCAGGTTGAGGGAGGTGATTCTGCCCCTCTGCTCTGCTCTGGTGAGACCTCACCTGGAGTGCTGCGTCCAGCTCTGGGGCCCTCAGCGCAAGAAGGACATGGACCTGTTGGAGCGGGTCCAGAAGAGGGCCACCAAAATGATCCGAGGGCTGGAGCACCTCTCCTATGAGGCCAGGCTGAGAGAGTTGGGGTTGTTCAGCCTGGAGAAGAGAAGGCTGCGAGGAGACCTTATTGCGACCTTCCACTACTTAAAGGGGGCCTACAGGAAGGATGGGGAGAATCTTTTTAGCAAGGCCTGTTGTGACAGGACAAGGAATAATGGATTTAAACTAAAGAAGAATGGATTTAAACTAAAGAAGAATAGATTTAGACTGGATATAAGAAAGAAATTTTTTACAATGAGGGTGGTGAAGCACTGGAACAGGTTGCCCAGAGAGGTGGTAGAGGCCCCATCCCTGGCAACATTCAAGG
This sequence comes from Pelecanus crispus, assembly GCF_030463565.1. Lineage (NCBI taxonomy): Eukaryota > Metazoa > Chordata > Aves > Pelecaniformes > Pelecanidae > Pelecanus > Pelecanus crispus. Next base: position 159,600,598 of record NC_134644.1, on the reverse strand, counting down.
TCAGGTTGGACGGTGCTCTGAGCAACCTGGTCTAGTTAAAGCTGTCCCTGCTCACTGCAGGGGGGTTGGGCTAGACAATCTCTAAAGGTCCCTTCCAACCCAAAGCATTCTATGATTCTAATGAAGTTGTCAAGTCTGTTAGTTTTATTGAGCACCCTGATACCAGTGATGCCACAGCTTATGAGATACCTAACCTGAGGACAGACCAGCAGAAATTAATTTGATGGAAGTCTGTAAAGCCTGAAATGTTTCAAATAAATTCCTCCCACTCCATAAATCTGTATCTTCTGATGAAAAGTTGTATTGCTGGAAAATTTCTGATCATCTCTAAACATTCTGCTATCCCTTATGGACCCAGATGTCTGTGAGGTTTATGGTAAGAGGCCTTGTTCAAGATGAAGAACATTTGGTGTCTTTGTTTATTGTGAAGTTTCTTTAATAAAAATTTTTTCTGTAAGTTGGTTCAACTACAATAAGTTAATCACAGTTCTAATGCACAGTAGAAACATGATGGGTTGAAAAAAAAACTCTGCTCTTTAGCATGAGCCAAAATTCACTTCATATTTATATATGTCTGAGCATAACTCAGGATGCTATGGAAACTCAAGATATCAATTAGATATGGGATAAAGATCTTAAGGTGTTGCTTCTAAAAGTTATGCAGGGAAAGACTGACCTGAAAACTAATTAAGATGACTATGATAGTCAAATATATGAATGTATCTTAAAATTCTTTATGTTTCATTTAATATACTGATCGTCATAAAAATGGGAAAGAAAAGACCTGTGATTCATGTCACCTAAATGACTTACTTCAGTCTCCCTATTATCTCCTGGTAGGCTGAAGAGAACAATAAATATTTTTCATTGTTATAGGATGCACTGATCCCCCAACGCAGTACTACTTATTCTGTCTGATAGCCCTCTCTTGTGTCAAAATTCAGTAAGTTACCTATTCTGGGTAGAAGTCTGCAATTCCCACATTCTTAGGGGTACTGTATCCTCAGTATCATTTGCACGTCTCCATCTGAATTTAAGAGGTTCTTCACTTAGGGATCCTGCAGGCAGTTATACACAGCATGCAAACAGCCTTCTGGAAACCAAGGCAGTAATTATATTGCTATATAAGCATTAAAAGAAAAAAGTTTTAAAACTAGAAAAATTCTACACAGTTTCCATCATGCTTGCAACCCTACGGTACCTTAAGTTAAGTAATAAATAAGTGCCATGATTTAAAGATCCTTTTCTAAAATGCTGCTAAAGTGTGTTTGTTGTTCTGTTTTCCTGGTCTTTGACCAGTTTTGAATGCTCAGCAGGAGAGTTAGCTAATATCTCAGCATCCTCAACAGCTCTGAAAAGTTTGACAAGACACAGTTTTTCTCAAGACAGAGCTGAGGTTGGATGGCAGCTCTGGAGATCGTCTAGTCCAACCTCTGCTCAAAGCAGGATCAACTACAGTGGGTTCTCAGGGCCATGTCCAGTCAGATCTCCAAGGATGGAGACTCCACAGCCTCTCTGGGTGACTTGCTCCAGTGCTCAGCCACTCTCACAGTAGAATATTTTTTTCTTACATTTAAGTGGAATTTCCCGTATTTCAGTTTGTGGACTTTTCTTCTTGTCCTCTCACTGGGCATCACTGAGAATAGCTTGTCTCTGTCTTCTTTACTCCCCCATCAGGTATTTGGGTAAGACTTCTCCTGAGCCTTCTCTTCTCCAGACTGAACAGTCCCACCTCTCAGAGTCTCATCATATGACAGACGTTCCAGTCCCTTAATTATGTTCATGGCCCTGTGCTGGACTCACTCCAGTATGGCACATCTCTTTTGTAATGGGGAGACCAGTGGTGGATGTAGCACCCATATGTTTCTCACCAGTGCTGAGCAGAGGGGAGCTGTGACCTCCTATAACCTACTGCTCTGTCAGCCCATTTCTTCAGACTGTCAAGGTCCTATCCTTGTGGTGCCAGAACTCAGAAGCTTCCAACCCTGGTCATCACGGGAGTCTCCATTTTCCAACCAGACAAGCTCAGACTCTCCCTGTGTCTCCTTCAGTACAGTTGGATGTTCAGGCTTTTGTATCTGCAGGGTCTTGGAGAAGATCTGGACAACCTCTTTCTCATCATCTCTGCTGCTGCGCAGTCTGCCAATCTCCTCCCACAGCTCCTTTCTTGGTGAGAAGAAAGGCCCTCCACCAGCACATGCCTCCTGCAAACAATGAGCCTACCTCCCACCCCAGCCCCAGCCTCAGCCCCAGCGAGAGTCCTCAGGCACCGCTGCAGCCCCAGGGCAGAGCTGTGTCATCCATTCAGAGCTTCATCTGGGACAAGACCCTGGCACTACAGGGATGGATGCTCCATCAGCTGCTGGGACCATACCCTGTGGCACATCACCACCACCACTGAGCCCGTGTACGCTGTCCTCAGCAGCACTTCTGGCTGTCTTCTGCAAAAACTTCTGCCTCTGATAGCTGCATGCTGTTAGGTGGCTCTACGTGCCTTTCCTTCACACTGCGTCTCAGACTTCCCTCTATTGTACTTGTCCTCTGCAGTCCTATTACAAACACCTCGGAGGGCTAATGGGCACTATTAATAACTGATTGCAGAAGAGCTCCACATTTATAGTACTGAGTGAGTGGGTAGCACCCCACTGGGACTGCAGGAAAGGATTCCTCCAGGTAAGTAACTGTCTCATCTGGCCAATTTTGGGCTATAAAATAAGGGAAATGTTTTCTGTAAGGAAAAAAGGAAATTACAATAAAAGAGCAAAATTTATTAGGAGTGAAATTCTGTTCATTCTGACACCAACAGGACTAATGAAGGCAAAAGAAAACTTCTGTCTGTATCAGACAAAGATCTGAAAGAGTTAAATATGAACAAAGGAAAACGGTGCAAACTTAAGTGGTACATTCTATTACATATTAATACAATATAGTTGCTAGAGACTGAAAAAGCTTGAGAAACCTTGGTGAAGTGGAACAGAATGTGATTTATGCAGGCTAACATGCAATTTGCTTGAAAATTTCCTGACATGGGAGCTAAAGAGGTTTTGAATCTTGGTTCATATACTCATGGAAGTGGTATAAGTGCCATCTTATTCCAAAATGCAGTCAGAAGAGTGATGAGAGAGCAGTGAAGTACAGTTGTTTATGTAATACACAAAACTGGCACTCATTCATACTCGACAAAAGCTCCTGTGACAATTTTTAGAAGTTCCCATTATTAATATTTGGATATGGGGTTCAGTTTTGAACTACATTGTAGGATAACAAACTCTCACCTGCCTATGGAAATAGATGTACAGGGCTGAAATTCAGGAGACAACTTAGAAAGAAAGAAGTAGGAAACAGGGATTGTTTAAATACTTAAGAAATTTAGGGACAACAGTGTGAGCAAAAATCTTTGTGCTCCAGAATAATTTAGCTTTCAGAACTAGAACTAAAGCCGCTTGAAGCACCAGGGCATCATTGTTTTCTTCTCTTTTTACCTGCTCTCCATTCTCAGAGGAGGTTAGTTTTAAATGGCCTTGTCAAAATCTAATTGCAGTTTTGTAATGGCTAATTCCCAGGCTATTTAGGCACTGAAGAATCAATCCTGAGACATGTCTATGAGGAGTTTGTTAAGGGATGGGGGATGCTGCTGAGATCAATCAGCTTCTTAGTTTTTAAATCACACAGGAAATTCAGGTTAAAATCTCCGTTCTGGTTGATTGATCCTATGTCTCAGGGAAGTGCCCTCACTAACCACCTTTATTCTTCCAAATCTGTGACTCTGTAAGTTAATTAAATGTGCACTGGGTGAGAAAGGAAGACTTGCATTGAAACCCTGACTCACATTAGCCTGCGGTGTGGGGACTAGAATAAGGACTTCTGCCCTGGTCTCCTGCATCTCAAACGAGGGCTCCAGACACAAGCAGTTCCAGGTGGGACACGCATAACTTTCTAATTGTCATTTCAGGCTTAGCTCCATGCACACGCCTATGGGATTGTACCTAGCTGGGGAGACAACTCCTAGTTTGAGAATCTGGCTGAAGGTCAATGCCCCAAAGGGCTGGCTGGTGGTGGAGGAGCAGCTTGATTTCTCGAATAACCAAAAGCCTCTCCAGCTTGGTGGAGATGGGAAGGCAGCAGGTACACCATTGGTGGCCAGAACAGAGGGGACCCATGGGGATCAAGGACATGAGCTTTGCAGGACTGGAATCAAAATGTCTTTACTAACAGCACGAAGAAAATCTTGTGAGTGCTCCTGCAACTGAGGAGCAGCAGCAATCTCTCTTGCATCTTACATTAACCTCACAAAATTTCTTTTTTTTGATGCTTGAAAAATCAACAAGCTGAGAGTTGGGAGCAAGGTAAGAAGGACTCAGGCTAAGGATTATTTAAATTTGGCTATTTAAAGGTCATGGTATTTGTTAGCATGTGTGTGTATTGGATGCAGAGCAGGGGAATGGAAAATTGTTCAAAGCTGGATTCAAGATAGCTGATGGCTGGGCCAAGATTCCTTCCTCAGGCAGAGTGCCTATGTCAATGCAGGAGTTTTGTCAGATTTTAAAGGAGTGATGGGGAATGGTTCACACATGCAAGAGCTGGGCTAGAGAATTGAAATTCTTTGCTAGATTATCCTGAATTAGCTTAGTCACAAGAACCTTCAGAACAGGTTAATGTTTTGCCTGTGCTCAACAGACTTTTTAGGGAGAACAGTAAAAGAAAATTGTAACAGGGAAACATCAAGTAATCTGCCAAGAAAGTAGGAGATTTTAAAGGTATCCTTATAAAATGTCAGCATGCTGTTCACTGGTCTATCAATACTCTACTGTTTACAAACACGCTGAGTACAATTGCAGCTTTCTGCTCTAAGTTATGTGCACACTGAGATGACTCAGTGAAGGGGTAGGTATTCAACGCATGATTCAAAGTCAACCGGCAGAAATACTGCCCTTGAATTCAGTGAGAACTGGAACGGGGCCTGCCTAGAGATAACTAAGTGTTACTAGTCTATCACCTATTTACATTTTTTATATAGTTGAAATAGTTGATTGTACTTTGAGAAACAGGGAATATTTTTACTTTAAACTATCTCTTCTCTTTTTACAAAAGCTTCCAATAATTGTCCTTGATTTCCTCTTTTTGAAGCCCAGGGGAATGATGTCACAGGTGGATTTCCTTCACCACTAGAAAAAGTAACAGGACCAAAAATCATGGCAGCCATCATATTTAATAGTCTAGCAATCTTACCATGTGACTTGAATATAGCTGCAGGTATCCTGTTTGATCAAGAATTAGCTGACTGTTGCTTACTTATTCAAGAAATAGAATAAGTAAGAAACCATGAAACCTTAATATGTGAGATACTTGCAGGCTTTGTTTAAGGACAGAAAATAAGTTGGTGTATTATAATTTGAAGAAAATGTTACAGAAAACCAAAAAACTAGTAGGCACTTTTCCTTTTCCCCATCTTCAAGGAAGAAAATAAAAAAACATAGTTTTGTTTAGTACTGCTTGCACATTTTTACTTCAACTAATTGTGTTGTTTAGTTCATACTGGGAGAATAGCTGGTTATACCAATAGCCTTGGGCTCTGTGAACGCTGTTCATTGCATTATTCGCTATACCGTGTCTCACATTTTAAAAGTTCTGCTCCAGGTTCCCACTTTCGTGACTCTGTGTTCACATTCTCAATATGCAGTTGGCTTCAGGCACTTTTTTACACCTATAATGAGTTATCATCTCTCTCAGAATAAAAGCAGTGTACACAGTGTTCCTTCAGTCACATTGCTAATCTTTCTGGAGAGGAGGAGAGATGATTAAATTTACTCTCTATCATCACATGGATGTTGAAAGACATTCTTCTCTTCAACTTCTGGTTTGTCCTAGAACAAGCCAGCAACTGAATGTGAAGCTCTCTCATCATGACGTTAAACATATAAGTCCAATTTGATGTTTCCCTAACATCTAGTAATGGAGTGGTTGTTATTATAAGGTTGTTTGTTTTCTGCTAATCAGCCGCTTGCCTCCAGTAAAAGCAGAATAGTTAGTCTTTGTCAAATGGTTGTGTAAACTGTTTATTGAAGTGAATCCTTTTCCAGCCATGAAAACAGCTCTTTATTTTTGCTCAGGTACCTATGACAGCATGTAGCATTGCTCAGGTCATACTTGTGTCCATGCATTTGATTTCTTTGAGAAGGGTGTATTCAGGAACTGCTTGGTGGAAGTTTGCAAATGAAGCAGCCTATGCTGTAAATTATGAGAATGCAGTGGCTGAAGATAATTTTTTCCTATTTCTGATTTGATGCACTTCAGTTTTCTGTTAGATTTTCAGAAATTCACACTGGCAGATTATTTGGATAAACTAAGTATTCAAAAGAATTTACATTGCAAAGCTATTTTTCTTTGTAGAAGCTTTTGCTCCAAAGGTTACTGAATAACATCCAGTGTTCCCTATTTCTGTGTTATAAATACTGATTTTCCCCTCCAGTCTAAAAAAACAGTCTCCAATCTTAAAATTGAGCTGAGCTTTTGTTCAGATTTGCAATATCGTCAATAACCCCCAGCCAGCCAATTTGGTTTCTGGATATGGCATCAGATTGTACATACTAATGTGGTTATGGTTTCTGTGAGTGATGCAAGTATAAGATTCCAGCCTGACTTTCAGAAATTAAGGG